>NC_082345.1:75818503-76130784 GCF_027477595.1 Haemorhous mexicanus
GAGGGGATGTGCCGGGAGGGGACGGGACCCCCGGGGCTGCGGGGGGACGGGAATGGAGGTGGAGCTGTCTCTGGGATGCTCTCCGGAGCCAGGGATTCTCCGGCCCGGGGCCGAGCCCGTCTGCTCCCGGTTTGTGATGCAGGACCTCGGAATCCCGGGGACCGACAGGATCTAACGGGAGGCGATTGGCCCGGAGGGGGATCGGAGGGTGAGTCTGTCCTTGGGAAGCACAGCTCGCCTTGACCAGCAGGGACACTTGTCACGGAGCCACTGCGGTGTCCCGCGGCCCGAGGAAGCAGCTGGGCTCGGGGGTGGCGGCCGGGGCTCTGCTTCCGCCGGGAAGGAGCGATTTGCCTTCCCCTCCCCACCCTCTCTAGCTCGGCGTTTCACCTTGCACCGAGCCCTTCCCTGTGGATCCTTCCCATTCCCGAGTCCTTCCCACGGGCCCGAGCCCTTTCCATCACTCCGAGCCCTTCCCGGGGCATCCACCCCACTGCCCCGAGCCCTTCCCCGCGCACCATTCCCACCTCCCGCCCCCCGGCCGTGGGGCCGGGCCCCCTGCCCTGCCTGGCCCGGGAATTCCCGCAGCCCCGGGGCTCTCCGGCAGAACTCACGCTGGGGATGCCGCTGCTGGCGCAGATTCCCTCGGCGTGCAGCTGCCGGCGGATCTCCCAGGCGAAGAGCCCGGGCTGCTCCAGCTTCAGCCGCGCGATCCTGGCCACCACGGCGGGGGTGGCCATGCGGGGCTTGCTGCCCCCCACGGCCTTGGGACCCACGGCCCCCGTCCGGTAGTAGCGGCCCAGGATTTTGCTGACGCAGCCGTTGGACACCTGCGGACAGAACTTCAGCGCGGGGAGGATTTGGGAGGGGCAGGAGACCCCCAGCCCCGGGCCGGGCGCACCTTGAGGCTGCGGGAGATGTCGGAGCTGCGGGCGCCGCTCGCCGCCAGCGCGATGATTCTCTGCCTCTTGCACGTGGGGAGGGGGCGGCCGTTCAGGAAGAGCCCCCCGAGCTGGTTCACCCCGCTGGGCCCTGGGGAGGGGGACAGGGCTGGGGGGGACCGGGGCTGCCGGTCCTGCCCTCCTGGCTTCCCAGCACGGCACCGGGAAAGGGACCAGGAGCCGTGGAGCTGAGGAGGTCTGGAGGGGCTGGGCAGGGGGAGCTGGGGCTTGCAGGGACGTGGGGCTCGGTGCTGGGGGTGGGTGCAGGCAGGGAATGGGGGCGCCGGCCCCAGGAATCAGGAAAAACACCCCCTGGAAGAGCACGGGTAGAATTTGGGAAGGGCAGGGAGGTGACAGTCTAGGGGGCTGGATGTCCCCGGGAGCCGGGAGGGCCCTGCGGAGCCGCGGGTGGGCGGACGCGTTTGTGCCGGAGCAGGGAATGGTGGCACGGCACATCCCCGGCCCTCGCCGGGAACGCCGCGACCCCGCGCCAGGAGCCGCCGCGATCCTCACCTCGGTGTTGCATCGTGGAGAGGCTTCACGGGGCTGTGGGTGCCTGGGAAGTCCCCGTGGGAGACGGGGGATGCTGCGGGGCCGGATAAATCAGCGCCGCTGTCCAGGGCTCAGCCACGACCCTGCTGCGAGGAGGAGGGACACGGGCAGGAATCTTGGAGCAGAGGATGGGAACAGTTGAAGACAACTTGGGAAGTCCTTGTGCTCCAGGCACAGCGGATAAAGACCCGAAAAAGAGGTCACAGGGCTCCGGAGAGGCTCGGGAGACACGGGGAATGCTGCCGGTGCTGCCCGCACTGAGCAGCCACCGGCACGGAACGGAGCCGCCGCGGCTGAGTCACGTCCCAGCGCCTGCTGAGCTCCCCTGGACACCCCACGGGGACAGGGGGTCCCCACGCCCACCCCACCCCAGCTGGGTGCCGGCATACACAGGGAATGGAGGGATCCCCCACGCCCACCACGCTCCCAGGCAGGAATTCCTAATTCCCAAGATCCCATCCATGCCTGCCCTCTGGCACTGGGAGCCATTCCCTGTGTGCTGTCCCTGCAGGCCTTGTCCCCAGTCCCTCTGCAGCTCTCCTGGAGCCCCTCCAGGCCCTGGAAGGGCTCTGAGCTCTCCCTGGATCCTTTCTGTCTCCATGCTGGACACTCCCAGCCCTCCCAGCCTGGCTCCATAGGATTTCCCAGCAGGATTCTCACAGGGACACCGGTGCCTGTGCCTCTCCTGCCTGAGCAGCAGCGGAGCCACAGAGGTGCCACCGAGCCTGGCTGCTGCTGCTCCCCCCACGGCCTTGCCAGAGCCCCCAGTCCACCCGGGGTTTCACCTGGAACATCCCCAAACCCTCCCAGTACCCCCAGTGTGGGGCTTTCCCTGCCACATTCCCCAAATCCCACCGCGCCTCTTCCCTGCACAGCCCGAGGGAGTTTGGCGACACCGACCCTCGGAAATCCAGGAAAAGCCAAATAAATCCAACAATAGGGACAAGCCCGCAGGTTTCCCGCAGGTGAGCGGCAGAGCCGAGGCGCATCCCGTCCGCCTCTGCTCGGAGAGGGATGGACCGCCCCGGGGCGATGCGCGGAGGCTGCTCCGGGAGACAGGGAGGGAAGGAGGAACAGCGCACGAGTCCCCTCGAGGGCCGCGCAGCCCCCAGCGCTCCCTGCCTTGGCCCGTGCCGTGCCCGCAGGTGACACAGGGATTTCTCTCCCCCAGGGAAAGCCTGTGGGGAGGCTGGGAGCACTGGGAAAGCCGAGCTGCGAGCCCTCGGTGCCCCCGGGGTGGTGCCGAAGAGCCCTGGAGCCGGGATGAACTCGGTCCCTGTGCGGCGCAGGGACAAGGAGCCAGCGGGGAGCAGCGAGGACGGGCCAGAGCCAGCACCTCCCGGGGACCCCAGAGCTTCTCCAGGTCAAAGCCCGCTCGCCACCAATTCCTGCAGCCTTCACACGCAGGGAAGGACGCCCGGGAGAGCGGGAATGCCCGGAGCGGCGCAAGGAGGTACCTGTGGAGCCTCGAGGGAGCTGGACCCGAGCGTCCCGGGAGCCGGGCGGGCGCTCAGTGCCGGCAGAGGGGCCGTGATGTCACCGCAGGAGGGAGAGGAGGACGGGGAGGAAGGGGCGGCCCGATGTGACCGCGCCCAGCACACGCCCGGCCCGGGGGGCTCCGTCCGGCTTCGGGGGCGCTCGGGGCCCCCCGGGCCGGGAACAGAGTCGGGGCCGGGTGAGCGCCGGTGTTTCAGCACCTGCGGCCGGCGGACAGCACGGCCCGGCCGCGTCCCCGCGCCCCGGAGCATCCCCGGGGATCCCTCGGCGGAGCCCCCTGAGGGGCTTCGCTCCCGCGTCTCTCCCGCAAAGCAAACAGGGACATATGGGATTCAATCATAAATCCACCTTCGCTTTTATTACATCGATTTAATTTATTTTGGGTGCTGAACAAATAGAAGGCGGCCCCCGGGGTGGCGGCTGGGCCCCGGCGGGGACTCCCCGGTGTGCTCCAGGCGAGGCGCCGGCACAGATGGCCCCTTCTTGGAAGATTAAAAAAAAAAACAACGTTGTAAACCTTTCAAGTAAAATATTTGAAGAGCAAATATTAGCCAGCGAGGAGCCCATCACCGTGGCCCTCCGCGCCCGGCCCCGCGAGTCATCCAGCGTTATTTGCACCCCGGCCCCGGCCCCCGGGCTCCGCACTGCTGCCCGCCTTTGGAAAATACCATATGCTCCGAATTACATATTAACCACGGCCCTGCGGGGCCCGGGCCCGGCCCCGGCCCCCGGGGAGCCGCCGCGCCGCCCCCCCGCCGCCCCCGGGGCGCCCCGGCTGTGCCGCACCTCGGAGCCGGGCTCGGGCTCCCGGCGGCGAGGGGAGCGCCGGCACCCAGGGCCGGGTCCCCCCGCTCCGCACCGGCCGCCCGGGACACCCCCGCTCCGCGCCGGCCGTGGGGGAGCCCCGGAGGAGCCCCCGGGCCGGGCCAGCCCCGTGCGTAACGCGGCCGCGGGGAGCGGGGCGCGGGGCTCGGCGGCGGGGCGGGGGGGCCGGGCCCGTCCCTGTCCCCGTGTCCCCGGGCCCGGGCGGGGGGCGGCGCGGGGGGCTCCGGGCCGGCCCCGGAGCGGCGGGGCTGCCCCCGGGGCTGTGCGCGCTGGGACCGGGCGCGCCGGGCTCCGGTGCGCACAGCCCCGGCCGGCTCCGCGCCACTCCCCGGCCGGCCCCGCGGTGCCCCGGCGGCGGGAGAAGCCCCCGAAGCCGCCCGGGGAGCCGGGGGAGCCCCGCGGGCCCGGGGGGAGGCGGCGGCGGCGGGCACCGGGCCGTGCGTCCCTGGAGCGGCGCGGGCGCGGCGGCTGCTGCGGCCTCGGGCACCGGAAACCGGGCCGGGGAAAGGCGGGGAGGAGAGCGGGGAGAGCGGGGAGAGGGGCAGAGATGGGACGGGGGAGATGTGGAGAGGGGAAGATGTGGGGAGGTGGAGAGATGGACACGTGGAGAGCAGAGATGGAGAGGTGGAGACGCGGAGGGACAGAGTCGGGAAGAGACAGGGAAGTGGAGAGGTGGGCACGGGAGAGGTGGAGACAGATGGAGAGGTGGCGAAAGGGAGAGAAGGAGAGGAGGAGATGAGGACGAGGGGGGGGGACAGATGTTGGGACATGGAGAGGTGACAGTGTGGAGAGAGGGAGACATGGAGACAAGGACACGGAGAGGAGAAAAGGCAGAGGTGGAGAAATGCTAAAATGGAGAGATGGAGAATTGGAGAGGTGGAGAGATGGAGGCAGAATTATCGAGACATGGAAAGGTGGAGGGGTGAAGGTGTGAAGACGTGGAATGATGGAGAGGGGGAAAGGAGAGGTGTGGATGTGTAATCAGGGAGCTTGGAGAGGTGCAAAGGCAGAGGTGGAGCGGTGGAGACATCTGGGGACATGGAGAAGTGGGGACAGAGCTCTGGAGGGGCGGAGGGAAGATCCAGCACCCACCGTGCCATTTGTGCTTCTGTGACCCCGCCCTGCTCCTCGGGAAGAGCTTTTGCAGGGATTCTGAGGGTGCTGAGCACGCCAGGGATAGCCAGGGGACGCTTCGCTTGGAAAGGCGGGGTGCCCCGGGCTGCCCCCAGGCAGCAGCTGGCACACGGTGCCTCTGCCCGGGTGGCCGCGAATGCCAGCACGCAGCGGGGGGTGGTGGGGACCCGAGTGTCCCCTGCTGCCAGAGCCTGGTCACTCCAGCTGGAGCTGGGAGGAAAGGGAAAAAGCCCGGTCCCCACTGTCCCCAGGCAGGATCAGGGCCCTGTTGAGGACACCGGGGGCTGTGGCGGGGAGCACAGAGCTCCCCAAAGGAGGTCGTGTCCCAGGAAAGGCGCTCATGGCAGCAGCTCAGCAGGGAGGGGTGTCCCCACGGCTCTGCGGGGAGTTTGCAGGGCACAGGGATCCAACTGAGCAGATCCAGCACCACCACCTTTATATCCAGCTCCATTTTCATCTGCACCTTCACTTCTGCCTCCGTATTCGTGTCTTAGTCTCCATCTCCATCTTTGTATCCTTTTATTTTCCCCTCTGCTTTCACCTCTGCTTCATCTCCATCTCTGCCTCCATCTCTGCTTTTACCTCCATCCCACCTCCTCCTCCACTCCCAGACCATCTCCATCTCCATTCCCAATCCCATTGCCCACCTTGGTCCCCGTTTCCATGCCATCCCCATCCCATCGTCTCTGGGCTGTTCCAGAGGGAGGCACCGGGAGAGCCCCGTGCAGCCCGGGCCGTGGCTCTGGGCAGAGCTGCCCCGCCCGGGGGTCGCTTTCCCCTGCACTGCCCCGTCCCTGGTCCCAGCCGCCGTGCCCAGAGCGTCTGTGCCCCCTGGTGTCCCTGCAGGAGGGGGGGCTGAGCCCTCCCCGCCCGGGAGCACGGCTGGCGCCGGGGACAGCAATCCCTGTCCCCATGCCAGGCTGGCACCAGGAACGGGGTGTGCGGGGACTGGGGTCTGCAGCTGGGAAGGGACACAGGGGACAGGGACCTGCAGGGACAGTGGGTGAGGAGCTGGGAGGAAGGAGGGGACCTGCTCTGCCAGAGGAGTGACAGCAGCACCGCCCGGGAACGGGACAGGGGGGTACGGGGACAGGGAGGGACACGGGGACAGGGAGGGACACGGGGACAGGGAGGGACACGGGGACAGGGACAGGGAGGGA
Source organism: Haemorhous mexicanus (assembly GCF_027477595.1). Lineage (NCBI taxonomy): Eukaryota > Metazoa > Chordata > Aves > Passeriformes > Fringillidae > Haemorhous > Haemorhous mexicanus. The sequence continues at coordinate 75,824,613 of NC_082345.1, forward strand.
CACGGGGACGGGGACAGGGAGGGACACGGGGACGGGGACAGGGAGAGACACAGGGACAGGGAGGGACACGGGAATGGGGACAGAGTGGCACAGGGACATGGACACAGGAACAGGGAGGGACACTGGAACAGGGACACAGAGTGGCACAGGAACAGGGACAGGAAGGGACACAGGACTGGGGACATGGAGGAAAACAGGAATGGGAACAGGGTCGTGAAGGGAAAAGGGAACAGGAACAGAGAGAGGATGGAGCAGGGATGCGGAGGGACACGGGACCAGGGAAATGAAAAAGGTGGAACAGGGATGTGGATGGGATGGAACATGGACACAGAGGGGATGAAACAGGGACATGGAGGGACAAGGGAACAGGGACAGGGATAGGATAGAACAGGGACGTGGAGGGACAAGGGAACAGGGACAGGGATAGGATAGAACAGGGACGTGGAGGGACACAGGACCAGGGAAATGGTGGAACATGGACATGGGGTGGCACAGGAACAGGGAGGGAATGGAATGGGAACATGAAGTGGAACAGGAATGGGAACAGGGACACAGAGGGGCACAGGACCAGGGACCCAGAGGGAGAGGAGCAGACACAGAGGGAGCAGATCAGGGAATGCCATTACCCCAGGAGATTTCCACAGCGAGGCACAGCTGCCAAAGCACCGCAGCTCCTTGCTGGGGCTTTGTCTGGAGCTCAGTGCCTGCATTCCCTGAGTGGCACTGGCGGGAGCAGGAGCGGCAGGGCCCCCATCCCACAGGGAACATCTGCCAGTGGCTCAGAGGAACCGGGTCCCAGGGTCCCCCCAGTCCCAGGGCACCCCCAGGCTGCACACAGGGGTGGGCGCTGGGATAATCGGATGTGGGACAAACAGGTTTAGGAATTCCCATCCCTGCCCACAGGAGACCTGGCAGTTCCGGGGCTCCACACCCAGTTCCCGGTGTTCCCTCTCCTCATCCCAGCTCAGAGCCAGCTCTGGGGATGGCTGGGAGGGCAGAGGGATGAGGTGCAGCTCCCAGGGGATCCACTCAGCATTCCCATCCCTGGCAGTGCCCAAGGCCAGGCTGGACACTGGGGCTGGAGCAGGCTGGGACAGTGGGAGGTGTCCCTGCCATGGCAGGGGTGGCACTGTGGGGCTCTGGGGTCCCTTCCCACCCATTCCAGGATTCCCTGATTTCCCTCCCTCTGTCGCTCCCGTCTGCACGTCCAAGGCTGTTCTGCACCAGTCTGGGCTTTCTCCCTGCAGAAGGTCACCCTGCTCCTCACTGAGCACCAGGATGCCTGGAAAATCCCATTATTCCCCTGCAGAAAGCACGGGTGGAAGTTAAAAGCCCAGATGACTCAGCCGACCAAGAAAACTGAATTTATCCCCACGTTCCCACCTACAATTTCACTTTCTTTTCCATCAAAATGATTATTATTACAGGATTCGGGCTAAAAGAGGCAATTTGGGGGCTTGTAGGTGTCCTCCCCATCATTTCTGGTGGAATGCAGGTGCAAGATGGGACAGTGATATGGCAGGCCCAGAAATTCCACGGATCAGGATAACGGAGCTGCTTTTCCAGGTTTTTGGGCAGAGATTTCCTGCCCCGGAAAAGGGGCTAAATATTAAAAACGGGGAGAAAACCAAGAAATTAATAAATTACCATCAAAAAGGCTGGAGCAGGGAGGTCAGAAGCGTGGAAGGTTGTGGCAGGTAGGGAGAGGGTGGGAAGGGGATTCCTCATGGACTGGGAGACTCTGGCCCAGCCGGTGCAGCAAACTCCGGGAGCGGGACCGCCGGGACCCTCCGGGAAAGGGGCGGGGGCTGCACCGGGACCTGCGCGTGGAGACAAACCCCGGAGAGAGCACACGTGGGAAAACTTCGGGAACACGGGGATAAAAATATCATAGGGTGGGAAAATGCGCTGCGCCCAGCGGGAGACGCCGGCCGGGCGGATTCCCGTGGGCTCTGATCCCTCCCAGGTGCGCCCCAATCGCCCCCAGGTGCGTCCCACACTCGGGGGCTTCACCCGCGGGACACGGGGCCTCTCCCAGCCCGGTGTGCGGCACCGGGGCCGCTCCGTTCCCGGTCCCTGGATTCCCTCCGTGGCCGCGCCAATGTCCCCTGTCACCCACGAGTGACACGGCTCCGCTCGGGGCCGGTAGAGGTGACACCGGGAGCGGCACCGGGAGCATCCCGAGCGCCTCCCGAGGGGCGGGAGCTTGTCCGGAGGACCCCAGCCGGTGGTACGGGACACGGCGGGAGGGTTTTCCCCGCTGGGGGCTGGGGTAACTGGGGTCACTCAGGGACGGGAGGGACCCCCGGAGGGGCGGGCAGTGCCGGGGTCCCCTGAGGGAGGACATCCCGGGGCTGTGTCCGGACCGCGGGTGTCCCCATCCGGACGCGGTGACCATGGGTGACCTCGGCTGCTCGAGGCCACCCGGCCCAGCAGCGCCGCTGTCCCCGGTGCCCCGGCAGGACGCGGGTGGTCCCGACAGGGTGCCGTGTCCGTGGGCAAGGGGGGGTTTTGGGGTGCGGGTGCAGAGGGAAGCGACCCCCGGGCAGCGGGGCCGTCCCTGCCACCGCCCCCAAACCAGCCAGAGGTGCGTGCCCCATTCTCCCCCTTTTTCCCCCAAACCCGCGGGGTCCGGGCTGGCAGCGGGAGGCTCCGGTGGCCCGGGGGTATTAGTGGGGGTGTCACGGAGGGGCCGCACAGAGTGCAGGGGGACCCCACCGGGGCTGCACTGGGGGACCCCCGGCTCCTGTGGGAGTGTCCCGGGGGTCCCAGCTCCCCTGGGGCCGTGCTGGGGTCCCCTCCAATCCCGGGGCTGGGTCGGGCTGGGTCTGGGGTCCCCTCCAACACCGGGGCGGGGCCGGGCCGAGGTGGGCCGGGGTGGGTCGGGGGTCGCCCTTGCGGCGACCCCCGACCCACCCCGGCCCGGCCCCGGGGTTGGCGCGCGCCACTGACGAAAAGAGGTGTGTCCCTACCAAGCCCCACCCCTCGATGACGAAGAGGGGCGTGTCCCGGCGCGGCCCCGCCCCCGGCGCGGCGCGAGGCCACGTGTGCGCGCGGGCGGCCTTTGCCGACGTGTCCCTGGCGCCGCGCGCCCCGGAAGTCCCGCCCCCTCCCGCGCGCCGGGCTGGGCGGGGCCGCGAGGGGCGTGACGTCACCAGCACCGCGCCGCCATTGGCCGAGGCGCGCCGGGGCGGGGCGGTGCGCGCGGCGGGAGCGGCCGCCCGTTGGCCGCCGGCCGCGCGGGAGGGGCGGAGCCGCGCGGAGGCCGCGCCCCTCCCTCTGCTCAGGCCCCGCCCCTCAGTCCCTTCCGCGCTCGCCCCGGGCCCCGCCGCGCTCCCGCCGCCCGTGCCCGGCCCGGCCCGACCCGGCCCGGCCTCTCCGCCCGCCCGGCCCCGCCATGGCCTCTGCGGCCAACCCCGGCCAGGGCGGCTCCGCGCCGCCGCCCGTCGTCCAGCGCGGCATCGTCAAGATGGTAAGGGCTGTGCCCGCCGCTCCCCGCACCGACCCCGCGCCTCGCCGGTGACCGGAGACCCCCATCTCCCGCAGACTCCTCCGGGGCCCGGGGCCCCGCTCCGCTGCCCTCCTCCCTTCCCGGTAACCGGGAGCCTGTCCGCTCCCCGCCCGGTGCCCGGCTCCCCCTGCCCGGTGCAGCCCGTCCGGTGCTCCCGGGCCCCGTCCGGCGGCAGTTGCTGATCCGTTACCGCCCGCTGCCCGGCACCTCTCGCTGCACCCTGGGATCCCCCTGCAGCCCGGCTCCCCTACGCCGCCCCGGCACCGGGCACTGCGCGCTCCCGGTGCCGTCCGGGCTGCTGGGACGGGGCAGGAGGAGCTTTGGGTCCCGGGGCCGGAGCCGGTGGTCCCGCTCCGCTGCCGGTCCCGGAGCCCCGAGGGGTCGCGGAGCAGCGGCCTCGCGGGGCCGCCGGCAGCGGGGCCGTCCCGGGGGTGCCGCACGTGCTCCGCTCGCTGCCCCTCCCGGGGCATCCCCGGGGCGGGGCGGGGCGGCGGGACGGGATCCCCGAGCCCCGGTCGGGTCCCCACGGGACAGCGCGGGGATGGGGTCCCCCGGCCGCTCCGGGGTCCCCGGGAAGGGTCCCAGTCCCCGCGCCAGGGCCCCACGTGTGCCGGCAGCGGGGCCCGCCAGAGCGAAGGTCGGGTTCAGTCCCGGGCGCCGTGTCCCCGTCCCGTGTCCCCATCCCGTGTCCCCTCCTGGTCCTGTCCCGCCCCAGCCCGTTCCCTGCCGTGCCTCCAAGCCCCCAGATTGCCGTGCCCGAGTCCGGGTGGATCCGGGGGTCTCGGCTGACCCCTTCACCCACTGCTGCCTCCGCAGTGAGACCTGTTCCCGGCTGTCACTGCCGCCCCGAGCCTGTGGCCGTGCTGGGGACAGGGCTGGGGACGCCACAGGATGGACCCTGCAAGTCTGGGGATGCATGGCAGGGATCTAGGGATGGATCCCGAAGGTTTGGGATGGGCACTGGCATCTGAGGCTGGACTCTGAATCTGGGGGTGGACACTGGGGGTCTGTGGTCAGACACCGGGGCTTTGGGGACACCGGGGCTTTGGGGACATTGCAGGTCTGCTCTGGCACCATCCCTGTGCCGTGTGTCACTGGTGACAGGGGGATCTGCTGCTGCCACCCTGCCCTGGCTCCTGCCCTACCTGCAGATTTTGGGATGCTCAGGAAACCCTCCCCTGGCTGCCTGTGCCCGCCCGATCCATCCACGGGGGCGTGGATCCACAGCAGATTTTGGGGAGAATTTTGGGGTCTGCTGGCTGGGAGGCAGCTGTGCCTGCGTCCCATAGCCCAGAATGTGCTCTGTGGTCCCCTTCCAGGCCAGGCAGCCCAAAATCCCTGTGGGAGAGGGGGTCCCTGGCTCTCTGTGGTGCCAGCCACGTGCTCGGCTGTGGCTCCCTCACAGCTCTGAGGTTTTGGGGGTTTTGCACCTTCCTGTTGCAATCACAGTGCAGCTCACTGGAATCACAGCGAGACTACGAGGTTTGAGAGCAGGAGTTTGGCAGCAGGATGGGGATGAAGAGCAGGAATTTTCCTCCCACTCCTGTCAGGATTTTTAACCCTTAGTGCCCCACAGGGGCAGCTCTGGATTCTGGATGTGCCCGTGGGATTTCGGAGCTCCGGAGCCACCTTGGCAGCACGAGATGGGTCTGTGCACCCCGTGTGTCTGTGCTGTTTCCAGGCTGGATTAAGCCTGGTTTAAGCCCAAATTTCTCTGATGGAGCCCTCAGTGGGACAGATGGGCCCTGGGGTGACTCTTGCTGGCCAGGTGGGACAGTGACACCTGTCTGCTGGTTCTATTGCCATCCCTGGAGCAGTTCTCCAGCTGGGATCCCAACAGCCATGCGGGCGTGTGGCCACTCCGTGGGCAGGGCCACAGGGAGCAGGAGCCAGGATGAAATATCCCCCCAGAGCACTGCACTGACCCTGGAACGTGGGGCAGCTCCGCCAAGGACCCCACCCCGGGATCCAGGGCTCGTGCTGGGCATTGAGCAGAGCAGCTCCAGCATCCTCTGGCCTCCCCGTGCCCTATAAATTAAAGATTAGGGTTAATTACAGCCATGAAACCTCTAAGCCTTAAGCACAGAGCCTTTGCTGGGCTCGCTCCGCGTGCGGCTCGGCCGCAGTTCCCGGTGGCTCTGCTGAGGCTCCAGGGGGTGCAGGGGCACCCTGAGCCTCGGGGTGGGCTCTGGGGGCTCATCCTGAGGGGTTTGGTGTCCTGGGCACGGGGCTGGGCTGGCTCTGGTGATGGGACAGAGCTGGAGGGGGTTGGGATCCCTGCGAGCATCCGTGGGGATTTCGGGGGGTGGGGAAATCCCCGGGGCAGGCACTGGAACCGACCCGAGGCTGGATCAGAGAGCTGGGAGTGGGGACAGGGAGATCCTTGGGTGTAGTGTGAGGGGATGGGGAGTGGGGCTGCCCCAGCCCATCCCCAGCGCTGCAGCTGTGAGAAGCAGGTGAGCAGCACTGACAGCAACGAGCCATGGAGTGCCCAGGTGTGCCCCGGGAGCAGAGGGCACACAGGTGCACTGCATGAACCTGAGGGCATAAAAGGGTGGGCAGAGAACAACAGGGCAGACGCCTGCAGCCTTCTCAAGTGGTGTGGGGTTACCCTGTGTGGGGTGAAGCCTTCTGAGGTTGTAGGGTGACACTCTGTGTGTCGTGGCTGTCTCAACGGTGACATATGCTGTGACCCTTGGGAACTGGGGGATCCTCAGGGTCAGGGAGAACCTTGGGAACAGGGAGTTCCCTGGGAACAGGGAGATCCCAGCACACTGGCCCAGAGCCCAGCCCTGCTGCAGGACCTGGGGAATGTGGCTGTGGGTGTGAGGGAACCCTGGAGAGGGGATTGGGCTGGCAGTGCCCAGCCTGGGGCTCTCGGAGCCAAAGCTGTGGCTGGGCTCATCCACCCAGTGTAAAATCCCGATTTTCCAAATCCTCCTTGGTGTTCTGTGTGCACAGAGATGACCCTGTGTGTGAGTGTGCTGAGCTCTGAGGGACCCCAGAGCCCCTCCAGTGCCACCCCTGCCATGGCAAGGACACCTCCCACTGTCCCAGGCTGCTCCAGCCCCAGTGTCCAGCCTGGCCTTGGGCACTGCCAGGGATGCAGGGGCAGCCCCAGCTGCTCTGGCAGTTCCAGCCCAGGCAGGAATTCCTCATTGCCCAGATCCCATCCATGCCTGCCCTCTGGCAGTGGGAGCCATTCCCTGTGTCCTGTCCCTGCAGGCCTTGTCCCCAGTCCCTCTGCAGCTCTCCTGGAGCCCCTCCAGGCCCTGCCTCTGAGCTCTCCCTGGAGCCTTCTCCTCTCCAGGTGAGCACCCCCAGCTCTCCCAGCCTGGATCCCTGGGCACTGAGGGGCTCCAGCCCTGGAGCAGCTCCGGGGCCTCCTCTGGGCTCTCTCCAGCAGCTCCAGGTGCTGCTGCTGTGTCCCCAGGGCTGGGGCAGCTCTGCAGGTGGGGTCTCACCTGAGGGGGCACAGGGGCAGGATCCCCCCTGCCCTGCTGCCCACTGGGCTCAGCCCAGGACATGGATTCTGTCCCATCTCCAGCTGGGGCAGCTCCTGGCTCCCCAGGCCTGTGGCACTCAGTGCTGCAGAGTTCCCAAGCCCTGCCAGGGCAGGACACGTCCCTGGAATTCTGTCCCTGGAATTGTGTGTGTCCTGTCAGCGTCACCTTCCTGTCCCCACTCCCCGCCGTGCCTGGGGATCCCCGCTGACCCCGGTGTTCCTGGGGCTGCCTGCTGTCCCCACTGTCCCCGCTGACCCCGCTGACCCCACTGACCCTGCTGTCCCCACTGACCCCTGCTGACCCCGGTGTTCCTGGGCTGCTTGCTGTCCCCACTGTCCCCGCTGAGCCCAGTGTCCCCACTGTCCTCACTGAGCCCCGCTGACCCCGCTCTCCCTGCTGAGCCCGCTGTCCCCCGCTGTCCCCCGCTGTCCCCCGCTGTCCCCCGCTGTCCCCCGGTGTCCCCTGGTGTCCCCCGCTGTCCCCGCTGAGCGCGCTGTCCCCGCAGGTGCTGTCGGGCTGTGCCATCATCGTGCGGGGCCAGCCCCGCGGGGGGCCGCCCCCGGAGCGCCAGATCAACCTCAGCAACATCCGCGCGGGGAACCTGGCACGGCGGGCCAACGCCAGCCAGCCCGACAGCAGGGACACCCCCGACGAGGTGAGGGACGGCGACACTCGGCTCTGACCCCGCGGCCGCGGGGGAGTCTTCTTCTTTGCCCCTCTGCACTTGGCACGGTGCTGTGGGGGCACCGCGGGGTGGCTTGGGGCACATGGCAGAGTTTGGGGCACGTGAGAGGATGGTTTGGGGCACATGGGGGGAGGTTTGGGGCACATGGCAGAGTTTGGGACACAAGAGGATGGTTTGGGGCACATGGGGGGAGTTTTGGGGCACAAGAGGATGGTTTGGGGCACATGGCAGAGTTTGGGACACAAGAGGATGGTTTGGGGCACATGGGGGGAGGTTTGGGGCACATGGCAGAGTTTGGGACACAAGAGGATGGTTTGGGGCACATGGGGGGAGTTTTGGGGCACAAGAGGATGGTTTGGGGCACATGGCAGAGTTTGGGACACAAGAGGATGGTTTGGGGCACATGGGGGGAGTTTTGGGGCACAAGAGGATGGTTTGGGGCACATGGCAGAGTTTGGGACACAAGAGGATGGTTTGGGGCACATGGGGGGAGGTTTGGGGCACATGGCAGAGTTTGGGACACAAGAGGATGGTTTGGGCACATGGGGGGAGTTTTGGGGCACAAGAGGATGGTTTGGGGCACATGGCAGAGTTTGGGGCACGTGAGAGGATGGTTTGGGGCACATGGGGGGAGTTTTGGGGCACAAGAGGATGGTTTGGGGCACATGGGGGGAGGTTTGGGACTCGGGGATGGTTTGGGGCACATGAAGGGGTGGTTTGGGGTACACAGGGAGTGGTTTGGGGCACATGGGGTGGCTGTTTTGGGGCACAGGGGGATGGTTTGTGGCATATGGGGAGTTTCAGTGACATGAGGGGGTGGTTTGGGGCACGTCGGGTGTGGCTTGGGACCCAGGGGTTGGTTTGGGGCACATGGGGTGGCTGGTTTGGGGTACACGGGGAGTGGTTTGGGGCACATGGGGTGGCTGGTTGGGGCACTGGGGGTGGTTTGGGACTCGGGGGATGGGTAGGGGCACATGGAATGGTTGGTTTGGGGCACATGGGGTGCCTGGTTGAGGCACTGGGGGTAGTTTGGGACTCGGGGGATGGGTAGGGGCACCCGGGGCGGTCCCGGAGCCGCTCGGTGCCGGCGGGGCCCGGCCCCCCTCCTGCGGGCCGGGGGCGGCGGGAGCAGCGCTGGCAGATAATTGCTCTCCCTGGGGAGTTTTGTCTTCCAAACAGCCTCTAAATGTCACTCTTTGCCAAAGTGACGCCTGTCAGCCCCGCTAATTGTTTATGAGCGCGTCATGTTCCCACCTCCGGCCGCGCTCCCGCCCACCCGCCGGTGCTGGAGCGGGAGCGCGCTCGGGAACGCGCTCCGGGAACGCGCTCCCGAGCGAGCCTGCCGTGCCCAGCGCCGTGCTCCCCGCCGGGCTCTTCCCGCTGCCTTCCCGCCCCGGAGCTGCCGGGAGGGAGCCCTCCGTGCCCCCGCGGGAGCCGGGGCTGCCCCGGGAGCTGCCCCGGGCTCGGCGCGGTTTGGGGGCGCTGGGACCCGCCCGGGACCCCTTGGCGGGGTGCTCCTCCCGAGGAGCCGGGGGAGAAGGGGGCTCCGGGGGAACTGGGGGCTGCTCCCCCCTGCCCTGCCCCGGTGGCTCAGGGCGCCTCCCTCCCTCCCTCCCTCCCGGCAGCCCTGGGGCTTCCCGGCCCGGGAGTTCCTGCGGAAGAAGCTGATCGGGAAGGAGGTGTGCTTCACCGTGGAGTACAAGACCCCGCAGGGCCGGGAGTACGGCATGGTCTACCTGGGAAAAGGTGAGGATGGAGGGGTTACCTGGGAAAAGGTGGGTCCAGGTTGTTTTACCTGGGAAAAGGTGAGGCTGTGGATGGCTTACCTGGGAAAAGGTGGCTCTAGGTTGTTTTACCTGGGAAAAGGTGTTTCAGGGTGGGGAAATGGTGTTTCAGGGTGTTTTACCTGGGAAAAGGTGGCTCTGGGGGGGAGCACAAGGGGAGGTTTGGGCTGTGTTGGGATGTGCCATCAGCAGGAGGATGCCTGCCTGCTTTCCCATCACTTTTCCATGACTTTCCGTGGCCCCCCAGCTCTGGGAGGGGAGTGAGGGGTGCTTGCCCCCCAGGTTTCCACAGCTCCAGGAGTGTTCCTGGGCTCAGCCTGGAATGCCCTAAGCACAAATCCAGCTGGAAGCCACCTTTTGGTTTGGGGGCATGCAGTGGAGAGTGGTGTTGGGGTGTGCTGTGGCAGCAGCAGGGTGCATTCCCTCTTCTCCATGGATGGAAGGGGGGAATGGCCTGGTGCTGATCCCAGCTGGGTGGGAGCTCACGGGCACAAGGAGCAGCGCTGGGTGGATTCCCACGGCTCTCCCTTTGCCATCCTTTCTGTTGTTACAAATCTCTTGCTTGTCTGTGGCTGAGATCCCAAAAGGAATTCACCCCGAGCGTTCCGGGTGGGTTTTGGGGCTCTCCCTCCCCGTGTCCCCTCAGCCCTTTGGGGGCACCAGCTTTGTCCCTGCCCCAAATCCCCGTGCCCTGGGGGTTCAGGGGATGAGGTCTGGGCTCCCAGCTCATCCTCCAGAGGCTCCCTGTTGCTGGGGCAGGGGAATGCTCCGTGTGGAGCTGGGACAGCCCTGCCGTGGGATATTTGGGATACCAGTGGGATGTGGCTGGGCTTGGACACAGCTCCCAGGCACTGCCATGCCATGGCAAGGAGGGAAGGACCAGGCACTGGGAAGGGGCTGCTGAATTTTGGGGGCAGTCCCTGGGGAGCCCCAGTGGGGTCTGAGGGGGTTGGGTGCCCTCAGCCCCACATCCCTGCGGACTCGGCTGTTTTCCATGTGGGAATGGGCTGGAAAGGGGGAGTGGGTGCTCCAGGTGTGCTCCCTGTGGCACTCAGGGCATTCCCGTGGCACTCAGAGCCTTTCCTGGCATTCCTGTGGCACTCAGAGCCTTTCCTGGCATTCCCGTGGCACTCAGAGCCTTTCCTGGCATTCCTGAGGCACTCAGAGCCTTCCCTGGCATTCCCGTGGCACTCAGGGCATTCCCGTGGCACTCAGGGCATTCCCGTGGCACTCAGAGCCTTTCCTGGCATTCCCGTGGCACTCAGAGCCTTTCCTGGCATTCCTGAGGCACTCAGAGCCTTCCCTGGCATTCCCGTGGCACTCAGGGCATTCCCGTGGCACTCAGGGCATTCCCGTGGCACTCAGAGCCTTCCCTGGCATTCCCGTGGCACTCAGAGCCTTCCCTGGCATTCCCGTGGCACTCAGGACATTCCCGTGGCACTCAGAGCCTGCCCTGGCATTCCCATGGCACTCAGGACCTTTCCCAGAGCAGGAGCAGGGATGGGCTCATCCAGCCAGGCTTGCTGGTCCCAGGCAGATCCCGAGGCCGGCAGGATGGGGCAGGGGGCTCTGCAGGGGGAGAGGGCCCGGGATGGGGCAGGGGGCTCTGCAGGGGGAGGGGGCCCGGGATGGGCAGAGCTCCCTGTGGCTCTGGGATCCGAGGGTGCCGGGCTGCAGAGCCGGGGATGGCCGCTGGTGCCCGGGATCAGCAGCGTCCCTGCCCACCCGGGCAGGCTGGAGCTCGCTCCCTGGGGGCTTTGGGTGTGGCCCAGGTGGGCAGTGCCTGCTTGGAGCCCTGCCCAGCCGCCCCTCGCTGCTCCCCGGCCATCCCAGAGCTGAGCCCCCGTTGCTGCTGCATCCTGGCGCGTCCCAGGGAGCTCCTCCCGTGTCCCCCCGGCCCAGGGCAGTGGGACCCTCGGTGCTGCCAGCTCCCACAGATCCCGGGGTGTCAGAGTTACCCCTGTGCTCCAGGAGCGTTTGGACAAGGCCCTCCTGCACAGGCTGGGATTTTGGGGTGTCCTGGCTAGGGCCAGGATCTGGGCTGGTGATCCCTGGGGGTCCCTTCCCCCTCAGGACATTCCGTGGTGCATTCCTGAGCTGCCACGGTGCCTGGGGGCCCTTTGGGATGGGGATCCCCTCCTGCAGAGGGGGCGATTGGGGTCACCCCCGAGATCCGAGGCGGTGGAATCCAGTGTTTGATTGGGACCTTGGGTTTGGGGAGCTGCTCTGCTCTCCCCTGGGCTGCCCTGAGCCGGGGCCATCCCGGGGCCCGTGGGCAGGGAATGGGGCTGGGAAGGGTTGGGATGTTGGGGCCTCTCTGGAGCCGTCCCCATCCCTGCTCCAGCCCCGCCTGGAGCGGCGCGGGCGGGAGAAATGAGGCAGAAAATGTTTCCTGATGAAGTTTGTCAGGGTTTAAACACCATTAATGTGGGAACGCTGTGACAGATTCCCTGCAGCAGCTCCTGCCTGGGGAGGGTGGAGAGCACGGAGCTCTGCAGGGGGATGGGGACAGGCTGGATCCGTGGGCTGAGGCCAGCAGGGTGAGGTTCAGCCAGGTGCCAGGTGCTGCCCTGGGGTCAGCCCAAGCCCCTGGAGCGCTCCAGGCTGGGACAGGGGCTGGAGAGCTGGGAAAGGCCCTGGGGTGCTGTGCCAGCGGCTGGACACGAGCCCAGGGGGGCCGGGGGGCAGGAGGCCGATGGCCCCTGGGCTGTGGGCACGGCCCCAGGGCAGGGACTGTCCCCTGTGCTGGCCCTGCCGAGGGACCCCCTGGAATCCTGGGGGCAGCTCTGGGCCCCTCCTGCCAGGAGAGCCCTGGAGGGGCTGGAGCGTGTCCAGGGAATGGAGCTGGGAAGGGGCTGGAGAACCAGGAGGGCTGAGGGAGCTGGGCAGGGGCTGAGCCTGGAGCAAAGGAGGCTCAGGGGGACCTTGTGGCTCTGCACAAGTCCCTGCCAGGAGGGGACAGCCGGGGGGGTCGGGCTGTGCTCCAGGGAACAGGGACAGGAGCAGAGGGAATGGCCTCAGGCTGGGCCAGGGGAGGTGAGGTTGGACACCAGGAGAAATTTCCCCATGGAAAGGGGGCTCAGGCCTTGGCAGGGGCTGCCCAGGGAGCTCTGGAGTCCCCAGGGGAGCTCTGGGGTTGTTCCAGCCGTGCTTACCTGGGATTCTGGGAGTGCTGCTCCATTCCCGTGTCCCTCCAGCTCCTCTCACCGGCTGCTCCTCTCCTCCCAGACACCAGTGGTGAGAACATTGCCGAGTCCCTGGTGGCCGAAGGACTGGCTTCCCGGCGGGAGGGGATCCGAGCCAACAAGTAGGTGCTGCTCCCATCCTGCTCCCATCTGATCCCGATCCTGGGCTGGTGCTCAGGCACAGAGCCCCTGGATCCCTCGGCTGCAGGCCCTGCTCCTCAGCCCTGAGGTGCCCACATCCCACAGGCAGCCCCGGGGTGTGCCGTGGGCTCGGGGGCTGGCAGGGGCTGCCTCCTTCCTTCCCTGGATGCTGGAGCTCTGTCCTTGGGCTGTGGAGCAGGGACTCTCCCTGGGGGTGGGGTTGCATCCCCTTCATTGCCACTGGAGAGGAGGTGCTGGGACGTGGCTGCTGCTGGGTCTGCCTGGGTGATCCCTGTGCCAGCAGAGCCGAGGCTTGTCCTGGGCTCCCTCACATCCTGGAGCATGGGAGAGGGCTGCAGCCATGGGGACGGGATCCATTCCAGAGGGGCAGGACATTTCAGGGCAGGGTCAGCCTCGTTTGTGGGGTCAGGGAGTCATGGAATGGGTTGGGTGGGAAGGGACCCCAGAGCCCCTCCAGTGCCACCCCTGCCATGGCAGGGACACCTCCCACTGTCCCAGCCTGCTCCAGCCCCAGTGTCCAGCCTGGCCTTGGCCACTGCCAGGGACCCAGGGGCAGCCCCAGCTGCTCTGTTCAGTATCCCTGAGTGTGCTGTGGCAGGGCTGGTGCCAGGGCTGGGAGGGGGCATGGGCACCTTGAGGGCCCTCGGTGGCTCCCTGTGCGTGCGGGGCCAGGCTGACCCCTGGATTCCCATGGAACGTGCCTTCCCTGCTCTCCCAGACTTGCTCTGCCCTGCTGGGAGTCGGGAACACCTCTGCCTTTCCCTCGTGGTGCCCAGAGCAGCCTCTGGGGGGGTTCCCGGGCTCTCCTCCCCCATCTATGGGAGGAGGAGGCGCTTCCAGCTGCATTCCCGCTGGGAGGAGCTGGGCTGGGTCCGGGCGGGGATGGCAGCGACTGAAGCCCCGCGGCGGTGGCCGGTGGCCGGCACGGGGAGGGCGGCTGCGGGGCTGAGTGCCGGCTGCCCGCAGCCCCGAGCAGAGCCGGCTGGCCGAGCTGGAGGAGCAGGCCCGCAGCGCCAAGAAGGGCATGTGGAGCGAGGGCTCGGGCTCGCACACCGTGCGCGACCTCAAGTACACCCTGGAGAACCCCCGGCACTTCGTGGACTCCCTGCACCAGAAACCCGTCAATGGTAGGTGTCCCCGTGTCCCCGTGTCCCCGTGTCCCCGTGTCCCCGTGTCCCCGTGTCCCCGTGTCCCCGTGTCCCTGTGTCCCGCTGTCCCCAGCCCAGCGGGGTGAGCTCCGGTGTCGCTCCGCAGCCATCATCGAGCACGTGCGGGACGGCAGCGTGGTGAGGGCCCTGCTCCTGCCCGACTTCTACCTGGTCACCGTCATGCTCTCGGGGATCAAGGTGAGCCCCGTTCCTGCCACCCCATTCCCACTGCCCAATTCCCACTGTCCCATTCCCACTGCCCAATTCCCGCTGTCCCATTCCTATCGCTCAGTTCCCACTGTCCCATTCCCACTGTCCCATTCCCGCTGTCCCATTCCTGCCGCCCAGTTCCCACTGCTCAATTCCCACTGCCAGATTGCTGCTGTCCAGTTCCCGCTGCCCAATTCCCACCGCCCAGTTCCCACTGTCCCATTCCCACTGCCCAATTCCTGCTGTCCCGTTCCCATCGCTCAGTTCCCGCCACCCCGTTCCCGCTGCCCAGTTCCCGCTGCCCAATTCCCACTGTCCCGTTCCCACTGTCCCGTTCCCACTGTCCCATTCCCACTGTCCCATTCCCACTGTCCCATTCCCACTGCCCAGTTCCCACTGCTCAATTCCCACTGCCAGATTGTTGCTGTCCAGTTCCCGCCGCCCAATTCCCACCGCCCCGTTCCCACTGCCCCGTTCCCGCTGCCCCGTTCCCGCTGCCCCGTTCCCGCTGCCCCGTTCCCGCTGCCCCGTTCCCGCTGCCCCGTTCCCGCTGCCCCGTTCCCACTGCCCAGTTCCCACTGCCAGACTGCCGCTGTCCAGTTCCTTCCCTGTCCGACCTCCTGGCGCCTGACGCTCTCTGGGTCCGGGGCTGCAGCAGGGAGGGGTGGAGGGACATCCTTGTCACCTGCTGTACCTGCGGAACCAGGCTGGGAGGAGCCCAGGGTGTCACCGTGGGGTGGGGACAGGTGTGGCTTGGGTGGGGCTGTCAGACACCCTGGTCAGGGTTGTGCTGGGAGTTCATGGGATCCTGAGATCCCTGAGGTTGGAAAAGCCCTCCCAGCCCCTCCAGTCCCAGCTGTGCCCAGTGCCCACCATGTCCCCAGCCCAGAGCCCTGAGTGCCACCTCCAGGAATTCCTTGAACTCCTCGGGTAGCCCCTTCCAACGTCTGATCACCCTTCCCATGGAGAAATTCCTCCTGTTGTCCAAGTTCTAGGAACCACAGACTTGTTTGGGTGGGAAGGGACCCCAAATCCCCTGCCATGCCACCCCTGCCATGGCAGGGACACCTCCCACTGTCCCAGGCTGCTCCAGCCCCAGTGTCCAGCCTGGCCTTGGGCACTGCCAGGGATGCAGGGGCAGCCCCAGCTGCTCTGGCAGTTCCAGCCCAGGCAGGAATTCCTCATTCCCAAGATCCCATCCATGCCTGCCCTCTGGCAGTGGGAGCCATTCCCTGGGTCCTGTCCCTCCATCCCTTGTCCCCAGTCCCTCTGCAGCTCTCCTGGAGCCCCTCCAGGCCCTGCCAGGGGCTCTGAGCTCTCCCTGAAGAATTTCATTCTCCCCTCCAGGTGAACATTCCCAGCATTCCCAGCCTGGATCCCTGGGCACTGAGGGGCTCCAGCCCTGGAGCAGCTCCAGGTCCCTGTCCAGGGGTCCCCTGAGCTGGAGTCAGTCCCTGTTTCCCCAGGCAGTCAAAGGGCTCTGTCCTGACACAAATTCCCCAATTTCAGTCCCCAGAACACCCCTGGAGCCAGGGAATGGGGCAGGCTCCTCCCCAGGGGGGTTTCCGCCCTCCTCCCGAGGTTTGGGCCCCTCCCTGGCCCTGACTGTCCCCGTGTCCCGCAGTGTCCCACCTTCAAGCGCGAGGCTGACTCCGAGGTCCCGGAGCCGTTCGCGGCCGAAGCCAAATTCTTCACGGAGTCACGGCTGCTCCAGAGGGACGTGCAGATCGTCCTGGAGAGCTGCCACAACCAGAACATCCTGGGCACCATCCTGCACCCGGTGGGTGCCAGCACGGGCTGCCTCCGGGGGCTGGGGCTGCTCCCAGTGGGGGAACTGGGACTTGTGGTGGGTTTGGGACATCCTGGGCTGTGAGGAGGGCAGAGCCTGGGGGTGTCACTGGGATTTGTGGGCTGTTCCCTGTGGGTTTGGGACATCCTGGGCTCTGAGGAGGGCAGAGCCTGGGGTGTCACTGGGATTTGTGGGCTGTTCCCTCTGTGTTTGGGACATCCTGGGCTGTGAGGAGGGCAGAGCCTGGGATGGCACTGGGATTTGTGGGCTGTTCCCTCTGGGTTTGGGACATCCTGGTCCATGTGAGGAGGGCAGAGCCTGGGGTGTCACTGGGATTTGTGGGCTGTTCCCTGTGGGTTTGGGACATCCTGGGCTGTGAGGAGGGCAGAGCCTGGGGGTGTCACTGGGATTTGTGGGCTGTTCCCTGTGGGTTTGGGACATCCTGGGCTCTGAGGAGGGCAGAGCCTGGGGTGTCACTGGGATTTGTGGGCTGTTCCCTCTGTGTTTGGGACATCCTGGGCTGTGAGGAGGGCAGAGCCTGGGATGGCACTGGGATTTGTGGGCTGTTCCCTCTGGGTTTGGGACATCCTGGTCCATGTGAGGAGGGCAGAGCCTGGGGTGTCACTGGGATTTGTGGGCTGTTCCCTCTGTGTTTGGGACATCTTGGTCCATGTGAGGAGGGCAGAGCCTGGGGTGTCACTGGGATTTGTGGGCTGTTCCCTGTGGGTTTGGGACATCCTGGTCCATGTGAGGAGGGCAGAGCCCGGGGATGGCACTGGTGGGGTCTCCAGCAGCACTGGGAGCTCAGGGGACATCGAAGGGGCTGTGCAGGTCCCGCCCAGCAGGGCCAGGGCCTGGGGGGATCCTGCTGACCCCGGGGGGGATCCTGCTGACCCTGGGGGGATCCTGCTGACCCTGGGGGGGATCCTGCTGACCCCGGGCCCTCTCCTGCTCGCTGCAGAACGGGAACATCACGGAGCTGCTGCTGAAGGAGGGCTTTGCCCGCTGTGTGGATTGGTCCATCGCCGTCTACACCCGCGGCGCCGACAAACTGCGCGCGGCCGAGAGGTGGGGTGGGGATCCTGCTGATCCCTCTGCTCCCCCTGTTCCTCTTCTCCTGCTGATCCCAGCTGATCCCTCTGCTCCCTCTGTTCCCTCTGCTCCCAGCTGATCCCAGTGCTCCTGCAGATCCCACTGTTCCCATTGCTCACTGCTGATCCCATCTGATCCCACTGTTCCCGCCGCTCCCAGCTGCATCCATGGGGTGCCCAGAGTGACTCCAGCTTCCCCCAGCCCCGTGTGGCTGATCTGGGGTGGGATGGATGGGATCTCTCCTCCATCTCTCCCCGGGGCTTTGCTGGCAGTGCCACCCCCGGCACGTCGGGGTGTCCCAGCCCCGGTGTCCCACTGTCCCCACCCCGCAGGTTTGCCAAGGAGCGCAAGCTGAGGATCTGGAGGGATTACGTGGCCCCCACGGCAAACCTGGACCAGAAGGACAAACAGTTCGTGGCCAAGGTGAGCGGGGCCGGGAAGGGACACTTGGGGACCGGGGCACAGCACAGGGTGCCCAGCTCCCAGTCTGGCCTCTCCATGGGTTTGGACAAACCCCAGAGGGGTCTCCCTCAGCTGGATCCCAGCCATGGATCCCAGGGTGCTCTGGGATCTCCAGCAGGGCAGGAGTGGGAAGAGGTGCCAGGAGAAGAGAAGGAGCCCTGAGAGAGGGGCTTTGGTTTGTGGGCACGGACTGGGGGTGTCCTGGCACCTCGCTCAGGTGTGCCGGGGCCACAGGGATGGGCTCACACCTCAAGTGATTCCTGATCCTCCCAGGGGACGGCTGCCCCATGGATCAATTCCTGATCCTCCCAGGGAATGGCTGCCCCATGGATCAATTCCTGATCCTCCCAGGGAATGGCTGCCCCATGGATCAATTCCTGATCCTCCCAGGGAATGGCTGCCCCATGGATCAATTCCTGATCCTCCCAGGGAATGGCTGCCCCATGGATCAATTCCTGATCCTCCCAGGGAATGGCTGCCCCATGGATCAATTCCTGATCCTGTCAAGGAATGGCTGCCCCATGGATCAACTCCTGATCCTGTCAGGGAATGGCTGCCCCATGGATCAATTCCTGATCCTCCCAGGGGATTGGCTGCCCCATGGATCAATTCCTGATCCTGTCAGGGAATGGCTGCCCCATGGATCAATTCCTGATCCTCCCAGGGAATGGCTGCCCCATGGATCAATTCCTGATCCTCCCAGGGAATGGCTGCCCCATGGATCAATTCCTAATCCTGTCAGGGGATTGGCTGCCCCATGGATCAATTCCTGATCCTGTCAGGGAATGGCTGCCCCATGGATCAATTCCTGATCCTGTCAGGGGATTGGCTGCCCCATGGATCAATTCCTGATCCTCCCAGGGAATGGCTGCCCCATGGATCAATTCCTAATCCTGTCAGGGGATTGGCTGCCCCATGGATCAATTCCTGATCCTCCCAGGGAATGGCTGCCCCATGGATCAATTCCTGATCCTCCCAGGGAATGGCTGCCCCATGGATCAATTCCTGATCCTCCCAGGGAATGGCTGCCCCATGTGGTGGTTCCCACTTCTCCCAAAGGTTGGAGATGCTGCTGAGCCTCTCCTGGTGGGTGCTGGTGTGTTCCCTGCCCTGGCGCGGGTCCAAGGGTGCAGCCGGTGCTGGAGGGAGGTGAAGCAGCGTGGGCTGGTCCCGGGTGGGGTGCGGGAGCTGCGGGATCCGGGCAGGATCCGTGGGATCAGCCCCACTAGATGGAGCTGCCGCCTCGCCCAGGCAGCGGCCGCGGCTCCCGAGCTGCTGGAATTTCCCTGGGAATGGGCAGCAGCCACATTTCTTGGAAAGTCGGTCTGGTCCCTGTGCAGGGTCGGGTCCTTCCAGCTGCTCCGGTCCTGCTGGGACCAGGATCGTGTCCGAGCAACCTGGCCTCACCTGGGTGCTCCTGGGGAAAAGCAGGAGTGGGATCAAGCCTGGCAGCTCCTGGGGAAAAGCAGGAATGGGACCAAGCCTGGCAGCTCTGGGGAAAAGCAGGAGTGGGATCAAGCCTGGATGCTCCTGGAGAAAAACAGGAATGGGATCAAGCCTGGCAGCTCCTGGAGAAAAACAGGAATGGGATCAAGCCTGGCAGCTCCTGGGGAAAAGCAGGAGTGGGATCAAGCCTTGGCAGCTCCTGGGGAAAAGCAGGAATTGGGATCAAGCCTTGGTGGGACCTGGGGAAAAGCAGGAATGGGACCAAGCCTGGCAGCTCCTGGGGAAAAGCAGGAATGGGATCAAGCCTTGGCAGACCCTGGGGGTCTCCTGGGTGCTGGGGGTTGAATGGAGCAGAGATGGAAAAGCTCTGGAGCTGCTGGGACAGCCAGGAGCTCCTGTAGCTGCTCAGAGCTGATCCCTGTGTGCCCTGGCTCGTGTCTGCGGGGATGAGGTTGGGAATGGCTCCTGTGCTTGCTCGGGTGGCTCGGATGTGGCTGGGACAGCAGCAGAGCTCCCTAAAACCTGCCCAAACCAGGGAGGGCTGGCTGGGCATTCCCTATGGGAGCAGTGCAGGGACACCGAGCTCGCAGGGGCTCCGGGAGGCCGGAATTGAGAGCCCGTCCCTCAGCATAAGGACGTGGCTGTCCCCTCCCCGTGGCGGTGACAAATGACACCCGGGCAGGTGTCCCGTGGGCACGGCAGGGCCGCGTGCCGGCGCTGGAACGCCGGGAAGCGCCGCTGGCAGCGGCTGCCACCGGAGCGGTGCCAGGAGCGGTGCCAGGAGCGGTGCCAGGGCCGTCAGTCACGCTCCGCTCAGCTGCTGGAGGGGGCGGGCGGCTGGATGCTCCCGGCGCTTCCAAGATGCCGTGATTCTGTGGGATAGCAGCAGGCGGGGCTCCCCCCAGTCTCTGGAAAGGGATGTCCCGGGTGGCTTTGGGATCAGCAGCATCTCCCCCCATCCCCAGGATTGCCCTGGGAATGGTGGGCACTGACCCCCGGTGCTGTGGAGTGCGATCCCCCAGGGTTGGGGGGCAGAGTTTGCAGGATCCCCCGATTCCCTGGCTCTGCGGGGTCCCTGGGAGCCCCCAAAGGCAGCAAACACCGTGTCCTGTTTTTCGGGGAGGAGACTGGAATTTCTCCGCCTGTTGGGTCGCTCCTGCTCTTCGCACGGGGCTCTGGAATTTGGCCTTTGGCAGCCGCAGCGCCCCCGCATTTCCGTGTCACTTTGGGGGCTTTTTTTTTTTTTTTTCCCCTTGCCCGGAATTGTAAGCGACAGGGAAGATGAGGGCAGATGCCCGCACGGCTGCCGTGCCAGCGCGGGTCCCGCAGCTGGGCACGTGTCCGGCCTCCCCGGGCCCGGCCGTGCCGGTGCCGGTGCCGGTGCCGGTGGCGGGGCCGGGCACGGAGCGGGCGGGCGGGGATGGCGCCGGAGCCGCCTCCGTGCTCGGCACAGCGGGGCTCGTTCGCAGCGGCAGAGCTGACGCAGGAGCTGCTGGAAGGGGCTGCGAGGGGAGGGGGAGGAGGAGGAGGAGGAGGAGGAAGATCCCAACCTGCCTTTGCACCGTTGATCAACCGCGGCAAATCGGCTCCGGCTAATTTTGGCTGCGGCTGCCGGCGCTGGGCTGGGCTGGGCTGGGGGAGCAGGGGAGGCTTGGCCTCGGTTGTAGGTCTGGTGCTGGTGGGGGGCGAGGAGAAAGCAGAGGGATGGAAATGTCAAAGGGGCTGGAGGCGCTCTCCCGAAATCCCTACGTCAGCTCGGCTGGGAGCAGCGGGATTTGGGACACGCTGCGGAGCCGTGCCTGCGCTGGGCTGGGCTGGGCTGGGAGCCATCCTCTGCAGGGGGGGCTGCGGCAGCGCCGGCCCCGCGGGCTGGGGGCTCCGGCAGCCCCCGGGCCGTGTCCCGCCCCTGTCCCGCCCTGCCACGCTCCGGAGGATGGGCTCAGCCCGGCTCCTTTGATCCTGGGTTTTAGTCCCTGTACTGGGAGCTCTGGTCGTGGCCAAATCATCCCGGAGCTCGGTGGGAGCTGCTCCTGGGCTGAGCCCAGTGCCAGACCCTGCCAAAACCCCTCTAAAGGACATTTTTGGCATGGCAGGGGGACACTTGAGCCTCTCCTGGTGCTGGGCTCTGGCTCCCCCAGTGCCACTGTCCTTGTTGGGGTGCAGAAGGTCACCCTCAGCTTTGGGGATGCTCTCTGTGCATCCCAAGAGTGGATGCTGTCCTGGGACTGGGATGCTGTCCTAGGAGCACAGCAGTCAGCAGCTTTGGGAGTGGGGACACGTCCCCAGGGTCCCAGGCATGGGGGTCCTTGTCAGCTCCCAGGGAAACCAGCCCTAAAAGTGGAGTCCCAGCACCCTGAGGTCACCTCCCATCACCCCAAGGTCACATCCCAGCACGCTGAGGTCCCTGGATCTCAGCCCTGTGGCTGCTCTGCTGTCTGTCCCTGGCTGTTCCCATGGACTGGGATCAGCATTTGGAATCAGCTGTGCCTTCAGGGGACAGCCAGGGTTAGTGGGGGTGGAGTTGTGCTGCCAGACCCTCGGGAAGGGTGGAATTTCAAATTCTCAGAGGAAGAGCTGCTTCCCTCTCTGCTTGCTCTTCCTCAGGCTGGTCCAGACTCTGGGTCTGGGGCACCCAGACTGGGAGGTTTTGTGTCCTGTACTCATCCCAGTTCTCCCTCCCTGTGTGCTCCCAGTTCTGGGGGCAAGCAAAGCCCCGGGTGGAAAACTGGAGCCTTTGTTGGGCCCAGCTCTTGCAGTGAGGGAAAAAATCATCCCTGATAAATCTGGACAAGGGGGGGGCTGTGAGCTCTGTGCCCTGGGGCGGTGATGGGATGGGGGGACCGGGGTGGCCGGTGACACAGGGACATTCCAGAGCTGCCCTCCCTGCTCCCAGCCCGGGGGACGTGGGAAGCAGCAGCCAGAGCGTGCTGGCTCTGCAAGAAACAGCTGCAGAGCTTTAAAAAAATAATCCTTCCAATCCCCGTTATCAAAGGGCCTCTCGCAGGCAGGAGAAGCCACAATAAATATTGGATAAGGGAAGTGGCTGCAGCGGGCTGGGAACGTGGGGGGAGACAAAGCCCCGGCCCCGGGGCGGTGCTGAGTGCCCATTCTGTCACCGTGTCACCCCCCCTGTCACCCCCTGTGACCCTCCTGCCCTCCCTGTGGCGCCAGCAGGAGGGAACGGCTGCCCAGGGAGGGTGGGCACCTGGGTGTGCCCCTCGTGCCACCCTGCTCTGTCCTGCCTGGGACTGGCATCCCGTGGGAGCCCTGGCTCCAGGTGCCATGTCCTGCTGTGCCCCGTGTCCCATGTCCCTTCCCTTGTCCTCCAGCATCCCATATCCTACTGCATCCCATGTCCTGCAGGGACCCTTTGTAACTGGGTCAGGGCCCTGCAGGGACCCTGGAGGTCCCTCGTGGCTCCTGCTGCCACCCGGCTCTGTCCTGCCTGGGAGACACGGTGTCCCTGCTCCAGGTGCCGTGTCCTGCTGCGTCCTGTGTCCTACATCTGTGTCCTGCTGCATGTCCTGCTGCATCCTGTATCCTACATCCACGTCCTGCTACATCTGTGTCCTGCTACATCCCATGTCCTGCTGTGTCCCATGTCCTGTGTCCTGCTGCATCCATGTGCTGCTGCCTCCCGTGTCCTGTGTCCCGTGTCCTGCTGCATCTTATGCCCCGCTACATCCTATATCCTACATCCTGTATCCTGCTGCATCCCATATCCTGCTGCACCCATATTCTGCTGCATCCTGTATCCTGCTTCATCCTGTGTTTTGCTACATCCATGTGCTGCTTCATCCTGTGTCCTGCTGCATCCCATGTCCTAGATCCTGTATTCTGCTTCATCCCATGTCCTCCTGCATCCCATGTCCTGCTGCATCCCATGTCCTGCTGCATCTTGTGTCCTGCTACATCCATGTGCTGCTTCATCCTGTGTCCTGCTGCATCCCATGTCCTAGATCCTGTATTCTGCTTCATCCCATGTCCTCCTGCATCCCATGTCCTACATCCCATATCCTGCTGCATCCCATCTCCTGCTACATCCCATGTCCTGCTGCATCCCGTGTCCTGCTACATCCATGTGCTGCTGCCTCCCGTGTCCTGCACCCCCCG
This sequence comes from Haemorhous mexicanus, assembly GCF_027477595.1. Taxonomy (NCBI): domain Eukaryota; kingdom Metazoa; phylum Chordata; class Aves; order Passeriformes; family Fringillidae; genus Haemorhous; species Haemorhous mexicanus. Next base: position 75,847,706 of record NC_082345.1, read on the forward strand.
GCAGCCGGCTCACCCCGGTGCAGGGTGCCGTGAGTCGGTCCTGCCGGGGGCCGGAGGGCCGGGCCAGTCCCCGCAGCCGCTCCCGCGCGGATCCGGGCCGCGCCTCCGGGAGCCGCTGGCCGGCTGCTGCCTCCTGCCAGGGAACAAATGAGATGTGACCGCGGCTCCCGCGGCTCCCGCGGCTCCCGGGGAAGCATGTGCTGGATGTGTAATGGAGCGCGGGATCTGCCCCCGGAGCTGACCCGCAGCGGCCCTGGCTGCAGCAGCTCCGCTTCACATCCTGCTTTTCCCAAGTCTTGGGCGGCAGGAAGGAGAGAGGCCGCTCCCTCCTCGCCCCTGGATGCCCTGGAGCGTGAGATTGGATTACTCCACTTGGCAGGCACACGGCTTTGGGCTGCTCCTGCCGAGGAAGCATCCAGGAGCTGGGAGCCGGGAGAGGCCGGGATGTTCCCAGGGGCTTTGCTGTGCCCTGGCGATCCGTGGTGTCTGCTCGGATCAGAATTCCTTAAATCCTGCTCTCCCTCTGGCCCAGCACGCTGGGAGGGGCGGGTGTGACTGCCGGGCAAAGAGGGCTGGAGTGGGCTCAGCTCCTGCCTCCCCCCGTGGCTCCAGGGATGTGTGGGATTGGGATCCTGCTGGATAAGGAGCAGTGGGAGCCTTTTGGACTGGGGGCACTGGGCTGTGCTGGGAGCAGGCAGGGGAAGGTTCCTGTCCTGCCACTGGAATATCCAGCAGCTCTACTCAGCTGGGCTGGAGAACTGGGAATGTTAAACCCCTGTGTCCTGAGCCCAGTGGGATCCTCCTGCCCCTCTGCCTGGAGCCAGGCTGGGAATGCTGGAAGTGTCCAGCCTGGGGAAGGAGATTGTTCAGGGAGAGCTCAGAGCCCCTGGCAGGGCCTGGAGGGGCTCCAGGAGAGCTGCAGAGGGACTGGGGACAAGGATGGAGGGACAGGACCCAGGGAATGGCTCCCAGTGCCAGAGGGCAGGCACGGATAGGATCTTGGGAATTAGAAATTCCTGCCTGGGTTGGAACTGCCAGAGCAGCTGGGGCTGCCCCTGCATCCCTGGAGTGTCCCAGGCCAGGCTGGACACTGGGGCTGGAGCAGGCTGGGACAGTGGGAGGTGTCCCTGCCATGGCAGGGGTGGCACTGGAGGGGCTCTGGGGTCCCTTCCCACCCAAACCATTCCAGGATTCCCTGACTTTATGATCCCGATTAGTTTGCTCCCACCACGGGCTGTCCTTGCTCTCTCCTCCCCAAGCATCATCCCTTGTCCAGTGTCCAGCTGCTGCTCCTGCCCCTCTGGAATTGCCTCTGGAATGAAACCCAGGGGGCTGAGCCCTGGCACAGGACACAGACGGCTGGCAGTGCCCTGGTGTGCCACATGTCACCGTGCCAGGAGCCACACTCCCCTGCTGACAGCCAGGATGGGGCTGGGGCTGCTCGCTGTGCTGGGGGTGGCAGTCAGGGTGGCAGAGCCGGTGTCACGGTGGCACCTGGCCCTTGGTGTGCCTAGCTGGCCGCTGTCCCCACGCTCAGCTCTGTCTCTGTCCCCAGGTGATGCAGGTGCTCAACGCCGACGCCATCGTGGTGAAGCTCAACTCCGGGGACCACAAAACCATTCACCTGTCCAGCATCCGGCCACCGCGGCTCGAGGGGGACAGCGCCCAGGTGACACCGCGGGGACAGCGCCCGGGGAGGGGACAGCGCCTGGGGAGGGGACAGCGCCCGGGGAGGGGACAGCGCCTGGGGACAGCGCGGGGACAGCGCCCGGGGAGGGGACAGCGCCTGGGGACAGCGCGGGGACAGCGCCCGGGGAGGGGACAGCGCCTGGGGACAGCGCGGGGACAGCGCCCGGGGAGGGGACAGCGCCTGGGGACAGCGCGGGGACAGCGCCCGGGGAGGGGACAGCGCCTGGGGACAGCGCGGGGACAGCACCCGGGGAGGGGACAGCGCCTGGGGACAGCGCCTGGGGAGGGGACAGCGTGGGGACAGCGCCCAGGGAGGGGACAGCACCCGGGGAGGGGACAGCGCCTGGGGACACTGCAGGGACAGGGCCCAGGGAGGGGACAGCGCCTGGGGACACTGCAGGACAGCGCCCAGGGAGGGGACAGCGCCTGGGGACACTGCGGGACAGGGAGGGGATGGGAGGAGGATGGGAAGGGGTCAGGCAGAGGACCAGGGTTGGCTCTGCGTGGAGCCCCCTCCCGTGGGGCTCCTGCTCCCTCTGGGATGCCCATGCCCCCTTTCCCTTCCTGCGGGAGCCCATCCCATGGGATGCAGGAGGCCTGGGAAGGGCTGGAGCGTGCACTGATGGCTGCAGGGTGACAGCTCCGTCCCTCTTCTCCTGCCTCAGTTTCCCCCGTGTTCCGTGGGTGCTCCCGGCGGGGGTGTGGGATGTTCCTTAGGGATATCTGTGCCTGTGGCCTCACGCCCTCGTGTCCCCATCCGTGGGGCAGGCACGGCAGGCTGCACAGCTGCTCCTGAGTGGGTGAATCCTCGGTTTTCCTTCCCCTGGGCCGCGGGGCTGGCTGGGCTCTGGGGGCTCTCCCCTGCCCAGAGGAGCAGCTGCTGTGTCCTGGGCTCCGAGGGACGCCGGGGCCGGCTCGTGACCGGCAGCTCGGGATCGAGGGGTTCCTGGCAGGCTCTGGAACGTTGGGAAGGGCTGGAAGAGGCCACGTTGTTCCCGCACAGCTTGGTCCCTGCTCTCTGTGTTTGAGGCTCTCTCAGGCTGGCGCTGCTGGAGCCGGATCTGAGTGCACGGCAGGGACATGAAAGCTCCGGGATGAGCCAGGATTGGGCACAGGGAGCGCCCTTGGCCCTGCTCAGAGCTCTGGGGCTGTGCAGGAGTGGGGATGAGGGATCAGTCCCTGTGTCACACACAGAGCATCCCTGACTGTGCTCAGAGCTGTGCCAGGAGTGGGGGTCAGTCCCTGTGTCACACACAGAGTGTCCCTGACTGTGCCCAGAGCTGTGCCAGGAGTGGGGGTCAGTCCCTGTGTCACACAGAGTGTCCCTGACTGTGCCCAGAGCTGTGCCAGGGTGAGGGATCAGTCCCTGTGTCAGTCTCCTTCACCCCTCACAGCCCCAGAGCTGTTGCAGGAGTTGGAATGAGGGATTGATTCCTGTGTCACACAGAGGCTCCTTGACCCTGCTTGCAGCTTTGGAGCTGTTCCAGAAACTGGAATGAGGGATTGATCCCTCTTCACAGAGTCTCCATCCCACTTGGAGCTCTGGAGCTGCTCTGGGAGCCAGGATGTGGCTCTGATCCCCGTGTCCCTTTCTGGGACAGCGCTGTGGGTGCAGGAGCTGGGCGCTCCCTGCTGTCTCTCGGTGATGCCAGTCAGCTCCTCAGGGCAGGGATTTATCCCCATGTTGCTGCTGTTCCCTCTGTCACTCCGTTCCCTCCATGGCCAATGTGCTCAGAGCTGTGGGATCACGGAGCTCCTGAGACCCTCAGAGCGCCTGCCTTGTTCCTGGCACATCCCTCCTCCTCCTCCTCCTCCTCCAGCGCCTCTGGAGATGCTGGGAAGGCTCCTGGGAAGGCTCCTGCCCGTGCACATGAGGGGGGCCGAGCCAGGATTGCTCCAAACCCACCTTTTCCAGGCTGTTTTCCATCCTGGAGCACCACGGCCGTGCCGGCGGGCGACGGCTCCCGAGGTGACCCCGCGTTGCTGTGGGAACGGGAATTTGGAAATTCCTGCCTCCCCGCACGCCGCCTTGTTCTGGCCACACGGAATTATGGATACCTTCCCAGATCCCCTCTTCCCGCTGCTCCTCTGGCATGGGCTCGGCGGGGCCGGGAGCAGCGGGATCCCCTCCGGAGCGGCCGCGGTCTCCAAGGAGACTGCGGGAAGGCAGGGGAAGGGCAGCGGCCCGCCCGCCGCGCCGCCGGGTGGATCCGCGGCAAATCCTCCGGGACCGGCCCCGGAACCGCGCCGCGCTCCGCTCCTCCCGCATCCCGGGAGCGCCCGGGGGGCCTGAGTCCGGGCTGTCCCTGTGCATCCCAGCACCCCGAGGTCACCTCCCGGCACCCCAGGGTCACATCCCGGCACCCTGAGGTCACCTCTCATCACCCCAGGGTCACATCCCGGCACCCCAGGGTCACATCCTGGCACCCCAGTGTCACATCCCAGCACCCCGAGATCTCTGGATCTCAGCCCTGTGGCTGCTCTGTGTCTGTCCCTGGCTGTTCCCATGGACTGGGATCAGCATTTGGAATCAGCTGTGCCTTCAGGGCACATCCAGGGTTAGTGGGGGTGGAGTTGTGCTGCCAGACCCCCAGGAAATGTGGAATTTTCAGTCCTCAGAGGAAGAGCTGCTTCCTTCCACCTCCTCTGCTTCCTCCTCCTCCTCCTCGGGCTGGTCCGGGCTCCAGTCTGCGTCAGCCCTGCCCGGGGCACCCAGACTGGGAGGTTTTGTGTCCCGTGCTGGTCCCAGTTCTGCCCCACCGGGGTCTCCCCGAGGTCCCTCTGGCCTGGGATGCTCCTGTTCAATCCAATTATTTCTCCCTGGGTTTCATCCTTCCGTAGCTCTGTCATGTTTCCGTCCCTGGTGCTGTCATTAATTACCTGGCAGTGCAATTAATGATGGCTTTGCTCCTCCCTTCCACACCAGCAGTTAAAATTGTGGAAAAAACATCCAAGAATTCAGCAAGGGACCAAACCCACCCTCGCTGGGTCTCAGGTTTGGGACCCCCATCCCAGCTGCCATTCCAGAGGTGGATCTGGAGCTCAGGGAGTGTGGACACATCTGTTTATGGATCAAATACCAGCATGGACATCTCTCCGTGGGCACATCCGTGGAATGTGTCAGGATTTACAGAAAATCCACCGGAATATTTATAACATCTGAGCATTTATTGAAAATCCACCAGTGGAGGGGGTCGGGCTGTGCTCCAGGGAACAGGGACAGGAGGAGAGGGAACGGCCTCAGGCTGGGCCAGGGGAGCTCAGGGTGGAATCAGCAGGAATTTCCCCATGGAAAGGGGGGTCAGGCCTTGGCAGGGGAAATTTGGAATCCCCATCCCTGGTGGTGTCCAAGGAATGCCTGGATGTGGCGCTCAGGGCTGGGGACAAGGTGAAGATTGGGCACAAATTGGACTCTGTGACCTTGGAGGGCTTTCCCAGCCTCAGCAGTCCTGGGATCCGTATAAATTCTAGGAACATGCAAACCTTTATTTAATATGAAATACAAAATGTACACAATACAATTCTGGGCTGATTCCAGGCTCCCCTGGAAGGCTTTTCCCCCCAGTGCCCCTCTGAGGGCTCTTCCCAGCCTCTCCTCCCCGCCGGAGCAGGAGCGCTGGGATATGGCAGCTCCGTCGGGAATCCCATCCCGACCTGCCGAGCGCTAATTGCTGCTCCCACGGCTCGGGATGGAGGAGATGGGAAGTGACAGACGGAAAACGGAGTGTGATGGGATCCTGCAGCCTTTCATCTCCAGCCTTTCATCTCCCAGTGCTGGATGAATCCCGGGAGCAGCGGCCGGGAACGTCCCCAGCTCTGTCCAGGAACGTCACGGATCGGGATGGGGATGGATCTCCTGCTGCTCCGGGTGCTGCGCTGCCACCGTGGGGTGGGGGAACAGCTCACCTGGAAAACCTCACCTGGATGGGTGGAATCTGCATCGAGATAGCTGGAAACTCACTGGAAGGGCTGGAAGATCTCACTGGAATGGCTGGAAACTCGTTGGGATAACTGAAATTTCTCTCTGGGAGGACTGGAATGTCTCCATGGGATGGATGGAATCTCCCTGGAAAGGTTTAAGCTCTCTCTGGGATGGCTGGAATCTCCTTGGGAAGGTTGGAAGCTCTCCCTGGGATGGAGCCCCCGTCTGAGGCTGCGAACATGGGATGCTCCAGTCCCTGGGATGCTCCAGGTGCCTGTGGATGCAGGGAAGCTGTTCCTGAGGTGCACCCAGCGCTCAGCCCCTGGACCCTGCGGTGGGGTTTGGGATCCATGCATTTTGGGGATGGATCCTTCCTGTTCCCTGGAGCAGTTGGCTGGCCTTGGATCCATCCAGAGGCGGAGCTGAGCCGTGTCTGGCAGTTCCGTGGGATGGAAGGAAGAGCCAATTCCTGGGAAGAGCGAGCGGGGCTCAGACCTGCTGGATCCAGCTGTGGTGATTGTGCCTCAGAGCTTCCCTGGATGTTGGTGCCACCACCGTTCCCAGAGTTTGGGACATTTCCATTCCCTTTTCCAATCACAGCTCGTTCCCTTGGACAGCCACATTCCAGGCCCCGTCAGCCGCCCTGGCGGAATTTTCTGGATTGCGGCAGTTGCAGCACAAATCTGCTCCAATCCCCAATTTATCTAAATTGATCTCTTAATTGGGAATTCTCTGGAGGAGGGGGAGTCGAGCACATGGATCCTGATTCAACGGGAGGAGCGGGGAGCAGGCAGCCTGCTGGGGGTGGGCTGGCAGCGGGGAAGCTGGAACCAGGACAGTGCCCCTGGCCGGAGCAGGGACCTGGAGGCTGCCAGGACTCCGGGGTTTGGGAGCTTTTGGGAGCCCTGGAAGTGGGATTGGGAGCAGAGATATCCCAGCTCCTTTCCCGGCTGCTCCAGGACTCCCTGGTCCCACCTGCACAGCCGAGATCAGGCTGGCACTGCAGGTGTGGGATTTCTCCAGGGATTGTCGGGATGGCCCTGGGACTCCTCCAGACGTCTTTTCCAGGGATGCAAAGCTGAGGCTCTCTGGTTTTCCATGTTTCCCCTGGATGGCAGCTCATTCCTGTCCCTCTGCCCCTCACCAGTGCAGGGCAGGGGTCCAGGGCCCCTCTGGTCAGGATTTGGGATGGGGGATCCTGGTGCCCTGCCTGCTCTGGAGCAACGGGAGCCTCCCAGAGCTGCCACAGCCCTGGTAGGGAAAAGCTGGCAGCACAGGAAAGCTGGAAATGGCTTCAGAAAGAGGGAGAACAGATGGATTTGGGATTGGATATTTTTTTCCCAGCTCTCAGAGGAGCTTCATGCAGGTTCCTTGGCTTTCTGCTGTGATTCCAAAGGCCTGGATCATCCAGGCCCTGCTCCCGCGGGACCCTCCCAGCCAGGGATCTGCATCCCGGCTGGAATGTGGGACATTCCAGGGTGCTCCCAGGGCGGTGCCAGCTGGGATTCCCGTGGCTGTGTCCGGCTCTCTGGGCACTCTGTGTCCTGCAGATCCCAGTGACTCTGGGGCTCTGGGGCTCCAGTTGCTCTCGGAGGTGCCAGGGTTTGACTCCTGGATTCAGGATTTTTGTGTGCTGGGAATGTTGAGGCCGCTCTGTGTCCCTCGTTCCCTTGGGAGGGGTGGTGGATGTGGCTGCTCATCCTGCCACATTCCAGCAGATTTCAGGGAGTGTTTTACCCACCCCGGTCAAAGCGCTCTGCTCCTTTCCCTGTGCCTCGCTGGTTCCTGGGATATTTCTGTGGGATTGGAAGAGCTCTGTGCCAGCGACCTGCCTGGAGCTGTGCCAGCCCTGCCGGAGGCAGGAAGGGCAGAGAATGACCTTGGGGCCAAGGGCAGCCTGGCCCGGCCCCTGGAGCTCGGCTTTTGAGGCTGTTCCAGTTGGATTTATAACCCTGCGGGAGGACTGGGAAAGGAGCTGGGAAAGATCCCATCCCACCCATTTTTAGCAATCCCAGCTGCTCCATCCCTGGAAAAGAGCTGCTGCTCCCGGCTCTGAGCCGCCCTGGGTACCCATGGAGAGCCTGGGGCCCGGTCCCGCTCGGTGGGTGCCGCTCGACAGATGGTCTGCAGGTGTCTGCCGGGAGCTTTTCCAGGGAGCAGCCAGCTGGATTTTGGGAAGAGGGCGGCTGCACGGCTTGGCAGCGCCTTGCCGGGAGCTGGGAACGTTCCTGGGCCCTGCAGAGGCTGCGCTGGCACCCTCGGGAGCGCGGGCGATGCCACAGCCCTGCCAGGCGAGGGCTGGGAGGAGGGGCTGGCACAGGGAGCGATTTCCAGGCAGGAATGGCTGGGTGGGCACTGCCAAACCCTCTGCAGGGATGGAGGCGGCGGCACAAATCCCCGGGGCTGCGAGGCTGGGGCTGCCCCTGGATCCTAGGCAGTGCCCAAGGCCAGGCTGGACACTGGGGCTGGAGCAGCCTGGGACAGTGGGAGGTGTCCCTGCCATGGCAGGGGTGGCACTGGGTGGACCCTAAGACCCCTTCCCACCCACAGCATTCCGTGATCCTTCTGGTTACGAGCCTGGAGGAACCGGGGATCCCCAGCTCGGCTGAGCCCCAACCCTCCCGTGTCCCTGCTTTGTTGTCCTTGACCCTGTGGGTGCCGTGAGGGCAGTCCCGGGAGCCGTTCCCGGGGATGGATCCTTGACCCTGTGGGTGCCGTGAGGGCAGTCCCGGGAGCCATTCCCGAGGGATGGATCCTTGTCCCTGTGGGTGCCGTGAGGACAGTCCCGGGAGCCATTCCCGGGGATGGATCCTTGTCCCTGTGGGTGCCGTGAGGGCAGTCCCGGGAGCCGATCCCGGGGATGGATCCTTGACCCTGTGGGTGCCGTGAGGGCAGTCCCGGGAGCCATTCCCGAGGGATGGATCCTTGTCCCTGTGGGTGCCGTGAGGGCAGTCCCGGGAGCCATTCCCGAGGGATGGATCCTTGTCCCTGTGGGTGCCGTGAGGACAGTCCCGGGAGCCATTCCCGGGGATGGATCCTTGTCCCTGTGGGTGCCGTGAGGGCAGTCCCGGGAGCCGATCCCGGGGATGGATCCTTGACCCTGTGGGTGCCGTGAGGGCAGTCCCGGGAGCCATTCCCGAGGGATGGATCCTTGTCCCTGTGGGTGCCGTGAGGGCAGTCCCGGGAGCCGATCCCGGGGATGGATCCTTGTCCCTGTGGGTGCCGTGAGGGCAGTCCCGGGAGCCGATCCCGGGGATGGATCCTTGTCCCTGTGGGTGCCGTGAGGGCAGTCCCGGGAGCCATTCCCGAGGGATGAATCCTTGTCCCTGTGGGTGCCGTGAGGGCAGTCCCGGGAGCCGTTCCCGGGGATGGATCCTTGTCCCTGTGGGTGCCGTGAGGGCAGTCCCGGGAGCCGATCCCGGGGATGGATCCTTGTCCCTGTGGGTGCCGTGAGGGCAGTCCCGGGAGCCATTCCCGGGGATGGATCCTTGTCCCTGTGGGTGCCGTGAGGGCAGTCCCGGGAGCCGTTCCCGGGGATGCGGGGTTGAATCCGGGGCCGCGGCCCCGCTGGGAATGCCGGGCGGGATGCACGCGGAGCAGGTCGCGGCTGCGATTTGTGGCGCAGGGTTTGTACTACACAAATTGCTCCGCACTCAACGAGCATGAAAGATTAACGAGGAACAAAGCCATGAACTCATCCGGGCCCGCTCCCGCTAAATTACAGCTACAGGGATCATGGCAGCTCATCCGCGGTTGTGTAACCGAACTGATTTGCCGGCGTGGCCGGTGCGGAGCCGCCGCGGCTCCGAGTGCTCCGCACGCGACTTTAATGGATTCTAAATATTGGCAGAGCCGAGGAGAGGAGGCGCGGGGGCACCGGAGTTCCCGGATCAATATTTAATGGGAGCTGCAGTTGCTTCCAGGGAGAAGACGAGTGCAGTCAGCATGTTCTGGGAACCTGGAATGTGCCCTCCGGGCAGCAAGTGCTGCGCCGGGAAAACTGATTCGCTCGCATCTGCGGCTGCCGAGCCTCCTGCCGCTCCCCAAGTCATTCCTGCCTGGAAAGGCAGCCCTTGGTGTTTAACCCGCGCCTCTGGATTGCGGCACGGCGGCTCCCGGCAGCGCTGGGTGTTAAATTCCTGCTGGGGGGGTCCGGGGGAGGGCTCAGCTTTGCCTCGGAGCGATTTCCATGCCCGGCCGCTAGCAAACGTCCAAAGGCGCGGAGCCGGCTCCCGGGGGAGCTGCCAGCGCCAGGTACAAGGCCTGCTCCGGGTTGGATTCATTTGCGAGCTGGCACGGTTGGGTTCCTGTATGGATTACAGCTGCTGGCATCCCAGGAAATTGCTCATGGCTCAGAGAGCAGCAGCTCGGCAGCGAAACGGGAGCAGACTCCAGCCCGGAGCGCTGGAGCGGCAGCAGCGGCAGCAGGAGCCGGGCTGGTGCTGGAGCAGCCGGCCAGCCCCGCAGCCGGCCGGGGAGCTGGGCAGGAGCTTGCCAGCAATTACGGAGCAGCTTTCGCATGAGGCAGCAGCTCCGGGAGGCCCCGGGGCCGCGCTGCTCCGAGCAGGCCCCGCTCAGCCCATCTGCTGCCGCGGAAACCTGGATCTGCCGCGTGGCAGGAATAATCCCCGGAGAGCGGGCTGCGCCGAGATCCTTCCCCAGCCGCTTCCCGCTAAGTGCTGCAATTCCTCTGTTGTAATTCCTGCCTGGTGTTGTGACACCGATGCTTGGAGGGAGATCCAGGCACCTGCCAGCTCGCATTCCCGGGGATGCTGCTCCAGCCTCGCGCGCTCCGGGAGCCGCTCCAGAGGTTTGGTCCGTGCCCAGCCCCGGCTGTTTGTCGCTCGGCTGGATGAGCGTGAAAACGCTGCTGGGAGAGAGGAGCTTTGACCTTCTGAGCTCCTCGGGAGCTGCTGGAATTCCTCAGCACATGGAAAATTGCGCTGAATTGGAGCAGCGCCTCGGTCCTGGCACAGAGCTGAGCTCTGCAATTAATGCTCCGGCCCTTGTGCCTCGGGAATCGATCCCTGATTTTAGCGTGGGATGAGCCTCTGCACTGGCTGCCTTCCCATCTCCCGGCTCCGGAGCCTCTGCCCCGGGTGGGAAGCAGGCACGGCTCCGGCATGGCCCCGGATCCTGCCCGGTCACCTGCGGGGGTGGCCGAGGGGACCCCGGGGACAGAGCTGGGCCACGCGGTGCCGTCACCCAGTGGGGCAGGGAGGGGACAGGAGCAGCTCCATCCGCACAGGGCGGGACGGGGAAGCTCCGGCCCCGAGGCCTGGCCCAGGCTCACATCCCACCCCCCAATTCCCAGCTCGGGGTGCTCACAGGGGGTCCCAGCGGGGCCAGGGCTCCGTGTTTATCCCAGGGCACCCATCCCTCTGTGCTCAGGAGCGGGAGCTGGGAGCCTCCCCAGCACTGGGGGGTTGGAGCCGTGGGAGCAGTGGGAACACCCCCATTCCTGCACCTCTGCCGGCGCCGCTCCCAGAATCGGGAATCATGAATATTCCCCCTCCATTAGCACCGGCTGCATTCAGTGCCAGACATTTGGAGACGTGACGGATGGATGGGATGGAGGGGGGATGGATTGGGAACGTCCCTCACTGCCACTGCAGCCCCCCCAGCCCCTTCCCCCAGCTCCAGTTCCTGGACTCTGGTGGCAGCGACCATCCTTGGTGACACTGGCAGCACCTCAGAACCTCCCAAAATTCCCAGTGCAAGTAGCAAGGCTGTGAGGACCTTGGAAAGGACTGTCCATGGAGGAGCTGCTCTGGATCTGCAGGGCTTGGTGGTGAGGAAGGGCTGGGCCCCTGCTGGCACGGGGGTGGCACGGACTGGCACAGCCCCAGTGTCACCGTGGGTGTGCTGGTGGTGACCTGGGCTGTGCCAGGGACTGGGCCTGGACCATGGATCCTGCCTATGCCATAGATAATGGATCCATCCTGCCTATGCCATAGATAATGGATCCATCCTGCTTGTGCCAGGGATCCTGCCTGTGCCAGGGATCCTGTCTGTGCCATGGATAATGGATCCATCCTGCCTGTGCCAGGGATAATGGATCTATCCTGCCTGTGCTGTGGATAATGGATCCATCCTGCCTGTGCGGGGATCCTGCCTGTGCCATGGATAATGGATCCATCCTGCCTGTGCCAGGGATCCTGTCTGTGCCCTGGATAATGGATCCATCCTGCCTGTGCCAGGGATCCTGTCTGTGCCATGGATAATGGATCCATCCTGCCTGTGCCAGGGATCCTGCCTGTGCCAGGGATCCTGTCTGTGCCATGGATAATGGATCCATCCTGCCTGTGCCAGGGATCCTGTCTGTGCCATGGATAATGGATCCATCCTGCCTGTGCCAGGGATCCTGTCTGTGCCATGGATAATGGATCCATCCTGCCTGTGCCAGGGGTCCTGTCTGTGCCATGGATAATGGATCCATCCTGCCTGTGCCAGGGTCCCTGTCTGTGCCATGGATACTGGATCCATCCTGCCTGTGCCATGGATACTGGATCCATCCTGCCTGTGCTGGGGCTGACAGATCCATCCTGCCTTTTCCCCAGACCCGCTGGCACAGTGCAGCCCCCTGGGGTTGGTGAGGGGGTCTTAGAGTGCCCTGTGAGCAGGGCAGGGGTGACAGCGACAGTGACACTGACGGTGACAGCTCGGGGTGTCCTCTGTCCCAGGCCCCGCAGAGGGGAGGCAGCTCCATCCTTCAAAGCTCTTCCCTCGCTCCCGGCCCCGCTGTCCTACTTTTCTCCAGCTGCTTTTCCTCCTTCCCTCTGTCACGTGCGGGTGGGCTTGGAGCGCTCCGGTGCAGCTCCGGCTCTGAGCTGGGACCTGAGCTGGGATCTGAGCTGGGATCCGAGCTGGGATCCGAGCTGGGACCTGAGCTGGGATCTGAGCTGGGATCCGAGCTGGGCTCTGAGCTGGGATCCGAGCTGGGACCTGAGCTGGGATCTGAGCTGGGATCCGAGCTGGGACCTGAGCTGGGATCTGAGCTGGGATCTGAGCTGGGATCCGAGCTGGGACCTGAGCTGGGATCCGAGCTGGGATCCGAGCTGGGATCCGAGCTGGGATCTGAGCTGGGATCTGAGCTGGGATCTGAGCTGGGATCTGAGCTGGGCTCTGAGCTGGGATCCGAGCTGGGCTCTGAGCTGGGCTCTGGGCTGGGATCTGAGCTGGGCTCTGAGCTGGGACCTGAGCTGGGATCTGAGCTGGGCTCTGAGCTGGGCTCTGAGCTGGGACCTGAGCTGGGATCTGAGCTGGGCTCTGAGCTGGGCTCTGAGCTGGGACCTGAGCTGGGATCTGAGCTGGGATCTGAGCTGGGACCTGAGCTGGGCTCTGAGCTGGGATCTGAGCTGGGACCTGAGCTGGGATCTGAGCTGGGCTCTGAGCTGGGATCTGAGCTGGGCTCTGAGCTGGGCTCTGAGCTGGGATCTGAGCTGGGACCCGAGCTGGGATCTGAGCTGGGCTCTGAGCTGGGATCTGAGCTTGGATTGGAGCTGGGCTCTGAGCTGGGATCTGAGCTGGGATCTGAGCTGGGATCTGAACTGGGATCTGAGCTGGGATCTGAGCTGGGATCTGAGCTGGGCTCTGAGCTGGGATCTGAGCTGGGATCTGAGCTGGGCTCTGAGCTGGGACCTGAGCTGGGCTCTGAGCTGGGATCTGAGCTGGGATCTGAGCTGGGATCTGAGCTGGGCTCTGAGCTGGGCTCTGAGCTGGGACCTGAGCTGGGATCCGAGCTGGGATCTGAGCTGGGATTTGAGCTGGGATCTGAGCTGGGATCTGAGCTGGGATCTGAGCTGGGCTCTGAGCTGGGATTCGAGCTGGGATCTGAGCTGGGATCTGAGCTGGGCTCTGAGCAGGGATCCGAGCTGGGATCCGAGCTGCTCCCGCATTCCAGCACTCCCCAGTCCTGCCCTGACCCCGCTCAGGGTCCCGGTGCCCGCGGGGCCGTGTGGGAGGATCCACAGCAATGAATCCCGCCGGGAGCAGGGACAAAAGGGGCCGGGAGTGAGTCCCCTCCCACGCGACCCCGAATCCAGGGCAGGGAGGGCTCGAAGGGACAGCCCCGCTGTGCATCCCTCAGGGTCTGCAGTTCTCCTCTGAAATCCGGGATAACAACGGGGACAGTGTGGAGGCTCCTCCCGGAGCCCTGAAATGGCCGTGCCTGGCAGCAGCTGCTGCCTCTGTCCTCATCCCTGTCCCCATTCCCGTCCCCCCGGTGACGGTTTTAGGAAGCAGAGGCATCTCCCGGTGTCACGGTGTCCCACAGCCAGGCCCTGGGTCGGGATCATCCCTGTTCCGGGAACGCTGACCCCGTTTTCCCTCTCTGTGGGAGCGGAGCAGCCAAAACGCTGCTGGATTCCCAAATCCACGTGGCCCTCAGAGCCACATCCCCTTGGTGCCCTCAAAGCCACATCCCGAGGCTGCTCCCGCCGGATTCTGGGCAAGGGTAGCCTGGAACCAGCATCTCCCACCATGGCAGGGGTTGGGATGCATCCCCCAATTCCAGGTACCTGGTTTGAGATGCTTGGAATGCAGCAGCACCATTCCAGGTGCCCAGGATGGGGTGGCTGGGATGCAGTGCTCTGTCCCAGGTGCCAGATTTGGGGTGTCCAGGATGCACCCCCCAATTCCAGGTGCCCAGGATGGGGTGTCTGGGATGCATCCTCCAGTTCCAGGTGCCCAGTCTGGGATGCAGTGCCCTGTTCCAGGTGCCCACTTTGGGGTGTCCAGGATGCCTCCCCCAGTTCCAAGGGCCCAGTTTGGGATGCCTGGAATGCCGTGCCCCAGTTCCAGGTGCTGCTGCTGAGGATCTGCATTCCAGCAGCCAAAGGGTATTCAGCACAAATCCAGCTCCTGTGCTTTCCACCTTTTTCTGGGCAGTTCCTTCCTGAGGGAGGCACAGGCTGAGGATGGATGAGTTCCAGTGCTGGGACAAGACCCCTGTGGCAGCAGGGCTGTGTCTCCCGTTTATCCGGGAGATCCTGGATGCCTGGAGCAGGGATGCTGCTGGCACAGCTCTGCCAGGGATCTCAGGGAGGGAGCAGCTCCTGCGGAGCTCCCGGGGCTGCCGGGGAAGTCGGGCTCGTTTAAGGCCGAGTTCCAGCGCTGCAGTGGGGAAACCGCGAGTGATCTGTGGAAGGAACGGATATTTTGGGATGTCTCAATTTCCTCATCAGCCCCGGAGAGGGGCACGGAGCCAAGCGCTGCTGGATGGTGAATCCCCCGGGAGCGGGCAGCGCCGTGCTCGGATGTTGCCCCAGTAACTCCCTGCAAAGGGCCCTGCCTGCCCTGCTGCCCCCACAGAGGGTTTGGGGCCGGCACGGAGCTGCCAGCGGGGTTAAAGCCCCTTGGGGAGCTCCTGTCAGCCCCCCAGCCCAAATTAAGGGATTCTTCCCCAGTTCTTCCTCAATCAGGAAGGTTGGAATCATAAAACCATGGAATGGGTTGGGTGGGAAGGGACCCCAGAGCCCCTCCAGTGCCACCCCTGCCATGGCAGGGACACCTCCCACTGTCCCAGCCTGCTCCAGCCCCAGTGTCCAGCCTGGCCTGGGACATTCCAGGGATGCAGGGGCAGCCCCAGCTGCTCTGGCAATTCCAGCCCAGGCAGGAATTCCTCATTCCCAGTCTCCCATCCATGCCTGCCCTCTGGCACTGGGAGCCATTCCCTGGGTCCTGTCCCTCCATCCTTGTCCCCAGTCCCTCTGCAGCTCTCCTGGAGCCCCTTCAGGCCCTGCCAGGGCTCTGAGCTCTCCCTGGATCCTTCTCCTCTCCACCCTGGGACAGTGGGAGGTGTCCCTGCCACGTCAGGGGTGGCAGTGAAGGGGCTGTGAGGTCCCTTCCCACCCAACTCAACCCCAGATTCCCAGATTCTATAATTTATAACTTTATTATTTATAGTTCTGGTTGTGCTGGAGCAGCCCCGGTTCTTTCCGTACCGTCGCTTCCATCGTTCCCCGCCGTTCCCATTTGTCCCGCGGCGTTCCTGCTCCAGCTCCCGGCGCAGCCGAGGCGCCCTGGGCCTTCATCCCTGCCCAGGATGATGAGGATGGTCATGCACAGCGTGTCCTGGAGTGAGCAGGGAGCAGAGCCCGGCATGGGAGCAGCAATCCCACAGGAGCCGGGGCTGTCCTGCTCCGGGCTCTCGGGGTCACTGTCCTGACCCCAACTTTGTCCTGGCCACGGGGTCCTGTACCCCCCATTTGGGGTTCTGTACCTCCCTTTGGGGTCCTGTACCCCTCATTTGGGGTTCTGTACCTCCCTTTGGGGTCCTGTACCCCCCATTTGGGGTCCTGTACCCCCCCACTTTGAGGTCCTGTACCCCCCCTTTTGGGGTCCTGGTCCCCCCTTTGGGGTCCTGGTCCCCCCTTTGGGGTCCTGTACCCCACTTTGAGGTTCTGTATCTCCCTTTGGGGTCCTGTACCCCCCACTTTGAGGTCCTGTACCCCCTTTGGGGTCCTGTACCCCACTTATAAGGTTCTGTATCTCCCTTTGGGGTCCTGTATCCCACTTTGAGGTCCTGTACCCCCTTTGGGGTCCTGTACCCCACTTATAAGGTTCTGTATCTCCCTTTGGGGTCCTGTACCCCCCATTTGGGGTCCTGTACCCCCCCGTTTGGGGTCCTGCCCCCCCCTTTGGGGTCCTGTTCCCCCCTTTGAGGTCCTGTCCCCCCCATTTGGGGTCCTGTACCCCCATTTGGGGTTCTGTACCTCCCTTTGGGGTCCTGTACCCCACTTTGAGGTCCTGTCCCCTCCCTTTGGGGTCCTGTTCCCCACTTTGGGGTCCTGCATCTCCCTTTGGGGTCTCCCAGCTGGAATGTTGATGCCGTGGAGTTGCTGGGGAGGACTTGGGGCGGCTCTGGTTGTGTTTGGGAGTGGGGATGGTCGGCACTGGAGTCACAGCCCCGGGACAGTCCCCAGAGAGGGAACGGCCCAGGCAGGGCCAGGGGAGCCTCAGGGTGGATACTGGGGAAATTCCTCCTGGAAAGGGCTGTGCAGCCCTGGCACAGGGGTGGGGTCCCCATCCCTGGAGGGACTGCAAGGCCGTGTGGATGTGACGTTTGGCAGTGCTGGGGATGGTCGGACTCGATGGGCTCTGAGGCTTTTCCAGCCTCAGTTATCCCACGGTTCTCCAGCCGTGCTGCCCTGCTCCCACAGCCCCTGGCCGTGCCCTCTGTCCCCCAGTGCCATCAGAGGCTCCAGCACTGCCCAGCTCCTGTCACTCGAGTGGCTCTCAGGGACTGCTGTGCCAGCTGCAAGTGGGGACAAGGAGGGAGCGGGAGCAGTGGAGCAGGAGAGGCTGGAGGGGCTGGAGAGGAGGGAGAGGAGGGAGAGACTGGAGAGGCTGGAGGGGCTGGAGAGGCTGGAGAGGCTGGAGAGGAGGGAGAGGAGGGAGAGACTGGAGAGGCTGGAGGGGCTGGAGAGGAGGGAGAGGCAGGAGAGGCTGGAGAGGCAGGAGAGGCTGGAGAGGTGGGAGAGGCTGGAGAGGAGGGAGAGGCTGGAGAGGCGGGAGAGGCTGGAGAGGCAGGAGAGGCTGGAGAGGCAGGAGAGGCTGGAGAGGTGGGAGAGGCAGGAGAGTTGGGAGAGGCTGGAGAGGAGGGAGAGGCGGGAGAAGCTGGAGAAGCCAAGTGCTCGCTTGAGGTGTCACTCCTTGAGCAAGCACCTGCCTGGGGCTGCCTGCGAGTGTCACCGGGATGTCACCGGGAGCTGCTCATCCCCGTCCCCGTGTGTGGCACATCCCCGCAGTCCTCAGGGCTGTCACTTGCAGCTCCCGGTGTCACTGCCAGCCCTGCCAGGCTCCCGAGACACCGGGAAGGAGCTGCAGGAGTGGCACCAGGCCCGGGTGGAGTGGAGCTTTCCTGGGAGCAGCCTGTCCCCAGTGCTCCTGCTGTTTGTGTCACCTCCCTGCCAGCCCCGGGATGGATCTCCGGGATGGATTCCCCACCTGGCACATCCCAGGCGGGCTCAGCCGAGGGGGAGGCGTGGCGTGACACCGCTGATGAGCCACCGCCCCTTCCCTGCTCTAGGAGCAGGCGCTCCCTGGATCCCTGGGGCCTCTCCTGCTCCGGGTGGGATCGCTCCCCAGCCCACGGCCCCACCCTGGGGACTCTGGGGGCTGCAGTGTCCCCGGGTCCCCCTCCCAGCACTGGCGTTTCCAGCTGGCAGCTCCCGCTCTCCTCCCGCTCATTCCGCCCTGGCGCTGGGAGTTGATTAGCTCTGCTAATTACTTTACAAATAATGAGCTTCCCTAATTGCGCTGGCAGGGACGGGGGGGCTCTCCCCACCTGCCATCCCACAGTGCCACCAGGCTCTGGGTCCCCTCAGCTCCGCTGGGGACCCCCCTTGGGTGTTGGCACCGGAATTCTGGGAATAAAAAACCCAAAATCTTTGCATGGGGAGCTGGGAGCTCTGGCTCATCCCGGGGGACTGGGCCATTCCCCCTGCCCTGGGCACCCCTGGATCAGTGGGATGCGTGGAACAGGCGCTGCCTGTTCCCTGTCACAGCCTCTGGGATGGATCTCCAGGATGGATTTCCCACCTGGCACATCCCAGGCGGGTTCAGCCGAGGGTGAAGCGTGACACCGCAGATGAGCCATCTCCCCTTCCCTGCCTCGGCTTCCTGGGAGCAGGAGCCTGCAACTCCATGGATTCCCAGGAGCCTCTCTTGCTCCGGGTGGAATCCTTCTCCCTCAAGGGGAATGGAGCAGGGTCCCCCCACCCTGGGATCCCCCAGGGGCTGCAGAGTCCCTGGGGAGCCCTGGAATGTGGAGCTGGAGTTGCCATCCCGGCTCTTGGAGCATTTCCTGCTGCTCCAGCTGTGCCTGCATCCATCATCACCCCCACCCTGTGCCCTTGGGAAGGGGCTGGGGCTGGGAGCGGGACCCCCGGCAGCTGGGAATGGCAGCACCCCATGGTCAGTTCTCCCCTGGAATTCTGGCAGTGGGTATGGGCTGCTGCTTCCCTGGAAGTAGACCTTAATTAGGCCCTGCCCATGTAATGCTGTTAATTGGAGAGGAGAGCCAGAATTCTGACCCCTGTCGGGTGTTGTGGGCCGTGGGGCGTTGTTTTGGGAGGAAGGAACTCAGGGGTCTCTCATCCCCCTCTGGAGCTGCTCCATCCCTCACCGGAACCAAAAAGTCACTTTCTTGCCTGGCTTCCCTAGCCTGGGATAAACCAGAGCATTCCCATCAAATCTGGGATTGAAATCTCTGTGTTCCAGGGGGGAAGGGAGCGGGTGCCCCCCTCCTCCGGCAGCTCCCTGAAGATGCAGCTCCGACTCCGTCGCTAATGGAGCGGCGTCCTCGCTGCTCACCTTTAATTAAGTGAGCCTCAGATCCCTGGGCTTAATTAACTTCTCGGTGGCTGATGACTCTCTCCAGCAGCCGAGGAGAGGTGGGACTGGCATTTCATGGAATCATGGGATCCCAGAGTGGATTGGGATGAGCTGGGTTGGGTTGGAAGGGACCTCAGAGCCCATCCAGTCCCACCACGGGCAGGGACACTTCCGCTATCCCAGGCTGTTCCAAGCCCTGTCCAGCCCGGATGTGAACATTCCAGGGATGGAGCAGCCACAGCTCGTGAGAGAATTCATTGTTGGGATCCAGCTCCTGCCTTGGAAATTGGGTTAGACCCAACAAAATCCTTCTCCGTGTCGGAAATTGCCGGAGTTTGCCGGCAGTGGAATTCCGTTAACTTCCCGCTGTTCCATTGATTTTTCGTGTTTATTTGCGAAAGCTCCGCTGAGCCTCCGAGGTCTTGAACGGCTTCCCAGAGCCGTCAGCTGCCGCCCTGCCAGCGCCGGGAGTGTCACTGCTGTGGGACAACAGGGCCACCTTTAATGGGCCCTGACAGGGCGGCGGCGGGGCCTTGGGGCTGGGCACTCAAACGTTCCCATTATCCTGCTCCTGGCACCACCAGGCCGTGTGGGGAGGATTCCCAAAGGGAATTGGCGTGTGGGGAGGATTCCCAAAGGGAATTGGCGTGTGGGGAGGATTCCCAAAGGGAATTGGCGTTCTGCAGCAGCAGCAGCAGCAGCAGCAGGATGGGAGGGCTCGGTCAGTGCCAGCACATCCGGGACTGGAATGGTGCAGCTGTGGGTCCCAGCACAGCACTGGGGGGCCTGTGCTGGTGACCCCCTTTTTGGGGTGACCCCTTCTTGGAGTGACTCCTTTTTTTGGGATGGTCCCCTTTTGGATGACCCCGTTTTTGGGGTGACCCGTTCTTGGAGTGACTCCTTTTTTGGGATGGTCCCCTTTTGGATGACCCCGTTTTTGGGGTGACCCGTTCTTGGAGTGACTCCTTTTTTGGGATGGTCCCCTTTTGGATGACCCCTTTTTGGGGTGACTCCTTCTTGGGGTGACCCCTTCTTGAGGTGACTCCTTTTTGGGGTGGTCCCTTTTTGGGATGGTCCCTTTTTGGGGTGGTCCCACATGGCTGCAGACCTGTCATCTGCTCCGAAGGAGCTCAGATCCCACCTCCATGGCAGATCCAGGACCGGCAGGATGGCACCATGGATCCCAGTGTGGCTTAGGAATGGCACTGGTGCTGGGGGGGTCTGTGCTGGTGGTCCCTTTTTGGGGTGGTCCCTTTTTGGGGTGGTCCCAGTGGCTGCAGACCCGGAGGAGCTTTGGGGAGGGCTCAGATCCTGCCCCCACGGCTCATTCAGGAATTCCCTGCCGGCCCCCGAGCCCCCGGCGCTGCTGGGAGGTGCCAGGGCCACCCCGGGCTTTGTCGTCCCGCTTCCCGCGCTCCGGCGGGATGGGATTGGGATTTAACAGCCTGTGCCAGACAGACACTTAACTAAGCCATAAATTTGGAGTTCGTTAGTGAGGATTAATTAGTGTTTGCACAGGGCTCTGCCGCGCGGAGCCGCGCTTGGTGTCGGAGCCCCGCCGTGACCTTGGTGAGGGCGGGAGCGTCTCAGGGCCCGGATCCGTCGGATCCCACTGACGGAGGGGTCCGGGTCACCCCGAGGATTTGGGGACTGGGAGTGCTCCAGGAGCCCATGGCCAGGGAATGGACGTTTGGAAAGGGGGAGCTGTGCTCCCCTGGGAAGGGGCAGAGGGAGAGGCTGGTGGTGCCATGATAGCTCCTCTGTGCCTGTTCCGAGCTCCCGCAGCTCCGGGGGCTGGAGCAGCGCCTGGGATCTGCTTTGGGACCTGCTTTGGGACCTGCTGTGGGGGCAGGAGGTGCCACAGTCCCAGGGATCCCCTCGCAGGCTCCATCCTGTTCCCATCACCAGCACTGGCTGTGGGTTCCCAGGGATCCCCTCTCTGGATCCATCCCGATCCCATCACCAGCACTGGCTGTGGGTTCCCGGGGATTCCCTCTTTGGATCCATCCCGATCCCATCACCAGCACTGGCTGTGGGTTCCCAGGGATCCCCTCTCTGGATCCATCCCAATCCCATCACCAGCACTCTCTGTGGGTTCCCAGGGATCCCCTCTCTGGATCCATCCCGATCCCATCACCAGCACTGGCTGTGGGTTCCTGGGGATCCCCTCTCTGGATCCATCCTGTTCCCATCACCGGCACTGGCTGTGGGTTCCCAGGGATCCCCTCTCTGGATCCATCCCGATCCCATCACCAGCACTGGCTGTGGGTTCCTGGGGATCCCCTCGCAGGCTCCATCCTGTTCCCATCACCAGCACTGGCTGTGGGTTCCCAGGGATCCCCTCTTTGGATCCATCCTGTTCCCATCACCAGCACTCTCTGTGGGTTCCCGGGGATCCCCTCTCTGGATCCATCCCGATCCCATCACCAGCACTGGCTGTGGGTTCCCAGGGATCCCCTCTCTGGATCCATCCTGTTCCCATCCCCGGTCGATGCAGGCAGAGGAGGGAACATCTCCAAGGAGCAGCCTGGGAATGAGTGTCAAGGACAATAAACTCTGCCAAAGCCTCGCTCGTTAGGGAGGAGCCGAGCGCCGCCGCCCGTGTCCGCCCGCTCCCTCTCCGTCTGACTCTGCTCCTCCATGTCCGGCTGCTTTGGCCTGATCTCCCTCTTTTCCATGATTTTCTCCCCAGCTTGGGGAGGTGTGAGGGGGCCGTGCCCATGGCACCGTGGCAGTGAGCAGAGCGACTGCCCAGGGCTGTCCTCCACCAGAGCTGGCTTGGCCTGGGCTGGGCTGGGTCGCTTTGGGTTGTGTTGGGTCACTTTGGGTCACTTTGGGTTGTGTTGGGTCATGTTGGGTCACTTTGGGTTGTGTTGGATCGCACTGAGTCACTTCATGTTGGGTCACTTTGGGTTGTGTTGGGTCACTTTGGGTCGTGTTGGGTCGCTTTGGGTCGTGTTGGGTCACTTTGGGTCACTTGGGGTTGTGTTGGGTCACTTTGGGTCGTGTTGGGTCACTTTGGGTCGCTTTGGGTTGTGTTGGGTCACTTTGGGTCGCTTTGGGTCGTGTTGGATCGCACTGAGTCACTTCATGTTGGGTCCCTTTGGGTTGTGTTGGGTCACTTTGGGTCCCTTTGGGTTGTGTTGGGTCACTTTGGGTCACTTTGGGTCGTGTTGGGTCACTTTGGGTCACGTTGGGTCACACTGAGTCACTTCAGGTCTTGTTGAGTTGCACTGGGTCGTGTTGGATCGCGTTGGGTCAAATCCCCCCTTCCTTTGGGAATCTCCCCTTTTTGCTCAGCCTTTGCAGGGATTTGACTCCAGGAGATGCCCTTGGACACCCCGGGGGGGTCACCCTGGTCACCCCCACCCCAAATTCCATCATCCCACTCCCTCCTGGAGCTGTCACTCAGAGATGTCCCACCTGGCATCATGAGGCTGCCGGCACCTCCTCCAGGGGGATGTCGGGATCATCCCGGGGTCCCCTCGGGGGTCAGCAGAGCCTGAACTGGGATGTGGAACTGGGGGGGGCAATGGGGCAGATTTGGGAATCCCCTGACCTGAGTGCCCTCTCTCGGCAGGACAAGAACAGGAAGCTGAGGCCCCTCTACGACATTCCCTACATGTTCGAGGCGCGGGAATTCCTGCGCAAGAAGCTCATCGGGAAGAAGGTACGGAGGGAGGGGCGAGGCTGGGATGAGGCTGAGGGTGAGGGGATGGGGGATGGGACAGTGAGGATGAGGGAATGAAGGAGGGGATGAGTCTGATGCAGGTGCTGCTGTGGGGCTCCTTGGGAAATGCCGGGATGCCCCCAAGCCTGGAGTGCCCCTCAAGGCGTTGCACTCCCCATTTCCCAGGAGTTCGGCCTCGTTCTCCCTTTGTTTCCCTGGCTGTTTTCCGAGGCTGGTTCAGGGCAATTCCGGGAATGAGGAATGTGTTAACCAGCGGAGCGACTGCTCCGGATGCAATTTTCCAATGCTCATAAAACAGTCAAATAAAATCAATTCCCTTCGTGGCGCGGCCGTCGCTGCTCGTCGGGGCTGCTTCGGTGCCTAATTGGATCTTTCCAGCTCGGAGCCTGCCCGGGCAGCCCGAAAAAATAGGGAAAGGGGAAAAGAGCAGCTTGGGAGATTTTTTTAATGGGAAATCTGGTGCTTCCCAGAGTTGGAAAAGAATGTGGGAGTGTTGGTGGGATTTGTGATGGGAGCACCAGGTCTGGAATGGGATTCTGACACCCCAGGGTGGTCCCAGTTTGAGCCATTCCAGGGTTACTGGTGCCAGTTTTCTGCCATCCACCATTGCTGTGCCCGGTGTTGGATCAGGGATTGGAATTGGCTCTGGCCTTTGGAGGGTGACCTTGGGATTCCAGGGTGTTCTGGGATTAAGGGAGCTCAGCCTGCCCTGGGTGTCTGGCTGTTTCGAGGAGCTGTGGGATTCCAAGGAGTTCTGGAATCTGGGGAGCCCAGCCTGCCCTGGTTCCTGGCCTGCCTCAGGAGCTCCATCCATCCCCATCACTCCAGGGCCCATCCTTGTGGATCCTTTCCCTGTCTTGGGATGATCCTCATGGACACATCCCATCCCTGCCCAGCCCAATGGACCCAGCACGCATCCCATCCCATCCCATCCCATCCCATCCCATCCCATCCCATCCCATCCCATCCCATCCCATCCCATCCCATCCCATCCCATCCCATCCCATCCCATCCCATCCCATCCCATCCCATCCCATCCCATCCCATCCCCTCCCATCCCACTGGAGCACTGGCTCAGCCCTGACATTGCTTTCCAAAATAATTCCCTCTGGACAAAGCACCGAGGGGGGATGAGGAAGGATCCATCCCTGTTGTGGCTGCCACGGCTCCATCTCCTCTGGCTCCAGCTGGGAGAGGAGCTGGGATGTGGGAATCCACCTCTGAATTCCCTGCTCCCTGGGAAGGGGTGGAAGGCCATGTATTTTCCCTCTTGCCCTCTCATTCCTGAGCAGCGGGAGTTTTCCAGGCTGGGATTTTCATGGCACGTAAGGGCTGGGTTTGGGCATTTTGGCCCTTGTGCCAGAGCCTCTCCCAGCTCTGCTGTGTCCTTCCCAGCCGCTGGAATTTGCCCGGCGGCGCGGGGTGAACCGGAGCCGGCGCCCGGCTGCCCAGGCCACTATGGATTTGTGGAATAAATCCGTGGAGCGTGTCGGGAAGGGCCGGCTCCTCCGCCCATCGATCGCGCTGCGCCGCGGAGCGGCTCCGGATAATTGCGCCGGGCGCGGGAGATGGATCGTGGCTCTTCCCTAATTAACTCTGGGATTAATCGCTCGCGTGGAGGGAGCCAGCAAGGGAGAGCTCCCGGATGAAAATTCCCTGGGCATGGAAGCGGTGCCACCCCGTCCTTGCCAGCTGCGCCGGGGGGAAGAAAGGAGGGGCTCCCTGGGCGTCCCAGGACCCCATCCCTGGATCCCGTCCCTGTGTGCAATCCCTGTGTCCTATCCTGTGCAATCCCTGTGTCCCATCCTGTCCCATCCATGTGTCCCATCCTGTCCCATCCCTGTGTCCAGTCCCTGTGTCCCATCCCTGTGTCCCATCCCTATGTCCCATCCTGTCCCATCCATGTGTCCCATCCCAGTATCCCATCCATGTGTGCAATCCCTGTGTCCCATCCTGTCTCATCCCTGTGTCCAATCCCTGTGTCCCATCCTGTCCCATCCCTGTGCCCCATCCCTGTGTCCCATCATTCCCACCTCATCCCTCTCGGGAAGGCTGATTCCAGCTGGGAATGCTGCCCATTTCCAGAGCCCTGAGTGGTTTCCCGATGGTTTTCCAGGGCATTCACCTGTCTGGTCCCCTCAGGTGCTTCCAGGGATTCTCCTTTTGGGGTGAGGACAGCAGCAATCCCAGTGCCAGCGCTGCTGGGGACCAGAGCTGGGATAAAGCAGGGCTGGGTTTGACCAGGGAAAACCTCCCCCCTGGGAACACCATCCCAGTCCCGGGGAGGGGGAAGGCTTTGGCAGACTGGAGGATTTTTGGAATGTCGGGCAATTTTCCCTGCGTCTCACGGGAGCTCGGGAGCTCTGGGAGAGCTCGGCACAGCAGCGATGCCCGGGGGGGATTTTGGGAAGATCCCGGTTCTTGATGCAGCCGGGGCTGGGGGCAGTGGGGACCCATCCCGCGGGGAGCTGCGCCGTGCCTGAGCCGGGATCCGGGATGCTGCTCCCGGGAATGCCGGAGCCCGGGAATGTGCGGGAGCCGGGGCGGCTTTGCCAGCTCTGGAGCGTCACGGGGACGGCTGCGTCACCCGCCGCTTCCACGTGTGGAATTGGGCAGGATTTGGCTGCCGGGGAGGATTTGGCTGCTGGGAGCCGAACCGGGAGAGCTGTCGGGGAGCGCAGTTTTCCCGGCCGGATTGCGCTTGGAATCCGCGGTGCTGCAGTGGGCTGGGCTGGCCCCGGCGCGGGAGGGGGCAGGGGCCAGCGGGATTCCTGCCGCTGTAACCATCCCAAATCCAGGCACCTCTCCTTTCCCATCGCCCTCCCCGCGACGCCTCCCAGCCCCGCGCTTCCATGGTTCTCCCGCTCCAAGGTCAATCCTGCCCCGGGGGTCTCCGTGGCCCCTCCGGCAGCCGCTGGAGCGGGAGGGAGGAGGGAGCTGGATCCTGCTGGGTCCTCTCCCGGCGATGCCGGAGGCGCTGGAGGCTCCCGGGGGCTGCCGCGGAGCGTCCTTGTTCCACATCCCGGCCTTTTCCAGGAGGGATGATGGGAGGATGGAGAGGTGGAGGGGGTTAGGGAAGCGGGGCCGGCTCCTGCTCGCCATTCCCAGGAAATCCCGGTGCCCGCAGCAGGATGCGTGGGGGGGCTGGGATGAGCCGGCCCTCGGGAGGGAAATCGCTGATCCAGGGGGAAAACGCTTCCCTGGATCTGCCCCGCGGGGGTCCCGCGGTGCCTCCTGCAGCCCCCATCCCGCCGGGATCATCCCGCACATTCCTGCTCCCATCCCCTGGCCCCCGCCCGGTCTCCGGGAACCTCCTCCGGCACGGGAGGGACACGGGGGGCACCCACCGCCCCGAGCCCCCCGCCAGCCCCTTCCCAGCCCCCCCGGCCCTTCCACCCGGCACGAGCTGCCAGGGAAGTAAAAATATTCCCGGGAGCGGGTGACGCCGCCGGGCCGGGAGATCCGCGGGCGGGTGGGGTATTTTTAGCCCGGCAGGTCTGGGCTGCCACCCACCCCCCATCTGTCCCCCCCCGGCCCCCCCGTGTCCCCGCGGCCCCTCGGAGCCCCCCGTGGGATGAGGGAATAGCAGGGAACGGCACCGGCAGGGCCCCGAGCCCACCCCGCCCTCCCCATCCCAAAGGTGGGGCTGCTCCCGGCCCTTCCCGGCGGGATGAGCCCCCCTCCCCCCTCTTCAAGCAGCCCCCGGGAGGGGGTCCCTGCCCCCGCTGTCCCCTCTGGGATGGGGACATGTCCCCACTGCCCGGGGTCCTGAGGCTGGAGCAGGGGATGTGCCTGGAATGTCCCATTGTGTCCCCCCAGCTCAGACTGGGGCTGGAACTGGGACAGAACCACGGGGGGTGGCTTCCCCACCTTGGGACCCCAGGGACCACACCCTGGGGACGAGGAGCTGGGGACAACCCCGTTGGGACCCTGGTCCTGGGGACAGTGAGGCAGGAGCCCCATCCTGGGAACACCATGTGGGGAATGACCTTGCTTGGACCCTGATGCTGGGGACAAGGCCAGGGGCTACGTCCTGGGGACCCCATCCTGTCCCTGCCATGTCCTGGCACCCCCAGCTCTGTGCTGGTGAGCCCAGGCACTGAGTGCCAGGGTGCAGCGTCCCCAGGGGTGCCAGGTCCCCGTGGGTGCTGGGTCCTTGTGAGTGCTGGGTCCCCGTGGGTTCCAGGTCCCCGTGGGTGCAGATCCCCGTGAGTACTGGGTCCCTGTGGGTTCCAGGTCCCCGTGGGTGCAGATCCCCGTGAGTACTGGGTCCCTGTGGGTTCCAGGTCCCCGTGGGTGCTGGGTTCCCGTGGGTGCAGGTCCCTCTCTCTGCAGGGTCCCCGTTGGTGCAGGGTCCTTGTGAGTGCCAGGTCCCCATGGATGCAGGTCCCTCTGTCTGCAGGGTCCCCAGGGGTGCAGGGTCCCTGTGGGTTCCAGGTCCCCGTAGGTGCAGGGTCCCCATGGGGTGCAGGGTCCCTGTAGGTGCAGGTCCCTCTCTATGCAGGGTCCCCAGGGGTGCCAGGTCCCTCTCTATGCAGGGTCCCCGTGGGTGCAGAGTCCCCAGGGGTGCCAGGTCCCTCTGTCTGCAGGGTCCCCAGGGGTGCCAGGTCCCCGTGGTGACATTGGTGGCGGTGGCCGCTCGCAGCCCGCGCGGTGCCGCCGTTCCGGGCTGGATGCGCTCCCGGGAGCGGGGCTGCCGGAGTGATTTAATCCACCCTGACTGCAGCTGACCTTGGAAAGCCGCCCAGGCGCGGCTCCGGCTGCTCCGGGGGGAGCGGAGCCCAGGGGTGCCAGGGGGTCCCTGCACCCCCGACCCTCCCGGCCCCTCCACGGGCACGTCGCCCTTGGATCCCGGGAATGCTTTGCCTGCTGTCCCCGGTGCCGGAGCTGGGGGTGCCACGTCTGCTGTCACATGGACCCCAGCCTGCCCTCAGATGATCCCGGGTGTTGTCCCTGCGGCTCCCTGTCCCTCCAGCTGAGCGGCACCCCCAGGGCCTTTCCCAGCTTTCCGTGTCTGGAGTGTTCCATGGGGCTGGTGTGATCTCAGGGGGGTCCTGGAACTTCGTGGAATCATGGAATGGTTCCAGCCCTGCCATGGCAGGGACACCCTCCTCTATCCTGAGTGGCTCCAAGCCTCATCCAGCCTGGCCTTGAGCGCTTCCAGAGACCAGGGGCAGCCTCATCCTGTGCCGGGGCTGCACTTGGCCTTGTGGAACCTCATCCCATTGTCCTCGTCCCATGGATTTGACCTGTCCAGATCCCTCTGTGGAGCCTTCCTGCCCCTGGGCACATCCAATACAGTGGGATACACAATAAGGGCTTTCCTGTTGAGGGGTGACCCCACCCCATCACATCCCATCCCATCCCATCCCATCCCACCCCATCCCACCCCATCCCGTCCCATCCCACCCCATCCCATCCCACCCCACCCCATCCCATCCCATCCCATCCCACCCCACCCCATCCCACCCCATCCCATCCCATCCCATCCCACCCCACCCCATCCCACCCCATCCCATCCCATCCCATCCCATCCCATCCCATCCCATCCCATCCCATCCCATCCCATCCCATCCCATCCCATCCCATCCCATCCCATCCCATCCCATCCCATCCCATCCCATCCCATCCCATCCCATCCCATCCCATCCCATCCCATCCCATCCCGTCCCACCCCGTCCCATCCCACCCCATCCCATCCCATCCCATCCCATCCCACTATCCCACTATCCCACTATCCCACCCCACCCCATCCCGGTGTCTCCTGACTCCTCCCCGAGCCCCGGGATCCCCCGTTCCCCCCGGCTGCTCCGCCGCCGCCTCTCCCCGTTCCCGGTGCCGCATCCCGAGCCAGGTGTTTCCCACGCCAGCCGCTCCTGAGCCAGACATCTCAGAAGCCCCGGAGCAGCTGAATTCCCAACCTGCCTCTCGGAGTAATCGGCGTCTCTTTTTCCCCTCCAGTGGTTCCGACGGGAGCTTTGCTGCGAGGAATCGCTGTAACCGCTCCCCTTAATTGGCTCTTTCCTGCCGGAGCCCCCTCTCCGCACGGAAAAGCCGCGGCTCCGGCGCCCTGCCAGACGCTCCGGCCCCTTTTGCATTTTGATGTTGGTTTAATGAGTGATTTTCGGGATGAGCCGAGGCTTTGGAGGGGTTCAGGGACGCTCCTGCCTCGCCTGTCTGGCTGCCTTTGGCTCAGCGCGGCTCCGGCCACGCGGAACGGGAACAGGAGCGGGAGCGGGCCTGGGAAAAGTCCAGAGGGGCCAAGTCCAGCCATGGGGCAGCAGCACTGGGATGTCCCCAGAGACCCCCTCATGGCCCCCCTGTCACCCCAGTGTCACCCCCTCTACCCCAGAGCCTCGGGGTGTTCCAGCTGATACCAGGAAAGCGTTGAGGATGAATCTTCCCTGGGGAAGCAGAGGGGTGGGATTGGGTGGGGTTTTCATGGAAATGGCGCCTGCAGATGTGGGATGTGATGCTGGGAACTGCTGTGGGATGATGCCTGGAGAAGGGAAGGTTCTGGGGGGACCTTCCAGGGTGTAAAGGGGCTCCAGGAGAGCTGCAGAGGGACTGGGGACAAGGCCTGCAGGGACAGGAGCCAGGGAATGGCTCCCACTGCCAGAGGGCAGGCATGGGTGGGAGACTGGGAATGAGGAATTCCTGGCTGGGCTGGAATTGCCAGAGCAGCTGGGGCTGCCCCTGCATCCCTGGCAGTGCCCAAGGCCAGGCTGGACACTGGGGCTGGAGCAGGCTGGGACAGTGGGAGGTGTCCCTGCCATGGCAGGGGTGGCACTGGAGGGGCTCTGGGGTCCCTTCCCACCCAAACCATCCCAGGATTCCCTGATCCCTGCATGTCCCAGCTCACCCAAGCCCTGGTGCAGTGGGAGGTGGTGCATCCAGCAGGATCTGCCCCCGAGGTGTTCCCAGTCCCTCTGTGGATCCCGGAGGGTGCCAGCAGTGTCCCAATCCCTCCCCACTGTGTCGGAGCCATGGGGGCGCCGTGGGATTCCAGGCTCAGGGTGCTCCCTGCCCTGCCCCAGCCTTTCCCATCCCTCCTGGAGACCCTGATTCCAGGCCCCAGCCCCGGCGGAGTGGGAAGTGCCGCTCCCGTCCCCCCGTCCCAGGAGAAATGTCGCATCCATAAACCGGGGCTGCCGCTCCTCGGGATCCCCACGGAGCTCTGGGGACACCTGGCAGGAGCCGGGATCCCAGCTGGGATCCTGTCCTGCCTGGGAGCTCCTGGTTTAACGTGCCTGGGAGCTCTGGTGGTGCCAGAGCCCCTGGGAAACGGCTCCGGTCCCTGGGCATGGAGGAGGAGAGGGGCTGGGGGCTGGCAGTGGGAATGGGGGCATGGGGAGGGTGGGGGTGGGGGTGGGGGTGGGGGTGGGGATGAAGATGAAGACGAGGGTGAGGATGAGGATGAGGATGAGGATGAGGATGAGGATGAGGATGAGGATGAGGGTGGGAATGGGGATGGGGGTGAGGGTGGGTGAGGGTGAGGATGAGGATGAGGATGGAGATGGGGATGGGGATGGGGATGGGGATGAGGATGGGGATGAGGATGAGGATGAGGATAAGGATGGGGGTGAGGATTAGGGTGAGGGGTGAGGATGAGGATGAGGGTGAGGGTGAGGGTGAGGATGGGGATGAGGACGAGGACGAGGACGATGGTGAGGATGAGGATGAGGATGAGGATGAGGATGAGGATCAGTGAGGGTGAGGGTGAGGATGAGGATGAGGATGAGGATGAGTGTGAGGATGGGGATGGGGATGAGGATGAGTGAGGGTGAGGGTGAGGGTGAGGATGGGGATGAGGATGAGGATGAGGATGAGGATGAGTGTGAGGATGGGGATGGGGATGAGGATGAGGATGAGTGTGAGGATGGGGATGGGGATGAGGATGAGGATGAGGGTGAGGGTGAGGGTGAGGGTGAGGGTGAGGGTGAGGATGAGGGTGAGGATGAGGGTGAGGGTGAGGATGGGGATGAGGGTGAGGGTGAGATGAGGATGAGGATGAGGATGAATGAGGGTGGGGGTGAGGATGGGGATGAGGGTGAGGGTGAGGATGAGGATGAAGATGGGGATGAGGATGAGGATGGGGATGGGGATGGGGATGAGGGTGAGGGTGAGGGTGAGGGTGGGGATGAGGATGAGGATGAGGATGAGGATGAGGATGAGTGTGAGGATGAGGATGAGGATGAGGATGAGTGTGAGGATGGGGATGAGGATGAGGATGAGGATGAGGGTGAGGGTGAAGGTGAGGGTGAGGATGAGGGTGAGGATGAGGGTGAGGGTGAGGATGAGGATGAGGATGAGGATGAGGATGAATGAGGGTGGGGGTGAGGATGGGGATGAAGATGAGGATGAGGATGAGGATGAGGATGGGGATGAGGACGAGGACCAGGATGAGGGTGAGGGTGAGGATGAGGATGAGGGTGAGGACGAGGATGAGGATGAGGACGAGGCCCTGTCTGGCTGATCCCGGCCCTGGCCAAGGGCGGGCCCTGAGCCGTTCCCCGTTGCAGGTGAACGTTTCCGTGGATTACATCCGCCCCGCCAGCAGCGCCACCGACACCGTGCCCGCCTTCTCGGAGCGCACCTGTGCCACCGTCTCCATCGGCGGGATGTGAGTCACCCCAGCCACGCCCTGCCCTGCCCCCCGGCCTGCCACCCTGGCCTCCATCAGCCCCCATTCCCGACATCCCAGTGCTGGCATTCTGTGGGATACATTGCCATGCTGCTGTCTGGACCCCCCACACCTGCCCCCTCTCAGCTGCATCGGTTTTGGGGGATATTGGGATCAGGTTCCCCCCAATCCGGCTGCCTCAGGGGTGGCTTTGGAGGAGGAATCCCTGCTGTGTATCCCGGGATGCCTGTCCTTCCCAAGGGACCCCTCTCTGATTTCCCTTCTCCATGAGAAGGTTCAGGAGCGGGGAGTGTTCCAGAGCAGCTTCCCCTCAGCCAGAATTTGTGATTTTCCCCCTCAGGGCACGGGGTGCCGGTGCCTCTGGCACATCCCTGTGGATAGGCCGAGCCTCTGGCAGATCCCTGTGGATAGGCCAAGCCTCCAGCACATCCCTGTGGATAGGCCAAGCCTCCGGCTGGCAGCGGCTCCGGGAGCTGCGTAGGGAGGATTTGTCATAGGCCCTTGGTTGCTTTCCCAGTTTTTTTTCCCGGTAGCAGCTATTTTGGAAGGCGCCCAAAGCGCTGCAGCGCTGCCTTTCCCTCCCTGATCCAGGGGCTGCGAGAGCTGCACTTCCCTTCCTTCCCTTCCTGCAAAACCTGCTCCCTAATCCCAGGGCTGGGAGAGCTGCCCCTGCGTTCCCGGGGTGTTCCACAGTGCCTGCGCCATTCCCGGGATGCCGGGGGTGGAACAGAGCAGGGTCTGTGTCCCGAGGCCTCTGCCAGGCTGGGATGGAGCAGGGAATAAAGCCTGGCTTGTCCTCCTGGAGTGTCCGCCCGGCATCTGGGCTGGGCTGAGCCTGCTTGGGATTCCGGGCACGGCAGCGCCGGGCGGGAGCCAGGGCAGGAGCTCCGGGCCCTGGGGCTGGGGGCTGGAGCACAGACCCAGCTTCTCCTGCTGGATCCCTGCTCATCTCCCAGCCTGCATCCCTGCTGGATCCCTGCCCATATTCCTGCCTGGATCCCTGCCTGGATCTCCTCTGGATCTCTTCTGGATCCCTGCCTGCATCCCTCTCTGCATCCCTGCTTGTGTCACCCCCTGGATCCCAGGATCTCTCCATTCCACTTCTCCCTGCCATCTCCTCCAAGTTTTGGGCCTGATCCCTGCCCTCGGAATGCTGGTGCATTCCAAAGCATCCCAGAGCATCCCATAGGATCCCAGAGCATCCCACAGCTCTCCAGAGCATCCTACACAATTCCATAGCATCCCACTGCATCCTGCATCATCCCCAGGAAAAGAAGCTCCCAGAAATCCCTAACCCCACATTTCAGGAGCCCCCTGTGCTGTAATTCCAGGTGCAATTCCTGGTGGGAGTGGAGGATCCCTCCCCTGGGGCCACCGGATGCTGCAGTTTAGGATGATTTGGAGTTTGGGGGGTGGGATGGGTTTGGCAGCTCTGATCCTGATCCCGATCCTGATCCATGCTGGGCACCAGTTCCAGTGGGATGAAACCCCTCCAAAACTTCCTTTGGGAAAGGAAATGTGGGAGGAGCTTAAAAATTGACATTTTTGGCTTGAAGTTCCCAAATTGGCGTTTTCCAGCCTAAGGAGATTTTTCCCATTGTATTCCCAGTCTTTAATTTGGGATCTGGGATAAACTGGGGGATGCTCCTTCCCTGCAGGCCACAGCTCCAGCTCCATTCCAGAGCTTTGCTGGGAGGTGGGAATGGGGGGTTCCTCTGCTGCAGCTGGAATTCATGGGCTGGAATTCCTTCTCTGAGCTGTTGTCCCTGCCTCCCTCTCCCTCACCCTCCTTCCCTGGGTGCCAGGGTCAGTCCCCGTGGGAATTCTGAGCCTTAAAACCTCTGAACCCCGAAAGAATTTGGGCTTTCCCCGGGATTTCGATCCCAGTGAAGTGTTCTGGCACTGGGAAGCAGCCAGATTTCATGGCTGGGAGTGCTGGGAATGCTCCAGAGCATCCAGGCTCTCCAGTGGCCCAGGGAGGGGACGCTTTTCCACACCCTTTTCCAGGGTGCCCCTGGGATGGGGGTGAGATGTGTTCAGGATGAGGATTTGACTGTGAGGAGAGTGGGATGTCTGGGATGGGGAATGTCAGGGAGCGCCGGGAGCTGCCCTGGCCCTTCCCTGGCCTCCCCCAGCTCCTGCTCCTTCCCCAGCATTCCCGAGGTGCCCCTTCCCAGCGTGCCCATTCCTGGGGTGCCCATTCCCAAACTGCCTATTCAGCATTCCCAGGCTGCCGCAGCTGCTCCGGCTGCAGCGATTCCCTCACTTGCCAATCCCAAATTTTTTGATTCCTCCCCCTGCTCCGAGACCTCATTTCAGCTCCCAGTGCTGGCTTTGCCCTTCCCCCACTCAGGAAGGGGCACACCCGGGATTCGGGAAGGGATCAGTCGCTCCATCCTCTGGATAGATCCTCTTTTTTGGGGATACTGAGGGAATTAGTGGGGGGGCGGTGACTGGAGGAGAATTAGGGAAGTGCTGGCGAAGGAGAATTCATGGATTTGCTTAAAGCAGTGGAATGTGATGGATTCATCCCTGCCTGGCACAGGCACCCCTCGCTGATCCCAGAAAACCCAGTTCACTGGGAGAGGCTACTTCCAGCCCCTTCCCATGGAAATGGGGGGGGGTGTCTCCCTATCCTGGCTCCCCCCAAACTGGTGCCCAACTTCTTTCCTGGAAAAAAAGTGGGATGGTGGAATCAAGGAGATTCCTGTGGGCTGGCGGTCACCCCTTAGGTCTGGGGGGGAATCCGGGCATGGTGCCCCCCTCCCAAACCAGTGCCCACGCCCCACTTCTGGAAAAAAGTGATGGAAAATCCAGGAGGAGGCTCCCGTGGGCTGGGAATGCTGAGCCTGCTGGGTTTGGGCTGCGGCAGGAGGGGAGTTCTGGGGTGAGATTTTTGGGGTGCTCCTGGGAGGCTTCTCCCTGTGGCATGAGCCCAGCTTGGGTCCCCCACTGTGCCCAGAGAGCTGGGATGTGTCATTCCAAGGCTTTCCCTGGGGATGGGATGGAATGGGATGGAATTGGGAAATGATATGATGGGATGGAATTGGGGTGGGATGGGATGGGATATGACGGGATGGGATGGAATTGGGGTGGGATGGGATGGGATAGAACGGGATGGGATGGAATTGGGGTGGGACGGGTTGGGATATGATGGGATGGAATTGGGGTGGGATGGGATGGGATATGATGGGATGGGATGGAATTGGGGTGGGACAGGATGGGATATGATGGGATGGGATGGAATTGGGGTGGGACGGGTTGGGATATGATGGGATGGAATTGGGGTGGGATGGGATGGGATATGATGGGATGGAATTGGGGTGGGATGGGATGGGATATGACGGGATGGGATGGAATTGGGGTGGGATGGGATGGGACTGGGGTCCCATTCCCACCCCTGCCCCATCCCATTCCCACAGCAACATCGCGGAGGCTCTGGTCAGCAAGGGCCTGGCCACGGTGCTGCGCTACCGGCAGGACGACGACCAGCGCTCGGCGCACTACGACGAGCTGCTGGCGGCCGAGGCCCGGTGAGCGCGGGGCTGGGGGGCTCTGCGGGGTCCCCGGTGCTCTCCCTGTCCCCTGTCACATCCTGTGTCCCCTGTCCTGAGTCGCCCTGCCCCATCGCTGTGGCTCGAGGTGACTCCCACACAGCCCTGCCCGTGTCCCTCTGTCCCGTCTGTCCCCAGCCGTGTCTCAGGTACACCAGACCCAGGCGTGCACAGCCCGGCTCCCCATGCAGAGGATCCCGTGGGGATCCCACATCCCGGTGCCCCCCATGTCCGCAGGGATCACCGTTCCCAGCCCCGGGAGCCCCCCAGGTGTCCCCATGGTGTCCCCATGTCCCTGTCCCTCATCCCACGCTCCCGCTGGCCCTGCCCTGGCGATGGACACCCCCCCTGCCCGGCCCCGCTCCCTCCGGAGGCGGCACCGTCGCGGTGGAGCCCGGCGGGAGCGGTGGGATCTCAGCTCCTCCTTGGCAGCAGATCCCGGCACGATGCCGAGAGCCGGGAAGAGCAGCTTGGAGGGGGCTGCGGCGCCTTCCCGGGCAGGACTGGCTGCTGCGGGAAAAGGCGGATCCATCCGGAGAAAGCTGCTCCTGCTCCCACCCAGCCGTGCCCGGGCGGTGGGCGGCCGGCAGATTGCTCAGAGGCTCCTTCCCAGCGCCTGGAATGTGCCTTTTGGGAAGCCTGGCAGGAAGTCAGCAGCTCAGAGCTGCTCAGGGGGCACTGGGATGCTGGGATACAGGGCTGGGACCTGGCACCTGGAGCTGGATTTGGGGCTGGGATGTGGCACCTGGAGCCAGATGTGGGGCTAGGATGTGGCACCTGGAGCTGGATACAAGGCTGGGATGTGGCACCTGGAGCCAGAGCCACCCTCCAGGGTTGGGGTTCAGCCTGGGTGTCCCCAGGTGGAGGTGCTGGATGTTCCTGCCCGATCCTGGAGCAGGGCCGGCGGTGGAGGTGGCTCATCCATGCCATTGGGAGCTTTGGCACATCCCAAATCCGGGATTGTGCTGGCACCAGGCAGAGGAGCTGGTAGCTCTGGGACAATGCCAGGAACAGCAGGAATGGGAGATTTGGGATGAGGTTGTGGTGCAGGGTCTGGAGCAGTTTGAGGGATCCATTCAGCATTTCCAGCTCTTCAGAGAGCCTGGAATCACATCCCAGACCATTGGCAGAATCCTGGGATTCTTTCCAACCCTCCAGGCCAGGCCCTGGAGCAGGAGGGGACACCCCAGGCTCCAGGTGGGGGCAGAGAGCTCGGTGGCCTCCTCCCAAGGGAACATCCCAGAGGAACAAGGTCCCAGCCCTGCATCCCTGTGCCAGTACAAGGATCGGGATGCAGGTCCAGCATTGGGCTTGGCAGCAGCTCCAGCATCCTGCTGGTTTTCCCTGCGTTCAGTGCCCTCCGTGTGTGGCATTCCCCATCCTGGCTCGTGGGAAGCCCGGGTGTCCCGGCGGGCGCAGGGGAGGCTCCAGCTCCTCCTGCTGCCGCAGGAGCTGATCCCGGCGCTCCCTCTCCTCTCCAGGGCCATCAAGAACGGGAAGGGGCTGCACAGCAAGAAGGAGGTGCCCATCCACCGGGTGGCCGACATCTCCGGAGTAAGGATCCATCCCCTCGGGCACGCGGGATGGGCGGGAATTCCGCAGGGGATCAAGCGGGATAGAACCACACGTGGAGCTGCTGGGGCTTTTCCCTTTTGCCCTTGGATAAATAAACAGGGAGTTGCCCCGTAGCCTGGGAACCAGGAATGCTGGCAGGAATCCGGGATTGCCCGGCTCTGCTGAGGGAATTTAGGGATCCCCACACCTCCCCGCAGAGCTCATGAGGTTTTCCTCAATTAATTAATATTTTTGAGGATTTCTGTGGAGCCCTCCGATGCTGGGATGGGGAGGGGCAGATCCCGGGAAAGGGGAGTGACGGGAAATGGGGAAATGGGGCCGGATCTGTCCTGCTGATCCAGGAGCTGCCCTGTGCCGGGGGACAGGATGGGCTTTGGGATGGATTTGGGGCTGGGTTTAGGGACGAATTTTGGATGCATTTTGGCTGGATCGGGGATGTATTTGGGATGTGTTTTGGGATATATTTAGGATTTATTTTGGGATCTATTTGGGATTTTTAGATGTATTTTGAGATGAGTTTTGAGATGTATTTGGGATGTGCTTTGGGATATTTTTAGGATTTTGGGATGGATTTGGGATTTTTAGATGTATTTTGAGATGAGTTTTGAGATGTATTTGGGATGTGCTTTGGGGTATTTTTGGGATTTTGAGATGGATTTGGGATGCATTTTGGGATATATTTGGAATGTGCTTTGGAATGTATTTGGGATTTCTTTTGAGATGTATTTGGGATGTATTTGGGATTTTGAGATGCATTTGGGATGCATTTTGGGATATATTTGGGATGCATTTGGGATGCATTTTGGGATATATTTGGGATGTATTTGGGATTTTTGGATGTATTTTGAGATGTGTTTTGAGATGTATTTGGGATGTGTTTTGGGATATTTTGGGGATTTTGGGATGGATTTGGAATGCATTTTGGGATATATTTGGGATGTATTTAGGATGTGTTTTGGGATGTATTTGGGATTTGCTTTGGGACATATTTGGGATTTGCTTTGGGACGTATTTTGAGGTGTGTTTTGGGATATATTTGGGATGTGGGCTGCGTTTGGGGTGCACGGCCCATCCCGAGCGGGAAGCGCCCAGCTCCGTGCCCAGGTGTCACGGCCCAGGTGGCACGGGGGGCCCGCGGGTCGGGGCTCCGGGGGTCCCTGAATCCCGGTTTTCCCGCAGGACACGCAGAAGGCGAAGCAGTTCCTGCCCTTCCTGCAGCGCGCCGGCCGCTCCGAGGCCGTGGTGGAGTACGTGTTCAGCGGCTCCCGCCTGAAGCTCTTCCTGCCCAAGGAAACCTGCCTGATCACCTTCCTGCTCGCAGGTGGGGGCCGGGGGCGCCACCGCACCCCGGGATCGGCACTGCAGGGTTCTGGGATCAGCACTGTGGGGTTCTGGGATCGGCTCTGCGGGGTTCTGGGATCGGCTCCGCGGGGTCCTGGGATCAGCACTGCGGGGTTCTGGGATCAGCACTGTGGGATCCTGGGATCGGCTCTGTGGGGTTCTGGGATCGGCTCCGCGGGGTCCTGGGATCGGCACTGTGGGGTTCTGGGATCGGCACTGTGGGGTTCTGGGATCGGCACTGTGGGATCCTGGGATCGGCTCTGTGGGGTTCTGGGATCGGCTCTGTGGGGTTCTGGGATCGGCACTGTGGGATCCTGGGATCGGCTCTGTGGGGTTCTGGGATCGGCACTGCGGGGTTCTGGGATCGGCTCCGCGGGGTCCTGGGATTGGCACTGTGGGGTCCTGGGATTGGCACTGTGGGGTCCTGGGATTGGCACTGTGGGGTTCTGGGATCGGCTCCGCGGGGTCCTGGGATCGGCACTGTGGGATCCTGGGATCAGCACTGTGAGATCCTGGGATCAGCACTGCGGGGTCCTGGGATCAGCACTGTGGGATCCTGGGATCAGCACTGCAGGGTTCTGGGATCAGCTCCGCGGGGTCCTGGGATCGGCACTGCAGGGTTCTGGGATCGGCACTGTGAGATCCTGGGATCAGCACTGCGGGGTCCTGGGATCGGCACTACAGGGTTCCCAGGACTGGCGCTGTGGTATCCCAGGATTGGTGCCATGGGATCCTGGGATTGCACTGTGGGGTTCTGGGATCGGCACCATGGGGTTCCAGGATTAGCACCATGGGGTTCCCAGGATCAGCACTGTGGGATTCTGGAATTGGCACCATGGGGTTCCCAGGATCAGCACTGCAGGGTTCCTAGGACTGGTGCTGTGGGATCCCGGGACTGGTGCCATGGGATCCCGGGATTGCACTGCGGGGTTCTGGGATCAGCGCCATGGGATTCCTGGGATTGGCACCTTGGGATCCCAGGATCAGCACCCCAGGGTTCTGGGATCGGCACTGCGGGGTCCTGGGATCAGCACCACGGGATCCCGGGATCAGCATCGGAACATCCCCTGGGCTGGCAGGGGAGCATTCCCTGGATTGGGGCATCCTGGGATGGAGGGTTGCAATTAACGCTGGAGCTGCCTCAGGCCAGGCTGGGAGGGTGGGAGAGTTGGGATTGGGAAGGGTGATCCCGCCCAAAAGACCTGGGAGCAGGTAGGGAAACACAAACTGGGGAGAAGGGAGGGAATGCTGGGATGGGGCTGTACATGAGGATAGGATGGATTGGGAATGAGGAGCAGGATAGGGGTGAGGATGAGAATGGGGATGGGAATGGTGATAGGGTGAGGATCAGAATGAGAGTGGGGACGAGGATGAGGATGAGGAAGAATTCCATCAGCGTTTCAAGCATTCAATCCTCGGATCAAACACTGGGAAAGGTGGGAGTGTTTATCCTGGAGGGAGCAAGGATGGAGGCAGGGATTCTTTGTCCATCCCTTTGTTCCCAGAATTGGGAATGTGTCCTGTCTGTCCCCCGTGGACACCAGCACTGGGATGGGCCTTTGGGAAGTGAGGGCTCCATCCCTGCTCCCAGTGATGCTGGGATGTCTCCTGGTGCTGAGATCCCTGCTCCACAGGGGAGTCCCTGCTCCATGGGCATCCCTGCTCCATGGGCATCCCTGCTCCATGGTTCTCCTCTCTGGAGATCTCTGCTCCACGGGAATTCCTGCTCCATTGGGATTCCTGCTCCATGGGAATTCCTGCTCCATTGGGAATCCTGCTTCACCCTGCTCTCTTCTAGAAGGGATGGATCCCCAAGACCATCCCATCCCATAGAATCCCATGATCCTGGCAGGACTTTCCAGCTTTTTTTCCCCTGTTTTTTGTTGGATTTCTCGCCGGTGCCATTCCCAACCCTCCTCTGCCAAGCCAGGAATAGGATAAATATCCGCCTTTTATCAACGCCTGCCTTTTTTATGGATATCAAATGCAAATGAGCACCAGAAAGAGATGCCAAGTCCCTTAAAATGTGACTCCAGGGATGCTCCCGAGGGAGCTCATCCCGGCTTTCCAGCTAAAATAGATCCGCCAGAGCACTATAAATATGTGCAAATACAGGCGCCGGTTTAATCCCGAATTCCTCTCCCAGCAAAACTCCGGAGCCTGACGCCTTCCCGGAGCGGGGGCTGCGAGCGGGAGGATTCCCGAGGGATGAGGGGGCACCTCTGGGGATGTTGGAGTGGCCAGGTGGCTCCAAGGGGTCCAAAATCTTCCCCAGGAGCTGTGGGATTGGGAGGCGGGGATGGGAATCCGGAGTTTTTCCGTGTGAGCATTCCCGACGTGGGGCTGTCCCAGTGCTGCTCCCGCCGGGATCCAGGGCGGATCCTCGGTGTTCCAGTCCCACTCCCGCAGTTCCTGGGTGTCCCCTCCCTCCGGCTCACCTCCCCTGCTCCCAAAATCCATAAATCCTGCAGGAGATCGATCCCTGGCGCTCGGCCCCGGCACAGCCGATCCCGGCCCGGAGCCATCCCAGATCCCGGTGCCGGCTGCAGCTCTGGCACAGTGAGGGGGAAAACTGCTCAAATCCCTGGAATCAAGGCTGGAAGGGTCCTTGCTCCAAGGGATTGTCCCTGAAAGATCTGTTCCGTCTGTTCCCACTGAGGGTCGGGGAGGAATTCCTCCTGGAATCCTGCTGTGGGATTCTCTGGAATGCTGTGGAATGCCCCGGGATGCCTTGGGATGCTTCAGGATATCCCAGGGCTGCTGTGGGGCACCAGGAATGCTCTGGAATGTCCATGGGATGCTGAGGGATGCCTTGGGATGCTCAGGATGCCGCAGGGTACTCTGGGATGCAGCGGGATCCTTGCCCCCGTCCCGCCAGGGCTGATTCCGGGATGGGAGCAGCCCCACAGCCGCCCCCTCCATCCCGGCCCTGGCTCCGGCCCTGGCTGGGCAGGATTGTGCTGGAATTCTCTGGGAAGCCCAGGGGAGCGCGGTGGCTGCAGCACTTCCAGCCGCATCCCTCATTAATCCGTCACGGCTTCCCGGGAAGCGCGGCACAGCCGCGGATTCGGGATTAGCTGCTATTTTTAAAGTGCTGGAGAACTTTTCCGGGTGCCAAGCGTCCCCTCCCCGCTCCTGCCAGCGTTCCTGGGGGGATGAGCACGCCCAGCCCAGCCTTCAGAGCTTTCCCTCTTCCAGAACCTTCCCTCAGGTGGGCTTGGGAAGCGTCAGAGGCCGGAGAGGATCCGGAGCGGGATCGCAGCCGGGAGCTGGCAGAGTTTAAGGATTCCAGTGCTTCCTCAGCTCTTCCCTTGTTACTTTGAA
This sequence comes from Haemorhous mexicanus, assembly GCF_027477595.1. NCBI lineage: Eukaryota > Metazoa > Chordata > Aves > Passeriformes > Fringillidae > Haemorhous > Haemorhous mexicanus. The sequence goes on from NC_082345.1 coordinate 75,888,784, forward strand.
GGAAAGAATTCCATTGTGGCCCGTGAGACCCCCTGGCCCCTTCCACGGAGGAGGAAGGGCAGCTCCAGCCCCTCATTCCCATTCCCAGTGCGGCACTGGGGGATGCTCCTTGCTGGAGAAATTTGGGATCAGTGCTGGGTCAGGATCAGAGTCAGGGTTGGGATCAGAGCTGTGCCAGAGCACACCCCGTGCTGGGGGGAGAATCCTGGGGTGATTCCAGATTTTGGGGGTGCCTGATGGTTCCAAGTCATGAACAAAGATCCCGGGATTTCCTGCTCCCCATCCCACATTCTGCTGTGTTTCCCAGAATTCCCCTTTTCCAGAAATCCCCCTTTCTGTCCCCCATTTTTGGGGACAGAGGACATTGGTGTCATGAGGGGCAGGGACAGGGCTAGGAAGCTCCTGCTTGATTCCCTGGAAATGGCTTCCCTTGGAGGCAGCCAAGGAATGGGGACTGGGATGGGAATACAACAGGGCCGAGGATGAGGATGGGGATGGGGATGAGGATGAGGATGAGGATGAGGATGAGGAGGGACCCAGTGGCACAGGGACCTTGTGCCTCAGGATGGGCTCTGGGTGCTGTCAGATGCTCCGGGCAGGATCTGTGTCCTTGTGGCCCTGGGGATGTGGCACCTCCTCACTCGTGGCTCCAGCTTGGAGCTCTATTCCCGGCACTTCATTCATTATGCAAATTATGTAAATGATCATTAATAATGCAGGACTTCCCTGTGCTCTGAGCCGGGGCAGGGGGATCCCGGGGGCAGCGGGAGAAGGGGGCAGGGGAGCAGCTGTGACAGAGTGGTCTGGGTGGGGGCTTGGATGTGTCCCCGTGTCCCCATCCCTGTTCATCCCTGTGTCCCCATCCCTGTTCATCCCTGTGTCCCCATCTCTGTTTGTCCCTGTGTCCCCATCCCTGTTTGTCCCTGTGTCCCCATCCCTGTTGGTCTCAGCCTGTCCCACAGCTGTGCCAGCCCTGGACCCACCCAGAGCTCCCTGCATCTCCCTTTTTTCCAGTGTCCCCTTCCCTCCCAGCCCCTCCTGGGGTGCCATTCCCAGGGTGCCATTCCCGGGGTGCCATTCCCAGGTTGTTATTCCCAGGGTGCCATTCCTGGGGTGCCATTCCCAGGTTGTTATTCCCGGGGTGCCATTCCCAGGGTGCCATTCCTGGGGTGCCATTCCCAGGTTGTTATTCCCGGGGTGCCATTCCCGGGGTGCCATTCCCGGGGTGCCCTTCCTGGGGTGCCCCTCCCAGGCCCTGACCCCTCCCGGTTTTCCCGCAGGGATCGAGTGCCCGCGGGGTGCCCGGAACGTGCCGGGGCTGGCGCAGGAGGGGGAGCCCTTCAGCGAGGAGGCCGCGCTCTTCACCAAGGAGCTCGTGCTGCAGAGGGAGGTACGGCCGGAGCCGGGCGGGGGGAGCCGGGGGCGGCTGCTGTCAGCTACACCCAGAGATCCTGTGGGATATGGAGAGATCCCAGGTGCTTCTGAGAGATCCAGGGTGTCACCAGCAGATCCCAGGGGATACTGAGAGTGCCCTGGGCAGGTGCAGAGTGGATGTGGGGGTGGATTCCGGATGGATCCCCCTGTTTGAAGCTGCTCCCATTAACGTCTCCGGATATTAAAATTCCCTGGAACTCCTGTGATTTCCCTGATTGCAGCTCCGGAGCTCAGGGCCCATTTTGGGTAATTTTTCTGTGATTCACAATTCCAAGGTGGATACCGGATCCCTCCCCCCCGTGACTGTCACGGTGCCGCTGAGCCAAAACTCAGGGACCGATGCTCCCATCCAGATGTTGGTACTGGTGCAGATGTGGCCATGGATAGAGATGGGATTTATGGATCCAGACGGGATTTATGGATCCAGATGTGGCCGTGGCTGCACACACGGTTGATGCAGATGTGGGCGTGGATAGAGATGGGATTTATGGATACAGATGGGATTTATGAATCCAGATGTGGCTGTGGCTGCAGACATGGTTGATGCAGATGTGGACACAGCTGCAGATTTGGGCATGGATCCAGATGTGGGCAGGCATGCAGATGTTGACATGGATGCAGCTTTGGGCGGGGATACAGATGTGGTTTGTGGATGCAGATGTGGCTGCAGATCCAGGTGTGGGCACAGTGACAGCTGTGGCCCTGGATCCAGGTGTTGCCATGGGTGCAGATGTGGTGGACCCAGATGCAGCTGTGGGTCCAGATGTGGGTGTGGATCCAGATGTGGCAGCAGCTGCGGGCCAGTTGTGCCAGCTGTGGGGACATGGGAATGCAGGGGCCCAGGGACGTGGGAACACGGGAAAACAGGGGTGTGGGAATGCAGGGACACAGGGGCACAGGGATGCAGGGACATGGGAATGCAGGGACCTGAGGATGGGGAAGCACAGGGACAGGAGGACACTGGGGGGTAGGGATACAGGAATGAGGAGAAACAGGGACACACGAGGACAGGGACATGAGGACACGGGGACACGGGCATGTAGGGATACAGGAACGTGGAGAAACAGGGACAGCAGGACACAGGGATGCAGGGGTGCAGGGATGCAGGAACATGGAGAAACAGGGACGCGGGAGTACAGGGACACGGGGACACAGGGACACTGCAGTCGTCCCCCTCCCTGCTCAGCATCTCGCGCTGCCGGGAATTGCTGACCCGCATCCCAAGGGCCTCGCTCCGCTGCCTCGGCACATTCCGGAGGCTCGGCGCTGCACCTGCCCAGGAATGCCATGGCAGGGAGGCCAGATGGAGCCAGGGCTGCTTCCCAGGAATGCTGTGGCAGGGAGGACACGTGGAAGCCGGGACGCTTCCCGGGAATGTCGTGGGGAGGCCGTGGGAAGATGGGCTGCTGCCCAGGGACGTGGCGGTGGGGAGGCCACGTGGACCTGGGGGTGCAGGGCAGGAACTCGGGATGCAGGGCAGGAACTCGGGATGCAGGGCAGGAACTCGGGATGCAGGGCAGGAACTCGGGATGCAGGGCAGGAACTCGGGATGCAGGGCAGGAGTGCTGTGGCAGGGAGGCCGTGGGAGGCCGGGATGCCGCCCCGGCCGATTCCTGGCCCCGGCTGCGGGTCCCGGCGCGGCTCCCCGCGGTTCCCACGGTGGCCCGGCCGCGTTCCCGCCGGCAGCCGAGTCCCTGCCCACCCCCACAGCCGTGGGATATTTTTATCCGGCGGCTCCGGCTGCTGCTGACTCACGGGCCCGGAGCCGCCGCTGACGAACCGGCCCCGCAGCGTGGGGGGCAGGGGGTGCTGGGATGCTCCGGCGGGATCGCGGCTCCCGGAGCGCCCGGGAAGGGCCCAGGGGACCCCGGGAGCCCCTCGGCTCCTCCGCGGCCGTGCTGATCCTGCAGGAGCTGCTGATCCTCCGGGAACGCCGGGAAACCGCCCCGGCCCCCCCACATGTTCCAGTGCCTTTTGTCCGCTGGAGCTGTGAATGCCCAGTGGGTCAGTCCTGCCCTGATCCCAGCACTGATCCCAGTCCCAATCCCAGCCTGATCCCAGCCTGATCCCTGCACTGATCCCAGCCTGATCCCAGCCTGATCCCAGCCTGATCCCAGCACGGATCCCAGCCTGATCCCAGCCTGATCCCAGCCTGATCCCAGCACTGATCCCAGCACGGATCCCAGTCCCAATCCCAGCCTGATCCTAGCCTGATCCCTGCACTGATCCCAGTCCCAATCCCAGCCTGATCCCAATCCCAATCCCATCCTGATCCCAGCACTGATCCCAATCCTAATCCCATCCTGATCCCAGCACTGATCCCAATCCCAATCCCAGCCTGGTCCCAGCACTGATCCCAATCCCAATCCCAGCCTGATCCCAGCACTGATCCCAATCCTAAACCCATCCTGATCCCAGCACTGATCCCAATCCTAAACCCATCCTGATCCCAGCACTGATCCCAATCCTAAACCCATCCTGATCCCAGCACTGATCCCAATCCTAAACCCATCCTGATCCCAGCACTGATCCCAATCCTAATCCCATCCTGATCCCAGCACTGATCCCAATCCCAATCCCAGCCTGGTCCCAGCACTGATCCCAATCCTAAACCCATCCTGATCCCAGCACTGATCCCAATCCTAAACCCATCCTGATCCCAGCACTGATCCCAATCCTAATCCCATCCTGATCCCAGCACTGATCCCAATCCTAATCCCAGCCTGATCCCAGTATTGGTCCCAACTCCAATCCCAGCACCAATGCCAATCCTGATCCCACGGTCAATCCCAGCTCTGATCCCAATCCCAGCACTGATGCCAGCACAAATCCCAATCCCAGGGCCAATCCCAGCCCTATGCTTGGAGCATTCACAGTGTCCCATTGCATTGTCCCACATCCCACCCCACCCCACCCCACTCCCTCCAGAGCCACCGATGCCGGGGGAGGCACGAGCAGAACTCCAGATCCCGCTGCCATGGGGACTTCCCTGACATTCCCTAAAAATCCCTGGATTTAGTTTGTCTGTATTTGCCTTTCCCCACATCCCAGGTCCTGACTGCCACCCTGCTCCGAGAGAATCATTCCAGGGAAAGACCTGGGGGTGCTCTAGGAGCTGGGGGTCCTGGGGGGATTGTCCTTAGCAGGAGGGATAGGATGGAATTCCTGGAAGTGGGAGCTGGGGGGGTCCAGAACCAGAGGGGTTTGGGGATGGCGTGGGATGGCATGGGATGGGGATGAGGTTGAGGATGAGGTTGAGGACGAGGATGGGATAATGATGATGATGATGGTGATGATGATGATGATGGAATCAGCTGCTCTAATTTTGGGCTAAAATCAGTGCTAATCAAATCCATAAATCCCTCCAGCCCCCTGGAGCATTCCCAGGATTTTTGGGATCACTCCTGTCTGTCCTCAGCACAGGGAGGAGTGGGGGGTTCATCCCCCAGGATGAACAGGAGGTGTTGGCATTCCCAGATTGGCCTGGGTGGGAAAATTCAGGAATGAAGGGAAAAGCAGGAATATGATTTTGGGAAAAACTGACCCGGATCCGCCAAAAAATAGCGAAAATCCTAAAAATCCCCCAAATCCCAACACTGAACCCTGACAGCTGCGTGGTGACTGGGGGAGGGGCTCAACCCCCCGGACGTGGTGGTGGCACTGGGGTGGAGGTGGCACCTTGGGGACACTGGTGCCATCCAAGGTCCCTGTGTCCCCACTGCCACAGGGACACTCTGTGTCCCTGTCCCTGTGTCCCTTGTCCCCACCAGCAGCGCCCAGCACACCCCGCGTCCTGACGGTGGCACCCGGTGTCCACGCTGGGGTCCCAGTGTCCCCACACAGCCGAGGCTCCTGGTGTCCCCTCAAAGTGTCCCCGTGTCCCCAGAAGGGGGGATCCCGCTGTCCCCCTGTCCCTCCTGGGCAGGGGAAGCGCCCGATTGATCCCTCCTCCCTCCCTCCAGTCACAATTCCAGCCGGGAGCCCCCAGCCTGGGGGGTGACCCCAACGCCCCCAACCCCACAGCAGGGTCCTGCTGTCCCCCCCGCCAGTGCCCCCCTGCTGCTGTCACCCCCCGATTCTCATCCCTTTCCCCAAAGTCACCCTGTGACTGTCCCCCCACGTCACCCTCCATGTCTCCCCCAATTCTCATCCCCCCAATGTCACCCACTAATCTTTGCCCCACCCCGTTCTTTTATCACCCCGATGTCACCCCCCCAATTCTTGCTGTCACCCCCGTGTCACCCCCAGCTGTCCTCGCCCCCTCCCCTCCTCCATCCTCTCCCTCCATCTCCCTTTCCCGCTCCGCGATTTTTCCAAAGCTTTTCCTGCTGAGAGGACAAAAAACCCCTTTCAGGCTGGCGGGGAGGGGGGGCCCCCGCGGCCCCCCCGAGCGCCCCCGTTTAACCCCTCGGGCACTCGGCGTTACAAATTTGGAACAATATTTATTAAAATACAAAAATACACTTGTTTTTTTTTTTGTTGGATTCGCGGTACAGTCGGATCCTTCCGGCGTTTACAGCCCGAGAGGGAACTTCTGCATCTCCTTCCCGCCTTCCTCCCCCCCCGGACACCCCCAAACCCTAAATTTTAGCTCAGCTTTGCCCCCCCACTCCAAGAACATTTTAAAGCTAAAACAAGAAATTAAAGTAATTCCAGTGCCCGAGCAACCGGGGGGCCCCCCCCTCGCTGCTGCCCGACCCCCCCGACCCCCTCATCCCCTCGGGACCCCCACGAGGCACTTGGGGTCCCCACCGGGACCCCCCCGGCGCCACCTCCGATGCTGGTGGCCCCCCCATTGTCACCTCCCCCCCGTCCCCAAGCCCTTAATTTCTCCCAGCCCCCCCCGTTCCATGAGCAGCCCTTGGGGGGGGTGTCCCCATTGTCACCCCCTCCCGGGGACGGGGGGGTGTTTCCCACACCTCCCCCCCAGTCAAATAAAAGGACTAAAAATGCCGTTTTTAGTGAAGGTGGTTACAATCATTGGTCAGGTCTCCCGTGGGGGCCCCCCCAGCCCCCCAGGAGCCGTAGCCCTGTGCCGGGGGGTCCGGGAGGCCCGGGGGGGTGACAAACACCGTGGGAAAGGGGGTGCAGAGCACAGCGGGGGGGCACCCGCTCTCCCCCCCCCATATCCCCCCCAAACCACCCCCCAGGCGCTTGCGGGGTTTTCCCCCTTTCCCGTGGGTTTTTGAGGAATTTTTTGCTTGAATACATTGCAGACGTCCATCCCCAGCCCTCAGGCTGCGCCCCCCGCCCCCCCCGAGCCCCCCACCCCCCAAAATCCATTCCTTTATTGCATTGGGAAGGTCTTGGCGCGGGGCCGAGATCCCGCTCCGGTGACGCCGGAGCCGCCGGCGCGCGGCCAAGGGCAGCGCCGCGGGGTGGGGGGGCCGACCTCACCCCCTCCCCCCAATAACCCCCGAAAACACCCCGAACCCCCCCAAAATCACCCCGACAGCTTCCGCCACCGCTCCGGCGTCCCCCGCGTCCCCCCGCGCCACGGCACCGCCGCTGGTCCCCGAGCACGGGGATCTTTCCTCTTATTACCGATTGTTTTTTTCCTCCTCTGTTTCTCCTGGTTTGTTTCTTTTTGTGTTTAAATAGAACCTGCGAGTTAGAAAATAGTGGTTTTTTGTAGGAGTTTTGGGTGGGTTTCGTTAAATTTTAATAGAATCTGCTGCTCTTCTCGGCCCCGAGGTTGGCTATAGAAGCATGTACACGAAAAAGAGTCTCTCCCCCCCCTGTACAAAAGTTGTGTCTATTATTGAGGAATTCTCCTGGTTTTCCTTAGCACTGAGGAATTCTCCTGGGTTTCCTTCTTTTTGGAGTTCTGCTTTTGTGCATCTATTGCGTTTATAATAATTTGGGGCCGGGGTTGGAGTGGGGGGGGGGGGGAACGGCGACCCAAAAAAAAGCAGGAAAAAGCCCCCAAAAAAGAGTCATATCTGGGTTTCCTGAACTTTCTCCTTGGGGTGGGTCTGGATTAAATAGGGGTCGGCCAGGGTGGTCCCGGGGGGGTGCAGGGAGTTGCCCAGCGCGTTCTCTGTCCAGTGGGCGCCGTGTCCGGCCTTGTAGGTGTTGTAGTTGAGGTGCTCGTGGATGTTGGGCAGCACCACGGCCCCCTCCCCAGCCCCGCCGGCCGGGGCGGCCGCGGGCGTGGCCGCGGTGGCCGGCGCGATGTCCTCGTCCACCTGGATGATCTCCACGGTGCGGGCGGCGGTGACGGTGCTGCGCTGCTGGTGGCGCTTGCGGAGCTTGTAGAAGACGATGAGCATGGCGGCGGCCAGCAGCGTCACGGCCACGAAGCAGCCGATGATGATCTTGGTGGTCTTCATCACCTCGTCCAGGCTGGTCTGCAGCTTGTCGCCGGCGTCGGCCGTGGGCACGGCCACCTGCTTGGGCGGGCGCGTGGTCTGCACCAGCACGGTGGTGGTGGTGGTGTAGGCCGGCTGGTAGCCCGTCGAGGTGGTGGGCACGGGCTTGGTGAACTTGGGGGACACGTCCTCGGGGGAGATCTCGGTGGTCTCCACCGTGACGGTGGTGAAGAAGCTGTAGTTGGAGGTGTTGAGCTCGGCCGTGCTGACGTTGAGGAAGGCCGAGGCGTTGGAGTTGCCGGCCACGTTGGTCACCATGCAGGTGTAGAGGCCGGTGTCGGTCAGCAGCACGTGCGAGAAGTTGAGGGTGCCGTCGTTGAGCACGGAGAGGCGCGGGTGGCTCGAGGCGTGGCTCAGCACCGTCCCGTTGGGCAGCAGCCACCGCACCGAGGACATGGAGGGCGTCCGGCAGCGCAGCTCGGCCACGCGCCCCTCCGAGATGTTGAGGTCCGCGGGCGCGTCCATGATGAAGGGCGCCGAGCACTGGAAGGAGGTCTGGTCCACCTCCACCAGGAAGCGGCCCCGCATGTGCAGCGGGGCGTGGCAGCGGCCGCAGCAGGTGGAGTTGGTGGGGATGTACTCCCGCAGCCACCACGACAGCCAGAGGATGTCGCAGTCGCAGTCCCAGGGGTTGTGGTGCAGGTGCAGCTCCACCAGGTAGCGCAGCGGGGCGAACAGGTCGTGGGGCAGGGACGACAGGTTGTTGTGGGCCAGGTTGAGCTCCACCAGCGCCGTCAGGTCGTCGAAGGCGTTGCGCTCGATCAGGTTGATCTGCGAGTTCATAATCCAGAGCTTTTTGAGGGATTTGAGCCCGTGGAAGGAGCCCGGTTTGATCTCGGGGAAGTTGTTGCCCGACATCTCCAGCTCCTCCAGGCCCACCAAGGGCGTCAGGTTGGGCATGTCCTTAATGTTGCACATCCCCAGGTTGAGGTACTTGAGGTTGTACAAGCCCTCGAAGGCGCCCTCGGAGATGTACTCGAGCTTCTTGAGCTCGCCCAGGTCGAGGCGCATGAGGGAGGGCACGCGGTTGAAGGCGTAGCTGGGGATGCTCTCGATGGGGTTGTTGCGCAGCCACAGCTCCCGCAGCTTGGACAGGTACTCGAAGGCCCCGCTGGGGATCACCGTCAGCCAGTTGTCGAAGAGCTCCAGGGTGTTGAGGCTGGCCAGGCCGTTGAAGGCGCCCACCTCGATCTGCCGGATGGCGTTCCTGCCCAGCTGCAGCACCTCCAGGTGGTGCAGGTGGCGGAACGTGTCCGCCTGGATCATCTGGATGTTGTTCTCCATGAGGTTGAGATAGCGGGTGTTGGAGGGGATGCCGGGGGGCACCTCGGCCAGGCCGCGGCGGGTGCACACCACCTTGCTGAACTGGTTACTGCAGGAGCACACAGAGGGGCAGCTCTGGGGGCCCGGCGAGGCGGCGGCCGTGGCCAGGAGCCACGCGTGCAGGGTCAGGGAGGCGGCCAGGAGCCCCGGCCAGGTGCGGTGGCGGCGGTGGCGGCGGAGGTGGTGCACAGTTACCTGCCACAAGAGCTTCATGGTGTGGCACGTTCATCATTCACCATCGTCTGGGGATGGCGGCGAGAACAGGAGAACGGGCTCGGGGCCCCCCCCTCTCCCGGCTCCCACGAGCTGGGGGGCCCGGCCGGCCGGAGGGGGGGGGGGGGGGAGTCGATGTGCCGGGGTCGGGGGGGGGGGCTCCGAGAGGAGCGGGGTTTGAGGAGGGAAAAATGAAAATTTAGGGGGGAAAAAAATCAGCGGTAGGTGCTGGGGGGGGTGGGGTGGGGGGAGAGGAGGAGAAGGAGCCCCCCCCCGCCCGGCCCCGCTCACCAGTACCTACCTGGGGAAGGGGGATCGGGGGGTCCGGGGGGGCTCGAGGCGAGCGCGGGGGGCGCGGGACCGAGGAGGGGGGCGGGGGGGGGGGGGGCCGGCTCCCAAAAAAAAAAAAGACAAAATGGCTCCTGGAGGCTGCGGTGCAGGGTGGGGGGGGCCGGCCCGGCTAAGCGGGGGCCCGGCAGCCCCCGACCGCGGCCAACCCCGCGGCCTCGCACCTCCGCCCGTGGGGCCGGCCCGGGGGGCTCGGCGGGGCCGGCATGGCCGCCCCCCCCAGGCCGCGGGGAAAGGGGTGGGGGGGGGAACGCGGGGAAAGTGGCGAAAAAGGAAATAATTAAAAAAAAGAAGCCGGGAGAAAAGGAAGAATTGGGAAAAGGGGAGGGAGCGGAGGAGAGAAAAAGTGGGGAAAAATGAAAAACGGGGAGGGAAATGGGAATGGGAAAAAAAAAAAAATTGGCCAGGAAAGGGAAATGGAAAAGGAGGTAAAAACGGAATAAAAATCTAAAATAAAATCAAATCAAGATAAGAACGGAAATGAGGATGAAAGTTAAAATGAGGCTAAAATCAGATGAAAAACTAAAAATAAAAATTCAAAATATAAAAAAAAAAAAAAAAAACCCAAACAACCCGGACGAAACCTAAAAATAAAACAGGAAAATAAAGATTAAAAATAGGCCGAAATAAATAAATAAATCGCGGGGAGCCCCCCCCGGGAGAGGGAAAAACGCGGTTCGGGGAGGGAGCGGGGGGGAGGAAAGGGCGTCGGCGTGGGGGGGGGGAGATGCCGGCGGGGGCACCTCCCGGTAGCGGCGGCGGCTGCGCTGGTGGCGGGGCGGGGGGGTCCCGTCCCGTCCCCTCCCGCGTGTCGTTCCCGCGTCCCCGCGTGGGTGTCGCGTTCAGCGGCGGCGCGGGGCGATGGTGGCGGTGACAGCGGCGGTGACAGCGGTGGCGGTCGCGGTGCCGGCGGGCATCCTCCGGTGGCGGGGGCCGCGCGGGGCGGTGCGGGCGGTGCGGGCGGTGCGGTGCGGGGCGGTGCGGGCGGTGCGGGAAGCAGCCGCGCAGGCGGCTGGCTCATCCTTTTGTCCTTCAGTGCGAGCGCGGATGGATTGCTGCCGCCGCCGCTCCCGCTGCTCCTGCTGACGCATCCCGGCTCCGCACAGACCCCCCCGCGCCCCCCCGCACCCCCACCCACCCACCCACCCGCCGCTCTCCGGAGGGGCCCCCGCCGGCCCCGCTTCGGCCGGTGCGGCGGCCCCGGAGCGGTTTTGTGCGCGGGGAGGGGGATGCGGGATGCGCCGCTTCCTCCTCCTCTTCCTCCTCCCTCCCGCCGCCTCCTCCTCCTCCCCCTCCCCGTAAGCCCCGCTCGGGGCTCGTGGAGGGGGGGCCGCTCCCTGAGCGACCCCTCCCCGGGGCCGGGGGGACGGACGGACGGACGGACGGGCGGACGGACGGAGGGACGGAGGGAGGGACGGAAGGGACGGGGGCAGCGCGGGGCTCGGCGGCTTCGAGGTGACCGGGACTGGGGGGACCCCGGCTCCATTCCCCCGGGTCCGACCGCCCCGCTGAGCGGGGACCCCCGAGACCCCCGGCCCTTGGGGCTGAGACCCGACACAAGCTGTGACACTGATGGGAGCTCCAGCCCTGCAGGTGTGGAGGGGGGGACGCGGGGTGACCGCCAGGAGCTGGGGACAGGGACCACGAGACCTGGTGGCGCTGCTGCTCTTTGGGACCCAGGCTCTGCGCCCCCAGCCGTGCCTTGTCCCCTCACTCCCCCTGGGACTGGGGGGACACGACACCGCCTGCGGTCCCTGTAAACACCCTCTGACCCCCCCCCTGCTCTTGGTGGCACTGGTGGCACTTGGAGCTGTCACCTGAGTGCCGCCACTGGGTGGTGGGGACCTCTGTGGGGCTGGTGGCCCCTCTGGGACATCCTGTCTGGCAGTGCGCCAGGGCACCCCAGACCCTCCTGTCCTTCCTCACTGGGGTCACTGTCCCCATGATGGTGGCACGTCCCCAGGGGGCTGCAGCTGTTCGGGTGATGTCCCCTCGGGAGCTGTAGGACCTGGTGGTCTCCTGTGCCCCACGGGTGGGTCCCACATGTTCCCTGTCCACTGCAGTGGCCACATCTTGTCCTGAGTCCATCAATGTCCCACGAGTCCCCTGGCCAGTGACCCAGTGGTGACACAAGGGACAGGGACACTGTTGTCACCCAGAGTGTCACCCTGCGGCATTGGGGAGGTGCCACAGGAGTGCACGGGGTGCTGACCCCAGGGACCGGCCTGGCACTGGCAGCCCTGGGGACACCGGGAGGCCTGGGACCATGTCCCTGCCACACACCAGCCTCGGCAGGTGCGGTGCGGTGCCGTGTCCAGTGAGGTGCCGTGTCCAGTGTGGTGCCATGTCTGGTGCGGTGCCATGTCCAGTGAGGTGTCGTGTCCAATGTGGTGCCATGTCCAGTGTGGTGCCATGTCCGGTGCAGTGCCAAGGCCGGTGTGGTGCCATGTCCGGTGCAGTGCCGTGTCCAGTGCGGTGCCGTGTCCGGTGCAGTGCCAAGGCCGGTGTGGTGCCATGTCCAGTGCAGTGCCATGTCCGGTGCGGTGCCGTGTCCGGTGCGGTGCCAAGGCTGGTGCGGTGCCATGTCCAGTGAGGTGCCATGTCCGGTGCGGTGCCATGTCCAGTACGGTGCCATGTCCGGTGCGGTGCCGTGTCCGGTGCGGTGCCATGTCCGGTGCCATGCAGTGTCCGGCGCAGTGCCATGGACAGTGCAGTGCCATGTCCAGTGAGGTGCCATGGCTGGTGCTATGCCCTGGCCGGTGTGGTGCCGTGGCTGATTTTGGTGCCGTGGCCGGTGTGGCGCCGTGGCCGCCATAGTGCCATGGCCAGTGTGGTGCCGTGGCTGGTGCAGTGCAATGACCAGTGAGGTGCCATGGCCGGTTCTGGTGCCGTGACCAGTGTGGCGCAATGTCCAGTGAGGTGTCATGGCCAGTTTAAGTGCCATTGCCATTGTGGTGCCATGTCCAGTGAGGTGCCATGGCCGGTTTCGGTGCCATTTGCCATTGTGGTGCAGTGTCCAGTGAGGTGCGGTGGCCGGTGCAGTGCCATTGCCATTGTGGTGCAGTGTCCAGTGTGGTGCCATGTCCAGTGAGGTGCCATGGCTGGTTTTGGTGCCATTGCCATTGTGGTGCAATGTCCAGTGAGGTGCCGTGGCCAGTTTCAGTGCCATTGCCATTGTGGTGCAATGTCCAGTGTGGTGCCATGTCCAGTGAGGTGCCGTGGCCGGTGCAGTGCCATTGCCATTGTGGTGCAGTGTCCAGTGTGGTGCCATGTCCAGTGAGGTGCCGTGGCCGGTGCAGTGCCATTGTCATTGTGGTGCCATGTCCAGTGAGGTGCCGTGGCCAGTTTTGGTGCCATTGCCATTGTGGTGCCATGTCCAGTGTGGTGCCATGTCCAGTGAGGTGCCGTGGCCGGTTTTGGTGCCATTGTCATTGTGGTGCCATGTCCAGTGTGGTGCTGTGGCAGGTGCAGTGCCATTGCCATTGTGGTGCCATGTCCAGTGAGGTGTCGTGGCCGGTTTTGGTGCCATTGCCATTGTGGTGCCATGTCCAGTGAGGTGTCGTGGCCGGTTTTGGTGCCATTGTCATTGTGGTGCCATGTCCAGTGCGGTGCCGTGGCCGGTGCAGTGCCATTGCCAGTGTGGTGCCATGTCCAGTGAGGTGTCGTGGCCGGTTTTGGTGCCATTGTCATTGTGGTGCCATGTCCAGTGTGGTGCCATGTCCAGTGAGGTGCCGTGGCCAGTGCAGTGCCATTGTCATTGTGGTGCCATGTCCAGTGAGGTGCCGTGGCCGCTGCAGTGCAAGGACAGTGGGACACCTCCAGGCTTCAGGAAGCAGCGGGAGCAGCTGTGGTGGGATGGGTGAGCTCAGGGGTGGGACAGGCTCCGTGTGGCAGCGCTGGCAAAGCCAAACCCCACTGACCACGGCAAAGGCCATGGCTGGGATTTGAACCTTTGTGGTGCGGCCAGTCTGTCACCCTGGGCCAAACCTCACTGTCCCCAGTGCCTTGGCCACACACCTGGCACGGTCCTGTGCCACATGCTGTCTCCAGGGCCACACTGGCCACAAGTCCAGCCCGTCCCAGGGTGGGGTGTGATTCCCAGGGTGTGGTTCCCGGGGCGTGATTCCCAGGATGGGATACTCAGGGTAGAATGGGATACAGGAGGTGGCAGGACTTGGTGGCTTTGTGTACCCCATAGGTGGGTCCCCCATGTCCCTTGTCCCCCACCTCAGGGGGACACTTTGGGCTGGCACCCTGGGGGTCCCTGGGTCCGGGCTGGGTGCAGGGAGGTGACTGGGGGGGCCCCACCTGGGCGAGCTCAGAGCGCTGGGAGGAGGTGGCAGCTGGAGCAGGCTGGGGTGGGGACAGGGGCCCACAGCTGATGAGATTCCCGGGATCCCACAGGTTGAGGTGGAGGTGGAGAGCATGGACAAGGCCGGGAATTTCATCGGGTGGCTGCACATCGAGGGCGTGAACCTGTCGGTGGCGCTGGTGGAGCAGGCGCTGTCCCGCGTCCACTTCACGGCCGAGCGCAGCCCCTACTGCAAGGCCCTGCTGGCGGCCCAGGACGCGGCCAAGCAGAGGAAGGAGAAGGTGAGGGGGGTCAGGGGACCTGCCCCAGCAGTGTCACCACCCCAGAGACATGGCCCCGTCCCAAAAGATGGCCCCACCACACAGGATGTCCCCACCCTGAGACGTGTGCCCACCAAAGGATGTCCCCGTGTCAAGGGGTGGCCTCACTCCAGGAGGTGTCTCCACGCCGAGAGATGTTCCCACTGTGAGGGGTGTCCCTGTGCCAAGGGATGTCCCCATCCCAAGAGATGTCCCTGTGCAAAGCAATGTCCCCACCCCAAGATCTGATGGCCCCACTGCAGGGAATGTCACAACCCCAATTAATGTTCCCACCCACTGGGTGCCCACACACCAAGAGGTGACCCCACCACGATGGATGTCCCCATCCCAAGAGATGTTCCACCCCAAGGAATGTCCCCACTCCTGGAGATAGATGTCCCCACCCCAAGGGAGGATGGTCGCATGCCAAGAGATGTGCCACCCCAGGGATGTCCCAGCTGAGGGATGTCCCAGCTGAGGGATGTCCTACCCCAGGGATGTCCCACCCCAGGGATGTCCCAGCTGAGGGATGTCCAACCCCAGGGATGTCCCACCCCAGGGATGTCCCAGCTGAGGGATGTCCAACCCCAGGGATGTCCCAGCTGAGGGATGTCCCAGCTGAGGGATGTCCCACCCCAGGGATGTCCCATCCCAGCCACAGCCCCTGAGCTGAGGCCTGGGCATGTTCCCACTGCCGGCTCCAGCCCCCCACCCTCCCACTGCTGTCCCCTGGAGCGTGGCCGGGGTCCTGTGTCCCCCCAGGTGTGGTCCCACTACGAGGAGACGCCGGTGGAGGAGGTGGTGCCGGTGCTGGAGGAGAAGGAGCGCACGGCCAACTACAAACCCGTGTTTGTCACCGAGATCACCGACGACCTCCATTTCTACGTGCAGGACGTGGAGACGGGTACGGGGGGACGCCGGGGCACCCCCAGCACCCGGGGGCGCTCCCCAGACCGGGCGTGGTGGAGCAAGTTGGATGGGATGAGGATCGGTGGGTTTGGTGGGTAACGCCCAAATCCATCTGTCCAGGGTGACATGGGGTCACCCCTCCACCTCCCAGGGCCATTCTGGGACCAGGCCAGGGGTCCCTGATTGGGATCCAGGTTTGGGGTCCAAAGGTCTAGGGGCAGGGTCTGGGGTTGAGGTCCAGGTTTGGGATCTACTGTTGAAGTCATTGTTGGGACCTGGGGTTCGGGCTCTGGGGCCACACTGAGGAGCGAGGTTGGGGTCAGGTTTGGGATGGGTCTGGGGCTTTATCCTGGACTGGGGCCCCACAGGTGCCCAGCTGGAGAAGCTGATGGAGAACATGCGCGCCGAGGTGGGCGCCCACCCGCCCGTGGAGGGCTCCTTCGTCCCGCGCCGCGGCGACTTCTGCATCGCCAAGTTTGTCGACGGGGAATGGTGAGGGGGGATGGGCTGAGCCCACGGGCTGGGCCAGGGCAGCAGTGGGGTGTGGGGTGAGGGCCAAATCCCCCAAATCCATCCTGGTCTGCAGGTACCGTGCCCGGGTGGAGAAAGTGGAGTCTGGTGGCAAAGTGCACATTTTCTACATTGACTACGGCAACGTGAGTGGCACCGGGGAAGCTGGGGGGAAGGCAGCCCTCCATCCATGGATCCATCCATCTGTGGATCCATCCCTCTGTGGATCCATCCATCTGTGGATCCATCCATCCATCCCTCATCCATCCATCCATCATCCATCCATCCATCCATCCATCCATCCACCATCCATCATCCATCCATCCATCCATCCATCCATCCATCCATCCATCCCTCCATCCATCCATCCATCCATCCATCCATCCATCCATCCATCATCCATCCATCCATCCATCCATCCCTCATCCATCCATCCATCATCCATCCATCCATCCATCCATCCATCCATCCATCCATCCCTCCATCCATCCCTCCATCCATCCCTCATCCATCCATCATCCATCCATCCATCCATCCATCCATCCATCTATCCATCCATCCCCCATCCATCCCTCCAGCCATCCATCCATCCATCCATCCATCCATCCATCATCCATCATCCATCCATCCCTCCATCCATCCATCCATCCATCCATCCATGCATCATCCATCCATCCCTCCATCCATCCATCCATCCATCCATCCATCCATCCATCCATCATCCATCCATCCATCCATCCATCCCTCATCCATCCATCCATCATCCATCCATCCATCCATCCATCCATCCATCCATCCATCCCTCCATCCATCCCTCCATCCATCCCTCATCCATCCATCATCCATCCATCCATCCATCCATCCATCCATCTATCCATCCATCCCCCATCCATCCCTCCAGCCATCCATCCATCCATCCATCCATCCATCATCCATCATCCATCCATCCCTCCATCCATCCATCCATCCATCCATCCATGCATCATCCATCCATCCCCCATCCATCCATCCATCCATCCATCCATCCATCCATCCATCCATCATCCATCCATCCCCATCCATCCATCCATCCATCCATCCATCCCTCCATCCATCCCCCATCCATCCATCCATCCATCCATCCATCCCTCCATCCATCCATCCATCCATCATCCATCCATCCATCCATCCATCCCTCCATCCATCCATCCATCCATCATCCATCCATCCATCCATCCATCCATCCATCATCCATCCATCCATCCCTCCATCCATCCATCCATCCATCCCTCCATCCATCCATCATCCATCCATCATCCATCCATCCACCATCCATCATCCATCCATCCATCATCCATCCATCCATCCCTCCTTCCCCTCGGTGTCCCTGGTGTCCCTTGGTGTCCTCCACGCAGTGTCCCCTCTCTGATGTCCCCGTGGTGTCCCCCAACCCCGGTGTCCCCGCAGAAGGAGACGCTGCCCCCCAGCCGCCTGGCCCCGCTGCCCCCAGCCTTCTCTCCGCGGGTGCTGCCGCCCCAGGCCACCGAGTACACCTTTGCCTTCATCCAGGTGCCGCAGGACGTGAGTACGGGGGGGCTCCCGCTGTCACCCCATCCCTGGGCCCAGCCCTGGGCCCCCGCCGTGGGCCCTGACCTCAAACCTCCACCCCGTGTCCCACCCGTGGCCCCAGACCCACAGCCTGAGCCCCAGGTGCCACCTGTGGACCCCAGCCCCAAACCATCAACCCCAAACTGGTCCCAGTTGGGAGCACTGAACCCGGGACTCAGAGGGGTCACCCGCTCCCGAACACCAACCCCAGCTCCCAGTGTGTGCCCTGACCCAACCCTGACCCCAGGGTAACCCCAGCCCCCCGATGACACCGACCCCCGCCCCCCACACACCCCAGTCCAGGATTACCCCAAGCCCACAGAGGGTTGTGAGTGTCCCCAAAGCACCCGGGGGTCCCTGGGGGTCAGGGGGGATCCTTGGGGGTCTGGGGGGTCCCTGAAGGCCATGGTGTGTCTCTGTGGGCGTGGGGTGTCCCCAGCGGCCCTGGGAGGTTCCTGAGGTTGTGGGGTGTCCCCTCTGGGCCGGGCTGTCCCCTCTGGGCTGGGGTGTCCCTGCTGTGCCGGGCTGTCCCCCCTGGGCCGGGCTGTCCCCTCTGGGCCGGGCTGTCCCCCCTGGGCCGGGCTGTCCCCCCTGGGCTGGGCTGTCCCCCCTGGGCCGGGCTGTCCCCCTGGGCCGGGCTGTCCCCGCGGGCCGGGCTGTCCCCGCGGGGTGCTGACGGGCGCGGGCGCAGGAGGAGGCGCGGGCGGACGCCGTGGACAGCGTGGTGAGGGACATCCAGAACACGCAGTGCCTGCTGAACGTGGAGCACCTGGGCCCCGGCTGTCCCCACGTCACCCTGCAGTTCGCAGACTCCAAGAGCGATGTGGGGCTGGGGCTGGTCAAGGAGGGGCTGGTGATGGTGGAGCCCCGCAAGGAGAGGCAGTTCCAGAAAGTGGTGGGTGCTGGGGCAGGGGAGCCTTGGGGGGCTGGGAAGGAGGTTGGGGAGCACTGGGTGGGTGCTCAGGGGGTGTTGGGGGGTTGTTCTGAGTGTTGGGTGGGTGTTGGAGGTGCTGGGGGGTTGTTCTGGGTGTTGGGTGGGTGTTGGGGGGTTGTTCTGGGTGTTGGGTGGGTGCTGGGGGGTTGTTCTGGGTGTTGGGTGGGTGCTGGGGGGTTGTTCTGGGTGTTGGGTGGGTTCTGGAGGTGCTGGGGGGTTGTTCTGGGTGTTGGGTGGGTGCTCAGGGGGTGCTGGGGGGCTGTTCTGGGTGTTGGGTGGGTGCTCAGGGGGTGTTTGGAGGGGCTGGAGGCTCTTGCTGGGATGTTGGGTGGGTTTTTGGAAGGCCTGAGGTGGGTGCTTGAGGGGTGCGGGGACTGTTGCGGGGTGTGGGGTGGGTTCTGGGGGTGCTGGGGATGTCGGGTGGGTTCTGGGGGGTGCTGGGGGCACTGGGGATGTCAGGTGGATCTCGAGAGGTCCCTGTCCCCCCCCACTGCTGGTGCTGATCAATCCTGGCCCAGCTGCTGCCCCACTGGGAATTGGGGGTCCCCCCCAGACCCCTGAGTCCCCCCAAGGGGCTGTGCCAGGGGGATCACCCCACCCCCATCCCCTGCGGGCGGTGGGAGCCACAGAAGGACGGGGGTTGCCCCCAAGGCTGGGGTGCCCCCCAGGGCCCGCGGGGTCACCCAGGGCTGTCCCCCCAGGTCACCGAGTACCTGAACGCGCAGGAGGCGGCCAAGAGCGCGCGGGTGAGTGGGGGGACCCCAGACCCGGGGGGCAGGCCCTGGGGCGGGGGCCGGGTGCGGCACCCCCGGGGCGCCCCCCGCGCCCCCCGGGTGCGGGGCAGCCCCCGTGACGCCGTGTCCCCCCCCAGCTGAACCTGTGGCGTTACGGCGACTTCCGCGCGGACGACGCCGACGAGTTCGGCTACAGCCGCTGAGGGGCCGGGGGGCCCCGGGGGGTCAGCCAGGGGGGCGTGCTCTGGGGGCAGGGGCGCCCTCAGCCCCCCGGCCCTGCCTTGGCCCCCCCAGCCCCCCAAATCCTGGCCTGTATTTAAAGCTGCAGAGGCCCAATAAACGTAGTGAAGCGTCCTGGTGCTTTGGGGTCCCTCTGTGCTGGGGTCAGCCCCCCCGGTCACCTCCCCCCCATCCCCTCAGACCAAGGCTGGGCACTCTGGGGGTGCAGCCTTGGGAGCCCCGGCCCTGTCCTGGCCCTGGGGGGCATGGAGGGGGATGGGGGCAGCCCCAAGAACAGCAGCCAAAACCCCCGGAGCCACGTGGGGCCCCCAAATCCAGACCCCATCCTGGGACCCCACCCTGGGTCCCACCCTTGGACTCCAAACCTGGGACCCAATTGTGGACCCCCCACCCTGGGACCCCAGACCAGTCCCTGACCTTGGACCCCCGCCCGGCCCCCAGACTGAGGTCCCAGAGTGGCTCCAGACCTGAACCTCAGCTCTGGGTCCCACGCCTGGAGCCCAAACCTGGGCCCCTCCCCAGTGTGACCCCTGAACCCCAAACTGGCCGGAGCAGGGAAGTACCCCCAGAAGAGCCCCCGGCTCCTCCTGTCACCGCAGCCCAACCCCAGGGTCACCCCAACCCCGCAGGGTCCCCTTGAGTGCCCACCCCACGCTGTCCCCGCTGTCCCCGCGCCGCGGATCGATTCCGGGCTGGGGGGGCTGGAGGGGGCAGCGCTAATTGAATCCAAAACCAATTAACATGGAGCGGCTGGATCGATAATTAACGCCGGGCAACGATCGTAATTAGCGGGAGGGGGAGGGCGGGGGTGGGCTGTCCCCTGTCCCACATCTCTGTCCCCGTCCCCAGCCCGGCCACCCTCACCTGCCCCAGCCAGGGCTCGGGGGGCGCGGGCGGGGTCTGGACACGTTTGGGGGGGTCTGGGGGGCTCTGGGTGTTTGTGACTTCATCTGGGAGGGGGGGCCGGGGAGATCTCTGGGGGTCCCTCGAGGGCTCTGGGTGTATCTGGGGGTCTCTGGGGGTCTGCAGGTGCAGGGCTGCTGCTGGATGGTGCAGAAGGCTGCTGGGCTCTGCTGGTCTGTACTTGTCCAAACTGGTCTGTACTGAGCCCATACTGGTCCGTACTGCTCTGTACCGGGCCTATACTGGTCTGTACTGGTCCATACGAGGCCCATACTGGTCCATACCAGTCTGTACTGGTCAGTACTGGTCTGTACCAGTCTGTACCGTGCCCATACTGGTCTGTACTGGTCCATACGAGGCCCATACTGGTCCATACCAGACTGTACTGGTCAGTACTGGTCTGTACCAGTCTGTACCGGGTCCATACTGGTCCGTACTGGTCCGTTCCGGGCTGTACTCGTCCGTACCGGGCCCATACTGGTCTATACTGGTCCATACTGGTCTATACTGGTCCGTACCGGGCCCATACTGGTCCGTACTGGTCCATACTGGTCCGTACTGGTCCGTACTGGGCCCATACTGGTCTATACTGGTCCATACTGGTCCATACTGGTCCGTACTGGTCCGTACCGGGCCCATACTGGTCTATACTGGTCCATACTGGTCTATACTGGTCCGTACTGGTCCGTTCCGGGCGGGCGCTGTCGGCCCGAACGGGAAGGGAAATGGCGCCACCTGGCGGGAGCAGCCGGAACGACAAACACAGAACAGCGCGGCCAGTACGGACCAGTGCGGGTACAGCCCATCCCAGTATGGACCAGTGCGGGTACAGCCCATCCCAGTATGGAGCAGTGCGGGTACAGCCCATCCCAGTACGGACCAGTGCGGGTACAGCCCATCCCAGTATGGACCAGTGCGGGTACAGCCCATCCCAGTACGGACCAGTGCGGGTACAGCCCATCCCAGCATAACCCATCCCAGTACGGACCAGTGCGGGTACAGCCCATCCCAGTATAACCCATCCCAGTACGGACCAGTGCGGGTACAGCCCATCCCAGTACGGACCAGTGCGGGTACAGCCCATCCCAGTATAACCCATCCCAGTACGGACCAGTGCGGGTACAGCCCATCCCAGTATAACCCATCCCAGTTCGGACCAGTGCGGGTACAGCCCATCCCAGTACGGACCAGTGCGGGTACAGCCCATCCCAGTATAACCCACCCCAGTATAACGCACCCCAGTACGGACCAGTGCGGGTACAGCCCATCCCAGTACGGACCAGTGCGGGTACAGCCCATCCCAGTATAACCTATCCCAGCACAGCCCATCCCAGTATAACCCATCCCAGTATAACCCATACTGGTACAGCCCATCCCAGTACAGCCCACCCCAGTACAGCCCATCCCAGTATAGCCCATCCCAATATAACCCATCCCAGTACAGTTCGATCCCAGTACAGCCCATCCCAGTACAGTTCCATCCCAACACAGCCTATCCAAGTACAGCCCATCCCAGTATAACCCATCCCAGTATAACCTACACTGGTACAGTTTGATCCCAGTGGAATGGACAGTGTAACCTGTCCCAGTATAAACCAATCCCACTATGAACACACCCCAGTACAGCCCCACCCCAGTGCGGCCCCATCCCAGTACAGCTTTACCCCAGTACAGCCCATCCCAGTATAACCCATACTGGTACAGTCCATCCCAGTACAGCCCACCCCAGTACAGCCCATCCCAGTATGGCCCATCCCAGTACAGTTCCATCCCAACACAGCCCATCCCAGTACAGCCCATCCCAGTATGGCCCATCCCAGTATAACCCATCCCAGTATAACCCATCCCATCCCAGTATAACCCACCCCAGTATAACCCATCCCATCCCAGTATAACCCACCCCAGTATAACCCATCCCATCCCAGTATAACCCATCCCAGTATAACCCATCCCAGTATAACCCATCCCAGTATAACCCATCCCAGTATAACCCATCCCAGTATAACCCATCCCATCCCAGTACAGCCCCACCCCGGTACGGCCCGGTCCCGGTACCGCCCCATTGCAGCTGTGACCGTCCCGCCCCATCCGTCGCTGTCCCCGCCCGTCCCCGTTCCTGTCCCCTCTCCCAGTGTCCCAGTGTCACCATGTGCGGCTGTCCCAGTGTCCCCAGTTCGCGGTGTCCCAATATGCCCATGTCCCGGTGTCCCGGTGTCCCGGTGTCCCAGCGTCCCCATATCCTGACGTGCCGGTGTCCCACTACCCGCATGTCCCCATGTCGCGGTGTGCCCAGTTCTCAGTGTCCCCTTGCCCTGCCTCCCGGTGTCCCCATGTCCCGGTGTCCCCTTGTTCCCCGGCTGTCGCCTTCCCCTGTGGTGGTGCCCTCTCTTGTCGCTGTCCCCGCGTCCGTGCCCCCCGCTCTTGCCCGCCCCGTGTCCCTCCCTGTCGCTGTCCCTCTGTCCGTCCCTCCGGCCCCGTGTCCCTCCCTGTCGCTGTCCCCCTGTCCGTCCCTCCGGCCCCGTGTCCCTCCCTGCCGCTGTCCCTCTGTCCGTCCCTCCGGCCCCGTGTCCCTCCCTGTCGCTGTCCCCCTGTCCGTCCCTCCGGCCCGTGTCCCTCCCTGTCGCTGTCGCTGTCGCTGTGTCCGTCCCCTGGTGCCCCCGCCATGGGGTGCCCCCGTGCCCGCCCCCCGTGTCCCCCTGCCCCCCCGCGGGGGTGTCCCCGTGCCGGGAGTGGCCGCTCTATATTTGTCGCTTTGTCCCCAGAATAGCGGCAGACGCGGGGGAGGGGGGGCCGCCCCCCGCCCCGCCCCCCGCCCCCCCCGGGCTATTTTTAGCCCCCGCGTGTTTCCAGGGGAACCCTGATGACGCAGTGACGTCAATGCGGGTCAATCGCCGCCGCCGGGGCGAGCGCGGCCGCCACGGGCCCCCCCCGCACCCCGGGACCCCCGGGCCCCCCGGGCACCCCCGGGACCCCCGGCCCCCCCGCGCCCCGCCCCCAGCGCAGCGCGGCCGCAGCTCCAGGTAGGACCGAGGGGCCCGGGGGTCGGGATCCCCCTGTCCCCCCGCCCCACCCCCAAACCGGGGATCCCCCCCACCCCGAGGACCCCCCCTCCGGGACCCCCGTCCTGCCGGCTCCGAGCACAGCACGGGGGGGCCCCGCCAGAGCCCCCCGGGGACCCGCGCCCCGTCCCAGAGCCCCGGGACCCCCGGGCCCCGCTCTGCCGCCCCCCGAGACCCCCCCCGCAGAACCCCGGCACCCCCCAGCCCCCCCTGCAGCCCCCCGGGACCCCCGGACCCCAAACCCCTGTCCCCACGAGAGCCCCCTGCCCCCACCCCAGCCTGTGACACCCCCCCTCCGCCCCGGCCCCCCCGGCCGTGTCCCCTCTCCCACGGCCCAGGACCCCCGAGTGTCACCCCCCCAGACCCCCCCCCCATGTGCTGACCCGGGGGTTCCCCCCCTGCACCCACAGCCCCCCGCCCCCTAGCGGGACCCCCCCGTGACACCCCCGGGAGCCCCTCCCTGCCCCCCCCGTGTCCCCTCTGTCCCGGGGGGGCACCAGGGGTCCCTCAGCTCCAGCTGTCACCGGGGGGGTCACACAGAGCCCCCCCGGGGGGCGGCACCGCCCTCCCCAGCCAGGGGACCCCAAAACTGCCCTCGGAGATCTAGAAAGGTCTGTGCCACTCACGGCCACTGTCACCGTCACTGTCCCCTTGCGGTCGCCCACGGCTGCTGGCACTGCTCAAGGACCCTCTGCATCCCCCGGTCCCCTCCGGGCCCCTCCCAAGCTCTGGGGGACCCCCGGGTGAGGGGGAACCACCCCCAAGGCCCTGCCAGCACAGCCACCAAGGCATGTCCCCTGTGTCCCCTTCATCCCCCCAAACGGGGCTCCCTGGGGACCAGGGGGTGACAGGCTTGTCCCCCCAGGATCGGGGGGTGACAGGGCAGCGGTGGCCTTGGCCGTGTCCCCCCAGCCTGTCCCACTCTGGCAGGAGCTGGCCCGGGGGGACCCAGGGATGGGGGTGGCAGCCAGCGAAGTGTCACCATCCCTGTCACCAGCGTGGTGGGGCTGCAGGGTGGGGACAGGGTGGGAGAGGGGACATGGATGGGGACAGGGACCTGTGATGGGGATGGGGACATGGATGGGTGTGGGGACAAGGATGGGGATGGGGACAGGGACATGGAGTGGAGACAGTGCCATGGAGATGGGGACACGGGGTGGGGACAGGGACATGGGCTGGTGATGGGGATGTGGGATGGGGACGGGGACATGGCAGGGGAACAGGGACACGGGGTGGAGCAGGATCACGGGCTGGGGATGACGTGGGCTGGAGCAGGGACACGTTCACTGCTGGCAGGTGATGGTGGCACCTCAGCCCAGGCCCAGGTGATGTCGGTGAGGAGCCGTCGGTGGTGGCCTCAGAGCCTCTTCCTGCTGTCCCTGGGGTGGCACCTCAGGTGGCACCAGCCCTGGAGCTGTCCCAGGGATCCCAGAGTGCCACCAGCGGGGGACACCCACAAAGGACCTTGGATATACCTGGGACACTGCCACAGAGCCACCGAGGGACCACGGGGACAGAGACCATCCACAGAGCCACCGAGTGACCACAGGGACAGAGACCATCCACAGAGCCACCGAGGGACCACGGGGACAGAGACCATCCACAGAGCCACCGAGTGACCACGGGGACAGAGACCATCCACAGAGCCACTGAGGGACCACGGGGACAGAGACCATCCACAGAGCCACCGAGGGACCACGGGGACAGAGACCATCCACAGAGCCACCGAGTGACCACGGGGACAGAGACCATCCACAGAGCCACGGAGGGACCACGGGGACAGAGACCATCCACAGAGCCACCAACCGGCCACGGGGCACTGCCCGGCCATGGAGCTTCAAGCTTGTCCTGTCACCAGCCCTGGGACACGGCTCGGACACCCCAGAATTGGGGCACTGCCACCCAGCCAGTGCCACCAAGGACAGGATCAGCCATGAGCCACATCCCTGCAGTGCTGGGCGACAGACCTGGCAGCCGCGGTGACACCGAGCACCGGTCCCTGAGGTGACACCGAGCGCCAGCCCCACCAGTGACACCGAGCACTGGCTCCTCTGGTGACACTGACCACCGGCCCCTGAGGTCACACTGACCACCAGCCCCCTTGGTGACACCGAGCACGGCTCCAGCGGTGACACCGAGCACTGGCTCCTGCAGTGACACCGAGCACGGCTCCTGCAGTGACACCGAGCACGGCTCCAGGTGACACCGAGCATGGCTCCTCTGGCAGCCTCCTGCCACCCCCGCGTGCTCTGGTGGCTGAGGGACAGGAGCCTGGGGACACCCGGGATGTGCTGGTAGGAGTTGGTGGCACTGCTCTGTCCCATGCCACCATCGCTCTGTGCCATGTCCCCTCACCCTGTGCCATGTTAATGTCACTCTGTGCCACGTCCCCAGTGTCTGTTCTGTGTCACATCAGCATTGCTCTGTGCTGCGTCACCTCACTCGGTGCGATGTCACCATCGCTCTGCGCCATGTCCCCATGGGTGTGTGCCACACCCATGTCACTCTGTGCCACACCCATGTCACTCTGTGCCGTGTCACCTCACTCTGTGCCACATCCATGTCACTCTGTGCCACATCCATGTCACCCTGTGCCGTGTCACCTCACTCTGTGCCAAGTCCCCATGGGTCTGTGCCATGTCCCTGTCCCTCTGTGCCACATCCCTGCCATTCTGTGCCACCCCCATCACAGCCACATCTCCTCCACGTTGTCCCATGTCCCCACTGGGCTGTGCCACATCCCCATCACTCGGTGCCGTGTCCCTGTCACTCCATGCCACGTCCCTGTCCCTCTGCCCCCCCGTCCCTGTGTGCCACATCCCCAGGGTGTTGTGCCATGTCCCCATCACTCCGTGGCACATCCCTGTCCCTCTGTGCCACCTCTCACGGGTGCCAGTGCCATGGCAGCGCACACGTGACAGGTGGCGCCTGGCAGGTGACATGTGGCACACAGGGTGGCACACAGGGGTGGCACACGGGGAGGCAGTGTCCCCTGTCCCCCCGCACAGGGGACAGCCTGGGGCTGGCCGGGCCCTCGGGGCAGGGTGGCCGTGTCCCACCTCAGGCCCCGTCCCCAGGGGCTCCGCGTGTCCCCGTCATCGTCCCTCCTTGTCACCTGCTCCCTTGTCACTGCGGTGCCACCGCGGGGCCACCGTCCCTGTCCCTCTCGGGTCTTTTTGCGGTCTGGGCTTGCTGTCCCTCCCCAGCCAGGAAGCCCTTACCCCAAAAAGCATCCGCGGGGGGCCGAGCCAGCGGGACCCCAGGTGAGTGGGGGGACAGCGAGGGGACAGCGGGGGCAGGGCGGGGGGGACAGCAGGAATGGGGCCACGAGGCCACCACAGCTCCTGGCACGGCCGGGGACCCCCGGGGGGTGACACTGCGGACACCGCAGGGCTGGGGGGAGGTGACACTGGGGGTGCTGGACGGGCACAACAGGTCCCAGTGCTCCCAGTTTGGGTCCCCATCGCTGCCCAGTGATGGGGGAGGGGCCCAAGGGGGGCCCCTGGGGGCAGTCGGTGGTGGGGACAGGGATGGGGACATGAGGGACAGTGGGGACAGGGCTCTGGGACGAGGTTTGGGGACACAAGGGTGCGGGCAGAGAGGTGACAGGGAGTGAGCCACGAGGGATGCCAGGTGGGAGGGGACACGCCGTGACGTCACCCAGGTCACCGTGCTGGCTGCGGGGCACTCTGCGTGTCCCCAGAGTCCCGGGGCCCTGCCAGCGGCTGCCGGGCACTGGAGTCACCAGTGTCACCTCCGGCCTTCCCGGAAGGGCCACCGCAGTGTTTGCCGAGTGTCACCACCGTGGTGGCACCAACTCCGGCGTCACTAGCGCTGTGACAGCCCCGCCTGGGGACCCCCACGGGGACACCCCTCCCTCTGGGGACACCCCGGGCCGGGGGTGACAGGGACAGGCGGTGGGGACAGGAACCCCTCTGCTCCCCCCAGTGACAGAGTGGGGGTCGCCCGTGCCCCGACAGAGCGCCCCTTCCCCCGTGTCACCCTGGCGGTGTCCCCGGCGGGGGGGACATGGGTCTGGGGGCTCCTGGGGACACCTGTGACCCTTGAGGACATCGGTTGTGTCCCTGTTCTGTCCCCATCCCGTGCCAGGTGTGTGAGTGCCACGTGCGGGGACTGGGGCACGCGGGGGGACACGGGGGGATGGGACGGGACACGAGGAGGGGACATCAAAGGTGGGGAGACTGGGGGGACACGGAGGGGTGTGGGCACATGAGGGACATGTGGGGGGACACGGGGGGAGCACGGGGGGAACACGGTGGGGACACAGAGGGGACGCGGAGGGGACGCGGGGGGGACACGGGGGAACACCGGGGGGACACAGAGGGGACACCGGGGGAACACAGAGGGGACACGGGGGGAACACGGGGGAACACGGGGGGGACACGGGCGCGTGTGCGCGGTCACGGCGCGCGCGGGATGTGTCACCGCGGGGCTGCGCTCACCTGGGCACGTATGCGCGGGGGGGGGGGGGGACGGGACTGCGGGGGGCAATGGGAAGCCGGGACCCTCCCTGGCCCCCCCAGCACTTCCCGTGTCCCCGGGACCCCCCTGAGCCATGCCGGTGTCCCCAGCTCCCCGCGGGACCCCCCCCGCGCTCCTCCTGCTGCGGGACCCCCGGCCCGGCTGGAGGCATGGCGGGCCCCCCCGCCCCGCGCATCCCCGTCCGCGGGGCCGCCCCGGCGGGACAGGGCCCGGACACGGCCCGGACACGGCCCGGACAGCGCGGGGGGGCGGGGGCGGGCAGCGCTCTGGGGAGCGGCCCCGCCGCTATAAAGGGGGGGCGGCACGATGGAGCCACCGCCGCGACCGACGGGACCCGCGGGGCCACCAGGTGAGCCCGACCCCCAAACCCCCCGAGGGACACCCCAACACCCCAAAGGGACACCCCAAACCCCTCGAGGGACACCCCAACCCCCCAAAGGGACACCCCAAACCCCTCGAGGGACACCCCAAACCCCTCGAGGGACACCCCGCCCCGGCCAGAGGGACACCCCAACCCCCAGAGGGACACCCTAAACCCCCAAAGGGACACCCCAACACCCCAGAGGGACACCCCAACACCCCCGGAGGGACACCCCAGCCCCCCAGAGGGACACCTCGCTCAGGGACATCCCCAGCCCCCTCCCTGGGACCCCCACCCTGGGCTCTCGCCCCGCTCCCCTCGCCCTGGGGGTCCCGGGCTGTGTCACCCCCGCGGTCCCTGCGGGTGCAGCCCCAGGGGTCCCCAGTGTCCCCCCCTCCTCAGGGTCCTGCAGGTTCGCTGTCCCGGGCCTGGCTGGGACCGAAGCTCACGGGGGGTCTGGGCACCCCCTTATCCCTGTCATTGTCCCCCCTGGTCCCTGCTGTCCCCGGGGGGGTGGCAGTGCCACCAACCGTGTCCCCCAGCCCCGCAGGGGCACCGGGGGTGACCCAAGGGACCTCGGGCCACCCCCGCCCCGGCCGGTGGGCTGGTGGCACTGGCGGGGGTCCCCGTGTCCCTCCATCACCCGGCACCGTCTCGTTCCAGGCTCAGCGAGTGCGCGCGAGGCTCCGGTGAGTGGCACTGTCCCCATGTCCCCTCGGTTTCCCCCTGTCCCCGTGTCACCAGCACACCCCCATGTTCCAGCATCCCTGTGTCCCCCCCTCCCATGTCCCCCCCGTTCCTGTGTCACCCGTGTCCCCCTGTCCTCTGCACCCCCACGTCCGCCGTGTGCCCTCCACCCGCGTGTACCCCCCAACCCTGTGTCACCCACGTCCCCGTGTCCCCCCATCCCCAAGCTGTGGGTGACAAGGTCACCCCAATGTCCATCCCGCACCCTCCGGGGGCGGGGGGTCCCCAGGGAGGTGACCCAACCCCGGGGACCCAACGGTCACCGTGACCCTCCCTCCCCGCTCCGAGCAGCGTCCCCCGCCCGCGCTGTCACTGTCCCCCTCGTGGTCACGGCCGGGCCGCGGTGGCCCTGGTGACAGGTGCCAAAGGGCTCCGGGAAGGCGTCAGGGACACGGCCCGAGCGGCACGTGCGGGCGGGGACACGGTGGCACCGTGACGCGGTGGCGAGGGCTCCGGAGTCCGTGTGCCAGCGGCGCCACCTCCCGCACGTCCCTGTGCCCCGTCCCGTGCTCGGTGACACCAGTGCCCCCGGGACGGGGGTGACCCGCGCGAGATTCGGGGTGCGGGCGCTGCCCGGTGACAGCCGTGTCCCCCCCAGAAGCCGGCGGGATGCGGTGTCCCGGCGTGTCCCTGTGGGCGCTGCTGTGCCTGGCGGTGGCGGTGGCCGGGGGTCGCCCCGTGCGGCTCGAGAGGGTCCGAGCGGACGCGCGGGCCCTGACCCGGACCCTCAGCACGCGCCTGCAGCAGCTCCAGGTGACCCCGGCCCGGGGACCCCGGGGACACCGACACTGGGGGGGCTGGAGCTGTGACACAGCTGTGACACCCGGGGAGGGCCTGGGGGGACACCGACACTGGGGGGGACGTGCCACCAACTGGGGGGCTGGTCCTCACTAGGGGGGATCCTCTTCTTAAAGTGGGTTGGGGTCCTCAGGGAGGTCCTCCCATGGGGCGGACCCCGTGCCCAGATTTGGGGGTCCCCAGGAAGGGGCGCCTGGAGCTGGGTGGGTGTGGGGGCTCTGACCCCAAATCGGGCACCCCCAGGGATGGGGTCTGGGGGAGATTTGGGGGGCTGCACCCCTGGGGATGGGGTTTGGGGGAGATGTGGGGTCTGCACCCCCAGGGATGGGGTCTGGGGGGGTCTGAGGGTCTGCACCCCCAGGGATGGGGTCTGCGGGGGTCTGGGGCTCTGTTCCCGAGGGTTGTGTGTCCCAAGGAGGGACAGCCATAGCGGGCAGTGCCCCCACCCCAGGGGGGTCCCCGAGGCTGGCCGGGTGTCCCCCCCGCCCTGACCCCTCCCTCTGTGTGCCCCAGCTGTTCCCGCTGACCCTGCGCATCACCGGCCTGGAGGGGGTCCCGGAGGGGGGGCCCCCGGACGGGGGGGTCCCCCCGGGGCTGGGCTGGGCCGCCCAGCGCCTCCAGCTCTTCCAGCGGCTCCTGGCGGCCCTGCCCGGGGGCGACCTGCGCCTGGCCCAGGTGGCCAACGACCTGGAGAACCTGCGCAGCCTGCTGGCCGTGCTGGGGGCCCTGCTGGGCTGCCCCGCGCCCCGCGACCCCCCCGCGGCGCCCCCGGCCCCGCTGGCCGAGGCTCCGCACACGGTGGCCGGGGTGGCCCTGGCGCGGCTCCGGGGCTGCCTGGACGGGGTCGCCGCCCGCCTCGAGGGGGTCCCCGCGTGTTAGGGACCCTCGGGACCCCAGGGACCCCCCAGGAACCCCCGGCCCACAGGGACACGGCCAGGACCTGACCGGGTCTCATCAGGACCCCACAGACAGGACCAGGAGCTCACTTGGGGACACCACGAGTGGCCCCGGGCACCGGAGCGACTCCAGCTGCTGCCAGCACCTTTTTCTACAACATTACTGTTACCATTTTATTATTACTGTTACGGTTATTATTAATTTATTTAATTTAAAGCTCCTTTTCCAGCAGCCTCAGTTGTGTCTCTGATGACTCTGGGGACAAGGGACACCCCTGGGACAAGGGACACCCCTGGGGACATCAGCCACATGGGGACAAGGGACTCCCTGAGAAACGGGATCTGCAGTGTCACGGGGGCACCTGGGGACAAGGGACACCCCTGGGGACAAGGGACACTGCTGGGGACAAGGGACACCCCTGGGGACAAGGGACACCCCTGGGGACAAGGGACCCTTGGGGACAAGGGACACTGCTGGGGACAAGGGACACCCCTGGGGACAAGGGACACCACTGGGACACGGGACCCCTGGGGACAAGGGACGTTTGGGACAGCGGCCACACGGGGACAAGGGACCCCCCGGGACACGGGGGCACCTGGGGACAAGGGACTGTGGGGCCCTGGGATCTCCCGGGCCCCCAGGGCAGGGTGACACAGGGACACGGTGACTCAGTGGCAGTCGATGACTCGCTGGTGGCTTTGCCATCCCCCCGGCCTGGTGTGACCCCACACTTCCAGCCCAGCGGGGGACACGGGGGGGCCAGGACCCCCAGGAAAGGGGAAAAGGGGAGACGAGGAGAGAGGAACAGGAGGGACAAAGGGGACAGGGATGGGGGGACAGGGACACAAGGGACACTGTGTCACACACGGGTGTCACTGGCAGTGTCACTCTGCGTCCCCTGCAGCCCCCCGCCTCCCCCAGCCCCCTGGTGGGGACACCCCCGGGTCACGCCCGAGGCCACCGAGGCTCGTGGCCACACGGGGCCACCGTGACTCAGCTGGGACCCGCGGGGGCTGGGGGGGACACGGGGGGCACCCATGGGACCCGAAACCCACGGGACCCCCCGATCCCCCCGGGGGTCTCCACCCCGCTCCCCGGGCCCCCCTGCCCCCTGCCCAGGGTTTTGGGGTGGGGGGCGGCACCGATGGCCAAATTTTCCTCAAAAACCCATTTTTATTAAAACCCAGGAAGACACAGAGCCACGGGGGGGGCACCCCAAATCCCGGGGGGAGCCAGGAGGGATCCAGGGCCGGGTCCCACCCCCAGCCCCCCCAGAGCGCGTGGGGGCAGCACCCCAAAGCCCCCCCCGTAAGGTTTGGGACCCCTGGCACCCCCAGGGGGGTTTTGGGGTGCCAGGGGGGTTTTGGGGTGCTCAGCTCTCGAACCACTTTGCCCCGCGGGCCGCGGGGGGGGTGCTCCCCAGAATCTTCCTCTTGTACCTCTCCACCAGCTCCTGGAAGCGCGCCTCGGCCCCCCCGGGGCCCCCCCGGCGCCGCCGCTGGCCCTGGGGGACACGGGGGTCAGGGCCGGGGGCACCACTGCGGGGGCAATTCCCGGGGGACACCCCAGTGCCTACCTGGGGAGGGGGCACCCGGAGCTTCTCCCGCCGCCGAGAGGCCTTGGGGGCTTTGGGGGGCTTGGGGGGCGGCGGAGCCTTCCCCTTGTCCCGTTTCCTGGGGGAAAAAGGGGAAACTGGGAAAAAGGGGAACTGGGAGGGAGACCCTGGGGTGCCCTGAGGGGCAGAGACCCCGGGGAGGGAAGGAAAAGGTTTGGAGGAAAGAGAGGAGAGAAGAGAGGGAAAAGGGAGGGAATGGGGTGGGAAAAGGGATGGGGAAGGGGGGGGAAAACGGGGGAGAAAAGGGAAAAAGGGTGGGAAAGGAGAAGGAAAGAGAAATGAGCGAGAAAAGGGGGGGAGGAAAGGGGAGAAATGAAAGAACGGGAGGCAGGAAAAGGGGGGGAAGGGGGAAGGAGAGGAAAAGGGAAGGGTGGAAAAGGGACAAAAGAAGGAGAAAAAGGAAAGGGACACGGGGAGAAAACGGAGGGTGAAGGGAGGAGAAGGGGGATGGGGCCGGGGCACAGGGCCCCCCTCACCTGATTTTGGGGCCGCGGTGCGAGGGCAGGGCCAGCACCTTGGTGCGGGGGGCGCCGGGAGCCCCCCTGAGCCCCGGGCCCTGCGTGCGGAACCCGGCCCAGGGGGTCCCGGGGGGCGGCCCCGAGGGGGGCTGGGGGGCGGCCGGGGGGCCCCCCGAGCCCGCGGGGGGGGCTGGCTGCCCCTGGGGGGGGGCTGGCTGCCCCTGGGGGGGACCCGGGACTCCCTGGGGACCCTCTGGGGGTCCTGCAGCCGCCTTGGCCTTGGCCTTGGCCTGTGGGGAAAGGGGGGTCAGGGCAGGGGTCAGGGCTGGGGACAGGGCTGGGGACAGGGCTGGGGACAGGGCTGGGGTCAGGGCTGGGGTCAGGGCTGGGGTCAGCAGTGGGGTCAGGGCTGGGGTCAGGGCTGGGGACAGGGCTGGGGACAGGGCAGGGGACAGGGCTGGGGTCAGCAGTGGGGTCAGGGCAGGGGTCAGGGCTGGGGTCAGGGCTGGGGACAGGGCTGGGGACAGGGCAGGGGACAGGGCTGGGGTCAGCAGTGGGGTCAGGGCTGGGGTCAGGGCTGGGGTCAGCAGTGGGGACAGGGCAGGGGACAGGGCAGGGGACAGGGCTGGGGTCAGCAGTGGGGACAGGGCAGGGGACAGGGCTGGGGACAGCAGTGGGGTCAGGGCTGGGGACAGGGCTGGGGACAGGGCTGGGGTCAGGACTGGGGACAGGGCTGGGGACAGGGCTGGGGTCAGGGCTGGGGACAGGGCTGGGGTCAGCACTGGGGACAGCTCTGAAAGCCCAGGGGGCACAGGGGGCACAGGGGTCAGGGGCCCCCTACCAGCCCCCGCTGGATCCTCTGCTCCCGCAGCCGCAGCTTCCGCCGGTCCTCGAGCGCAAACTCCACGATCGGGCGCTGGGGGGGCACGGGGGGCACCCCAAAACAACACCCCAAACACCCCAAACACCACGGTGGGCACCCCAAAACAACACCCCAAACACCACGGTGGGCACCCCAAACACCACGGTGGGCACCCCAAAACAACACCCCAAACACCCCAAACACCACGGTGGGCACCCCAAAACAACACCCCAAACACCACAATGGGCACCCCAAAACACCCCAAACACCACGGTGGGCACCCCAAAACAACACCCCAAACACCACAATGGGCACCCCAAAACACCCCAAACACCAAGGTGGGCACCCCAAAACAACACCCCAAACACCCCAAACACCACGGTGGGCACCCCAAAACAACACCCCAAACACCCCAAACACCACGGTGGGCACCCCAAAACAACACCCCAAACACCACGGTGGGCACCCCAAACACCCCAAAACGCCCCAAACACCCCAAACACCACGGTGGGCACCCCAAACACCCCAAAACCGGGGGGTGGACACCCCCCAATACCCCAAACACTGGGATGCGCCCTGAAATCCCCTCAAGTACCCAAGGGGACACCCCAAAACCAAGAGGATACTTCTAAAGCCCCCAAAACTCCGTGGGGGACACCCCAACACCCCAAACTTGCAGGGGGCACCTTGGAACCCCCTGAGCAATGGGGAGAGCCTCAAAACCCAGTGGGAGATCCCAAAACTCCACCAGAACCCCATGACACCCCAACACAATGAGGGCACCAAGCAAGCCAGGAGGGACCCCAGAAACCTCCCTAGAAACACCGGGGGGGTAACCCAGAACACCCCAAAAACCGGAGAGTACCCCAAAACACCCAGGGGAACCCCACACTGCCCAGAACCCATGGGGCATCCCAAACCCCCGGGGGGTCCCAGGAAATCCCAGGGCTCTGGAAAGGGGGTGCCCTGGATTTGGGGTGCCCGCACTGACCTTGTGGGCCCCGAAGAGCTCGGGGTTGTTGTTGAGGCGCCGCAGGGCCCCCAGCGCCTCCTCGTGCTCCCCAAACTCCACGAAGGCAAACCCCAAGGATTTGCCCTGGCCCCGCAGCTCCCGCATCACCCGGCACTGGGGAGGCATGGGGTCACCCCAAAACACCCCTGGGTCACCCCAAA
This sequence comes from Haemorhous mexicanus, assembly GCF_027477595.1. Taxonomy (NCBI): domain Eukaryota; kingdom Metazoa; phylum Chordata; class Aves; order Passeriformes; family Fringillidae; genus Haemorhous; species Haemorhous mexicanus. The sequence goes on from NC_082345.1 coordinate 75,923,374, forward strand.
AACCCCCCTGGGTCACCCCAAAAACCCCCCTGGGTCACCCCAAAACCCACCCAGGGCACCCCAAAGCCCCCCACAGCTCCTGCATCATGAGGCACTGGGGGAGGCATGGGGTCACCCCAAAACCCTCCAACACCCCCCGGAGAGCCCCAGCACCCCCAAGGGACACAGCTGGGACCCCCCACCACCCCCTGCACCCCAAACCCATCCTGGGGGGGACCCCAAGTCCGCTGCAGCCCCAAATCACCCCCACATGGCCTCCAGTGCCAGAGGAGAGCACACAGAGCCCTGGGGAACACCTGGGGACACGGAGGGACTCGGGGGGACACGGAGGGACTCGGGGGGACCCGGGGGGACACGGGGGGACACGGGGGACACGGGGGACACGGGGGGACACAGGGGGACACAGGGGGACACGGAGGGACCCGGGGGGACACGGAGGGCACGGGGGGACACGGAGGGACACGGAGGGACCCGGGGGGACACAGAGGGACTCGGAGGGACCCGGGGGGACCCGGGGGGCCCTGGGGCCCAGGGCAGCGCGGGCACACCTCGGCGATGCGGGGCGCGGTGCCCGCGGGGCCGCGCAGGGCAGCCCGCAGCAGGGCGCGCAGGCGGGCCGAGTCCAGCGCCTTGGGCAGGTTGTGCAGGCACAGCCGCGTCCGCGACACGCCCACGTTGGGGTCCTGCAGCCGCCGCCGCTTCAGCTCCTCGAACTGGGGGCACGGGGGGTCAGCGGGCCGGGCAGGGAGGGGGACACCCCCAAACACCCCCCGAGCCCCCCCGGGCCCCACTCACCCGCGCCCGCTTGGCCATGTCCGAGTCGCTGACACCCTCGGCAGCGCGGGAGCCCGGGCGGATGGCTGGGAGGGGACATGGGGTCAGGGGCTCTGGGGGGCTTTGGGGGGCTTTGGGGGAATGGGGGAGCCCGGGCGGATGGCTGGGAGGGGACATGGGGTCAGGGGCTCTGGGGGGCTTTGGGGGGCTTTGGGGGAATGGGGGAGCCCGGGCGGATGGCTGGGAGGGGACATGGGGTCAGGGGCTCTGGGGGGATTTGGGGGGCTCAGGGGGAATGGGGGAGCCTGGGCGGATGGCTGGGGTGGGAAATGGGGTCAGGGGAATTGGGGTCAGGGGATTTGGGGTCAGGGGAAGGGGGGAGCCCGGGTGGATGGCTGGGAGCGGTAATGGGGTCAGGGGAATTGGGGGGCTCAGGGGAAGGGGGAGCCCGGGTGGATGGCTGGGAGGGGAAATGGGGGAGGTAAGGGAATTTGGGTGCACTCAGGGAAATGGGGAAATGGGATAATTTTGGGAATTTTGGGGGGTCAGGGGATAATGGAAGGGCCTGGGCAGATGTTTGGGGCAGGGAATGAGTGCGTTTTGGGGGGGTCAGTGAAATGTGGTGGGGAAAAAGGGGGGTCGGGGGGTTTGGGAAGGGTTTGAGAAGCACTGGGGGCGCAGAGGGAATGAGGGGTGGGGGATTGGGGAGCAAGGGGAAATAGGGGGTGGGGGTCCCCAGGAGAACGGGGAGGCTGGGGGTCAGGGAGGGCTGGGGCACTGCCCCGACTCACCCCCCTCCCGGGCCAGGTAGAGGTTCCTGGTGCCGCCTCGGGGCCGGGGTCCCCCCGCGCCCCCCGGGAGCCCCCGGGCCTGCTCTCGGCTCAGGGCGGGGTCCACGTGCAGCAGCCGCCCCCCCAGGCGGAGCCCCCCGCCCTGGGGACAGCGGGGTCAGGGGGACCCCAGACCAGACACCCCCAAACCCAGAGCAACCCCCAGAACCTCCCACACCCCCCAAACCCCCCAAACTCTCCCAAAAACCCCCAGCCCACCAAAACCCCAAACTGCCCCCAAACCCTCCAAGACCCTCCCCAAAACCCCAAACCCCTCCCCAACCCCCCCAGGAGTCCTGACACCCCCTGGTGTCCCCATCCCTGGGGGTCTCTCCGGGGGTCCCCTCTGCCCCCCGGGGCCCCCCTCACCTCGGGCCTCTCCTGAGCAGCCTCGATGCACTTCTGGGCCCCCTCGGGGGTCTCAAACTGGGCAAAGGCAGAGCCTGGGGGGACGGGGGGGTCAGGGGGGAGCCCCCAGGGGAGGGGGAACCCCCAGGGTGGGAGCCAAGCCCACATGTGGAACACCCCCAATCTGGGGGGCCCCCCAAACATCAGATACCCCCCCTGCCATGGACACTGCCCATTGTGGGCCTTCCCAACCACGGGAGACCCTCCCCCAAGTGTGGGACAGACACCCCCAAGAGTGGGACAGACACCCCCAAGTGTGGGACAGACCCTCCCCCAAATGTGGGACAGACACCCCCCAAATGTGGGACAGACACCCCCCAAAAGTGGGACAGACACCCCCCAGTGTGGGACAGACACCCCCAAATGTGGGACAGACACCCCCCAAATATGCTATCCCCAAAATCTGAGACCCCCCCCCCCCGCCCCCAAAAACCCAGGACCCTCTGGGACCCCTCCCAGAGATCCCCCTGGGACTCCCCCCACCTCTGGGGTGCAGCCCCCACCCAGATCCCCCCTTTTTGGGGGTCTTGGTGTGGGGGAGCAGCACCCGCTGCCCCCCCAGCCCCCTTCCCACCACTGGGTGTCCCCCAGCCCCCGTCCCACCACTGGGTGTCCCCCAGCCCCCGTCCCACCTTTGGGGGTCCCCAGCCCCCGTCCCACCTCTGGGGGTCCCCCAGCCCCCGTCCCACCTTTGGGGGTCCCGGTTTGGGGGTGCAGCACCAGCCGGACGTAGCAGAGCCCCCCGAACTGGCCCAGGCTCTCCTCCAGCTCCTCCTCCTCGGTGTCGAACGAGAGGTTCCTGGGGGGGGTGGGGCTCAGGGGGGGCCGGGGGTGCCCCAGGGTGGGGGTCCCCCGGCCCCAGCCCCCCACTCACCGGATGAACACGGTCCTGCCCTCGCCCACGTCCGACGGGCGCTGCCGGCGCTGCCGGGGGGGCTCCTCTGCAACGGGGGGTCAGGGCACCTGGGAGCCCCCCAGGGGCGCCCCCGGACCCCCAGGGGCACCCCCGGACCCCCAGAAATGTCCCCGTGTCCTGGAAGACTCCTCAGACTGCCCTAAGCCCCTCCCTCAAACCTCTCCAGACCCCCCAACCCCCCCCAAAGCCCCCCAGCCCATCCCAAACTCCCCAGGAGCCCCCCCCAGCCCCCCTGAGCCCCCAAAGCCCCCCCAGACTCTGCCAAAGCCCCCCCAGACCCCTCCCGTCCCAGAAGCCCCCAACCGTACCAGTACCCAACAAACCTTCCTCATCCTCATCCTCTTCATCCTCCTCATCCTCTTCATCCTCCTCATCCTCTTCATCCTCCTCATCCTCATCTTCTTCTTTTTCCTCATCTTCCTCTTGCTCTTCTTCATCTTCTTCCTCCTCAGCCTCCTCTACCTCCTTGTTTTTCCTGTGCCCCAGCCCAGCTCTGAGCCCTGATCCCCTTTTTGGGGTCTGCCGGGGTGGCTGGGCAGCCTCTTCCTCCTCTTCCTCCTCCTCTTCGTCCTCTTCCTCTTCTTCTTCCTCATCCTCCTCTTCCTTTCCTTCCTCTCCCTCTTGTTTTTTTTTCTCCTCGCCCTCTGTAGGAACAGGGGGTGGGGGGGTCACAGTCACAGACCCCCCTCTGCCCCCCAAACCCCTGGGACCCCGGCCCAGCCCCTCACATGGGCTGTGGGGGGGTTTGGGTCTCACTGGGGGGTCTGGGGTCTCAGGGGGGTTTGAGAGCAGTGCTGGGGTCTCACCAGGCGTTTTCGGGGGTCCCTGTGTCCCCTGGTACTTGTCCTTGGCCACGGCCCAGTCCACAGCCAGGGGCCGCCCTGGGGGGCACGGGGGGTCAGAGCCCCAAATTCCTGAGGGCCCCATGCCCCACAGACACCCCCACCCTGTGCCCCTTCCCCAGAGACCCCCCCCGCACCCCCAATGCCCCCAGGCACCCCCAGCTCCCACCCCTCACCCCCCATTTCCCCCAGACCCCCCCAAACCTCTGATCTTCCCTGTGTGGAGACCCCCAGCACCCCAACCTCCCAGGAACCTCCCCCAGGACCCCCCAGATCGCAGAGCTGAGACCCACTGAGCCCCCCAGGACCCCAAACAGCCCCCAGGACCCCCCAGACCTCGGAGCTGGGCCCCGTTGAGCCCCCCCAGGACCCCCCAGCCCCCCAGACCTCGGAGCTGGGCCCCGTTGAGCCCCCCAGGACCCCCCAGGACCCCCAGACCTCGGAGCTGGGCCCCGTTGAGCCCCCCCAGCGCCGCAGCCGCCTCCCGCAGGTTCCGGAGCTGGACGAAGGCGAAGCCCCTCGGGGTCCCGTCTGCAAGAGCCCCCCCAGAGTGAGCCCCCAGAGCGAGCCCCCCACCTGGGGAGCACCCCGGGGGGCTCAGGGCTCTGGGGCTCACCAGGCTTCCGCGGCAGGTTCAGCTCCACCACGGGGCCAAAGGGGGTGAAGAGAGCCTGGAGCTCCTCCTCGGAGCACTGCGGGGACAGGGGGGTCACTGGGGGGACACGGGGGTCACTGGGGGGTCACTGCGGGGACAGGGGGGGGACAGGGGGGTCACTGGGGGAACAGGGGGGTCACTGAGGGGACGGGGGGGTCACTGCAGAGTCACTGCGGGGACAGGGGGGTCACTGGGGGGACAGGGGGGGAACTGCTGGGACAGGGGAAACAGTGGGGTGTCACTGCTGGGACAGGGGGGTCACTGCGGGGACGGGGGGGTCACTGCGGGGACGGGGGGGGACAGGGGGGTTTGTGGGAGGTGGGCGGCCCTGGGGTGTCAGGGGCCCTCAGGGGGTCTCAGGGGGTCCCTGGGGTGTCAGGGCTCTCGGGGGGTCTCAGCCCTCAGGGGGTCCCTGGGGTGTCGGGGCCCTCAGGGGGCCCTCGGGGGCTCTCAGGTGCCCCTCACCTGGAAGCTGAGGTTGCGCAGGATCAGCCGTGCCTTGCGGGAGGGGCCCCGCGGCCTCTTGGCCCGGGGGGGGTCCGGGGGGGGCTCTCCGCGCTCGGCCCGCGCCCCGCGGCTGTCGCTGTCCCTGTCCCTGTCCCTGTCCTTGCCGCCGGGCCGGGCCCGTGGCCGGGCGGGGCTCACGGGCAGGCGGCGCCCCCCCAGCGCGGGGGGCTCCCGCAGCGCCCGCGCCGCGTCCTCGGCCAGCGAGAACGTCACGTAGCCGAAGCCGCGGCACTTCGGGGAGCCTGCGGGCCGGGGGGGCGTCAGGGGCCGGACACCCCCGGCACGGCCCCCCCGACCCGCCCGGCACCCCCAAACCAGCCCTGCCCCGAGAGCCCCGCTGTGGAGGCAGCCGAGTCCCCCCAAACTCCTTCTCCCCAAACCCCTGCCCCCCAAACTCCCGCTACCCCAAACTGCTGCTCCCCAAACTCCTCTTCCCCAAACTCCCGCTCCCCAAACTCCTTCTCCCCAAACTCCCGCCCCCCAAACTCCTGTCCCCGAAACTCCTGCCCCCCAAACTCCCGCCCTGAAACTCCTGCCCCCCAAACCCCTGCCCCCCAAACTCCCGCTACCCCAAACTCCTGCTCCCCAAACCCCTGCCCCCCAAACTCCTCTTCCCCAAACTCCCGCTCCCCAAACTCCTTCTCCCCAAACTCCCGCTCCCCAAACTCCTCCTCCCCAAACTCCTGCCCCCCAAACTCCTGCCCCTCCAGACCCCTGCCCCCCAAACTCCTGCCCCCCAAACTCCAGCTCTCCCAAATCCGGCTCCCCCAAACTCCCGTCCCCCAAACTCCCGCTCCCCAAATTCCTGCCCGCAGAGCCCCGCAGCCCCGGACCCCCCGAGCCCCCCCGCCCCAAATCCCAGTCCCAGCCCTCAGCTCAGACCCCAGTCCCAAATGTCACCTCCACTTCCAAGACCCCACTCCCATCCCCCCGGACCCCCCCAAATCCCAGTCTGGTCCCCTCCACTCCCCTCAGCCCCCAGCCCCAAATCCCTCCGTGCCCCCAGAACCCCCCAGCCCCGGGCCCGGCCCCTCGGGCCCCTCAGCTCCCAACCTCCGCCCCCCAGACTCCACTCCCAGCCCTCCCAAGGCCCCCAGACCCCACTCCCAGCCCCTGCAGCCCCCCCAAACCCCGCTCCCAGCCCCGAAGCTCGCTCCAGAGCTCCTCAGACCCCGCCAAACCCCGCTCCCCGCTCCCTCCCGGCCCCCCCCGGCGCGGACCCTTCTCGGTGACCACGAAGCAGCGGCGGACCGGCCCCAGGTGCCCGAAGAGCCGCTCCAGGAGCGCGGCGGTGGCTCCGGCGGGGAGGCCCCGCACCAGCACCGTGCGCGCCTCGGGCGCCGCCATCTTGGCCCGCGGGGGATGCCGGGAGCGGGGCGGAGCGGCGGCCGGGGGCGGGGCGGGTGAGAGCGCCCCCTGGCGGCGCGGAGGACCCACGGCTGGGGCACCCGCGGGGCCGGGGGGCGCAGAGGGGTCGGGGGGCTCCGGGACCCGGCAGCACAGCCCAGAGGGGTCGTGGGGGCTCGGGGGGTCCCATCCTTCGGGAAGAGGGTCGAGCGGTCCTTGGGGTACCGTTTCAGGGACGGGGGCGCGTTCGGGGGCCCCGTGTCGGAGTTGGGAGTGTCAGAGGGGCTCGGGGGTCCCGCCCCAGGTCTGGGGGTGCTCAGGGGTCCGCCCGGGGGTGTCACACACATCCTGCGCACGTGGCACTTTATTGGGTACACGTCGGAGGGAACTGGGGGGGCCGTGGGGGATTTTGTGGGGCCCCAGGTCCAACATTTGGGGGTCTCGGGGAACTGGGGGCACTTTGTTACCCGTATTGGGGGGTCACAGGGACCTGAGCGGCGTCTGGGGGGGTCCCCAGACCGACACCAGCACTTGGGAGGCTCAAAGACATGGGGGGGGGGGGGCGTTTCTTACCCCTATTTGGGGGTCTCATGGAACTGGGGGGTCCCCAGATTGGCACCAGCACTTAGGGGTCTCGAGGACTTGGGGGACAGCTGGGGAGGTCCCCAGATTGGCACCAGCGACTGGAGGGCTCGAGGCTTTGGGTGGGGCACCTCCTTACCCGTGTTTGGGGGTCTCAAGGACTTGGGGGGCGGCTTGGGGGTCCCCAAGTCCTTATCAGCACCTGGGGGGCTCAGCTGGGGCGGGCAGTTTGTCACTCCTCTTCGAGGGGACTTGGGAACTTGGGGGGGTCCCCAGATTGTCACCAGCACTTGGAGGGGTCTCAGGGACATGGGGGGCAGCTTGTTACCCGTATTTGGGGGTCTCGGGGACCTGGGGGGCACCTTTGGGGTCCCCAGGTTGTCATCAGCACCTGGGGGTCTCGAGGACATGGGGGGGTACCCCCGGATTGTCACCCGTATTGGGGGGGGTCTCAGGGACCTGGGGAGTCCCCAGATTGTCACCAGCACTTGGGGGGGAGTCTCAGGAATTTGGGGGTCCCGGTGTTGTCACCCTCGGTTGGGGGTCTCGGGGACTCGGGGGGGGCTCAGGGGGTCCTGGGGGTCTCTGGCCGGGGTCTCCCCGCTGCACCCTACAAGTCTATGGTGTCACTGCCGGGGCTGCGGCCGCCGCCGCCCGCGGGGGGCTCGGGGGGCCCGGGGGGGGCCGGCCCGGGCCGGGGGCTCCCCTCAGCCCAGCTCTGCGACGGCCGCAGCGGGGGCGGCGCTGCCCGGGGGGGGCCCTGCGCGGGGGTCCCGGGGCTCGGCCCCCCCCGGGAGGGTCCCCGGCCCGAGGGGGCAGCGCCGGGATCCCCCCCCGGGCCCCCCCCGGAGGGTCCCCCGCAGGAGGCGGCGCGGGACAGCCCGGGGGGGCGGGGGGCGGTGGGGGGGCCGCGGGGGGCCGAGCTGCCGGCACCGGGAGCACCGGGGGCACCGGGAGCACCGGGGGCACCGGGGGCACCGGGGGGGGCAGCAGCGCCAGGCCCCCGTGTCCCAGCTGTGCCAGAGGAGCCGGGGTCTGACGGGCCAGCGGTGCCAGGCGCTGCAGGGCCCTGCGTGCCAGGGGTGCCAGGGGTGCCAGGTGTGCCGCTGGTGGCGCGGGCGGTGCCCGGTGCCCCCGTCCCTGAGGTGCCGGCGGTGCCAATTCCCGGGGTCTCGGGTTTGCTGTCCCTGGCTGGGCCGGGGGTGCCTCGCTCTGTCCCGCCGGCCCTGCCAGCCGTGCCAGCTGTGCCAGGTGTGCCAGGCTTGCTGGTTGCTCCAGCTGTGCCAGCTGTGGTGGCTGTGCCAGCTGTGCCAGGTGTACCAGATTTGCCGGCTGTGCCAGGTGTGCTGGTTGTGCCAGGGGTGGTGGCTGTGCCAACTGTGCCAGGTGTGCCGGCTGTGCCAGGTTTTCCAGCTGTGCCAGGTGTTCCAGCTGTGCCAGGTGTGCCGGCTGTGCCAGGTGTGCCGGCTGTGCCAGGTGTGCCGGCTGTGCCAGGTTTTCCAGCTGTGCCAGGTGTTCCAGCTGTGCCAGGTGTGCCGGCTGTGCCAGGTGTTCCGGCTGTTCCAGGTTTTCCAGTTGTGCCAGGTGTTGCAGCTGTGCCAGGTTTTCCAGCTACACCAGGTGTTGCAGCTGCGCCAGGTGTGCCGGCTGTGCCAGGTTTGCCAGCTGTTCCTGCTGTTCCAGGTGCTCCAGCTGTTCCAGGTTTGCCAGCCGTGCCAGCTGTGCTAGGTGTTCCAGCTGTGCCAGGTTTTCCGGTTGTGTCAGGCGTTCCCGCCGTGCCAGGCTTGCCAGCCGTGCCATCCGTGCCCGCCCCCGCGGTGCCGGTGCCGCCCGCTGCCGCAGCCCCGGCTGTGCCGATGGCGCTCCCGGCGCTCCCCGTGCCCAGCCCCGGCATGGCGGCGCTGCCGCCCCCCGGCAGGGCGGTGGTGCTGGTGCCGGTGCTCCCGGTGCTGCCGGAGCTGCCGCCCCCCGGCAGGGCGGTGGTGCTGGTGCCGGTGCTCCCGGTGCTGCCGGCGCTGCGGGCGCTGCCGGCGGCGCTGATGACGCTGATCTCGGTGCTCCCGGTGCTCCCGAGCACGCTGACCCCGTTGCTCTTGGTTTTCCCACCGTTCCCGGTGCTGCCCGTGCCCCCGATGCCGGTGCTCCCGGTGTTCCCTACCAGGCTGATCCTGGTGTTCCCGGTGCCCCCGGTGGCCCCGATGCCGCCGTTCCCGGCGCGGAACATTCCCGGCGCTCCCAAGGCCTCGTCGATGGAGCGGCGCAGGTCGATGGGGGAGGGGGGCCGGTACCCGGCCGTGGGGTCCCCGTCCACATCCAGGGGGGACTCGGGGGGCGCCCCCGCCTCCTCGCCCGGCCCCCGCCCGCCGCCGCCCTCGGGGGGCTCGGCGGGGCCGCCGGGGGGGGCGCGGCCGCCCGGGGGGGCGGCGAAGGCCAGCGCGGCCAGCGCCCCCCCCCATGGCCAGCTCGGCCAGGCGCCCCCCCCAGCTGCAGCCCCCACCAGGCCCAGGGCCCGGGGGCGGGGGTCACCGCCCAGCCCCAGGCCTGCAGCGCCCCGAAGAGCTGCAGCCCCGCGCTCAGCGCCGCCCCCGCCGCCCCCAGCAGCCGCGGGACCCCCGTCCGCGCCCCCCCGCCGCGCTTGCCGCGCCCCCCGCCCGCCCCGCAGCGCCGCAGCCCCCCCAGCGCCAGCGCGGCCGCCAGCGCGGCGAACAGAGCGCGGGGCAGCAGCAGCAGCGCCGGGGGCCCCCCCAGCGCCGCCAGCGCCCCCACGGCCCCCAGGACCCCCCCCAGGTGCAGCACCCCCAGCGCCAGCAGCAGCGGCGCGCCCCGCGCGGGGGGCGCCAGCGCCAGCCCCCAGCCCAGGCACGGGAAGGGCAGCTCGAACAGCGCCCGGGCGGCGGGGGGCGGCAGGCGCCCCCCCAGCTCGTAGGGGTCGAAGAAGAGGGGGAAGGCGCGGGCGAAGGCGGACGCGGCCAGCAGCGCCCCCAGCAGCCTCGCCAGCCCCGGCCGGCGCCCCCCCAGCAGCAGCAGCGCGCCCAGCGCCCCCAGCACGGCGAAGGCCGCCCCCGCCCCATAGACGTGCCCCCCCCAGGCCGCGCCCCACAGCGCCGCCGCCTCGGGCCAGGGGGTGCCCAGCGGCAGGAAGTGGGGGGGCCACGAGAAGGGGGGCGCGGGGGAGGCCCCGCCCGGGTCGGGCCCCCCCGAGCCGCAGGCGGATCCGGGGGTGCAGGCGGAGGCGGCGGCGGGGGGGGGCGCGGCCCCCCGGGAGGGCTGGCGGCCGGGGGAGAGCGCTGCGGGAGACGAGGGCGTCAGAGGGGGGACGGGGGGGTCCCCGCATCCCGGGGGCGCCCCGAACACCCCCCGTTGTTCCTCCCACGACCCCCCGCGTCACCCAGGTACCCCCACGCCCCACATCCCGCATCTCACTACGAATCCGGAAGGAGGGAGCCCCCCCCCGCCCCCAGCACCCACGAACTCCCAGATCTCCCCATTTCCCCAGGACCCCCCACCCAGAACCCCCCATTGCCTCCGAACCTGCCAGCACCCCCCAATCCACAGCCTCCCCCCCAGACCCTGCATTCCCCCGGGCCCCTCCAAACCCCAGCACCCCCCGTTCCTCCCAGACACCCTAAAGCCCAGGGCTCCCCCAAATCCCAGGCCTCCCTCGTTTTCCCAGCCCCACCTTAAATGCAGGACACTCCCAACCCCAGGACTACCCCAGCTCCCAGACCCCCCCATCCCCCCAAGCCCCCCAAGCCGTCCCCAAACCCCGGCCCCCCAAACCCCGATCCCCCAAATCCCGCCCCCCAAATCCCGTCCCCCAAACCCCGATCCCCCAAACCCCGGCCCCCCAAACCCCGGTCCCCCAAACCCCGATCCCCCAAATCCCGCCCCCCAAATCCCGTCCCCCAAACCCCGGCCCCCCAAATTCTGCCCCCCAAATCCCGTCCCCCAAACCCCGGTCCCCCAAACCCCGGCCCCCCAAATCCCGCCCCCCAAATCCCGTCCCCCAAACCCCGGCCCCCCAAATTCTGCCCCCCAAATCCCGTCCCCCAAACCCCGGTCCCCCAAACCCCGGCCCCCCAAACCCCGATCCCCCAAATCCCGCCCCCCAAACCCCGGCCCCCCAAACCCCGATCCCCCAAATCCCACCCCCCAAACCCCGATCCCCCAAATCCCGTCCCCCACCTGGCTCCGCGCCGCTCCCCGCCGCGTCCAGCTCCAGGGACGCGTTGCCCCCCTCGGCGCCGATCTTGGGGGGCCCCGTGGGAAACAGGAACCCTGGGGGGGCACCGAGGTGTTGGTGTTGGGGGGCTCCTCAGGTTTGGGGGGCTCGGGGGGCCGGCCCGCCCCCGGACTCACCGGCGGCGCTGAGTCTCCCGGCCAGCTCCGAGAGGCCCGGCAGGAACCGGGGGCGTCCGGGGCCACCTCCCAGGAGGCTGGTGGGGGGCACGGCCGCCCTCGAGCCCCCCGGGGGGGGGTCCAGCCCCGCTGTCAGGTCGATGGCGATGTCCAGCTCCAGCTGCTTGTCCCGGGGGCGCCCCGGGGCGGGGGTCGTAGCCCCGCGGCCAGGGGGGCTCCCCCGGCCCGCCGCCTCCTCCGGGGCCCCCGCGGAGCCCTGCTCATCGCCGGGGTCGGGCAGGGTGGGGGGCGCGGCGCTCCGGGGGGGCCCGGGGCTCTTGGGGGCGCCCGGGGGGGTGGGGGGCGCGGGGGGGCGCGGCCCTCCCTGGCTTCGCACCTTGATCTTGAAGTTGAGGCCGAGGTTGAGGGACAGGACGGGGGAGTCGCTGTGGGGCGCGGCGGGGCCCGGGGGGGTCCCGGGGGGGGCGCTGGGCGGCGGGGGGGCGGCGGCCCGGGCGGACAGGCAGAGCAGCGCCAGCAGCAGCCGGGGGGCGGCCGCCCCCCCCGCGGGGGACAGCAGCGACATCGGGAGCGGCTGTGGACAGGGGGACAGGCGTGTCACCTCCCAGCATCCCAGAGCCCCCCATGACAGCCCAGAGACCCCCATCACACCCAGAGCCCCCCCACGGCACCCTGGAGCCTCGGCAGCCCCCGGTACCCAGGGAGCGTTCTGAGCGGGGACAGGAGCGACCCGGGGACGGGGACAGGATGGGACAGGGGCACCTGGGGGGGAGAGGAGCGACCCGGTGACAGGGACAGGATGGGACAGGGGCACCTGGGGGGGACAGGAGCGGCCCGGGCACGGGGACAGGATGGGACGGGCCAGGTGCACTCAAGGATGGACACATGGGAGCGCTCCAAGGGAGGGGACAGCAGCATCCCCTGGGGGACACCGGGGCACCTGGAGACAGGAGCCCCTGGGGGGAGGACAGAACCGCCCGAGGGGGAACAGGGGCACGCCGAGTTTGGGACAGGAGCACCTGTGAGGACACGGGAGCCCCCCCGAGGAAGGGGCAGGAGTGGCCCGGGTGCCGCGGTGGCACTCGGGGACGGGGGGCACGCGGGGCCGCCCCCGCCGCGGGGGCGTACGGAGGTGTGCCCTCCCCCGGAGCTCCCCCCGCCCGCGCCAGGTCCCTAATCGGGGTGACAGGGGCTGTCGCCGCAGGGTGGCACCGCGCCCGTCAGGGCGGCGGCGGCGCGGGGACGACGGATGCGAAGTGACACGCGGGACACGCGGGGACCCGCGGCCCCCGCGCAGGACAGCCCGCACCGCGCCCCCGGAGCCGGCACCCCCGGAGCGCGTCCAGCCCCCCGGAACTGCCACCCCCGCCAGGGACACCCCCGCACCCGCCACCCCCCGGAACTGCCGCCCCCGCCCCCGCCGCCCCGAGACCCCCACCGCGAGAAGGGGGTCCCCGCGCCGGTGTCACCCGTGGGTCACAACCGCGCGCTCCCCACGCACCTGCCCCCCCGCCCGCCCCCTCCCGCTGTGCCCACGCGTGTGACAGGGGGGACATTGCGGAGGGGGTCCATGGGCACGGCCGGGGGTGGGCACCCCCTGCGCCCCCCCGCACACCTGTGCCCCCGCCGCAGCCCTGCTCGCAGCCCCACCTGTGCCCCCCCCACCTGGGCCCCCCCCCCGCACCCCCACCCCTCCCGCCCGGGTCCTCCCCGCCCCCCCCGCCTCCCCCCCCATTCCCGCGCGTGGGTGCGTGTGCGCACGTGTGCGCGCGCGTGACGGCGGGTGCCAGCGCGTGTGCGTGGGACAGCGCGCGCGGGGGCGGCGCGGGGGGGGCTCGGGGCTCGGCACTGCTTGGGGGGGCACCCCCGAACCCCCCCAACCCCCCCCGAACCCCGCTCGCCACCGCCGCCCCGGCCCCGCCCCCCCGGACCCCGCACCCCCGGGGCGCCCCCGCACCCGAGCCCCCCCTCCCCGCAAACCCGCGCCCCCCGGGCCCCCGGCACCCCCAAACCCGGCTCACCTCCCTCCCCGGCAGCCGGGACCTCGCCATCCGCGCCCCCCCGGGGACCCAAACCCCGGGCACGCCCCGCGCCCCCAAACCCCGCACCCCCCCCAGCTCCCCCCACCCGCACCCCCAGCCCCGGCTCAGCAGCGCCCGGCGGCCGCCCCGGCGGGCGCTCCCCCGCTGCCCCCACCCCGGGCACCCCGAGCCCGGGCACCCCCCGCGCCCCCAACCCCCCGCGCACCCCCAAACCCAGCCCCGCCCCCCCGCACCCACCGGCCTCGGCGGCGGCTCCAGCCCCGGCCCGGCCCCGGCGGCGGCAGCGGCGGGAGGGGCGGGCCGAGCCCCCCCCCACTCCTCCTCCTCCTCCTCCTCCTCCCACCCCCCGCGCCCCCCGGGCTCCCCCCGCCCCACCCCCCGCCCCCCCCGCGGGCTCCGGGACCCGGCGGGGCCGCGCGGCCCGGCTGGGGCGGGGGGGACCCTTGGGGGTGTCCCACAACCGGGGGGTCCCAGGTTTGAGGGGTCCCCCTCCTGCGGGGGGGCGGGGGGTGATGTCTGGGTTCACAGATTTGGGGGGGGCTCACATTTTGAGGTGGTCCCACACTTGGGGGTCCCACACCTGGGGGGCTGTCCCCCATTCGAAGGGGGTCCCATTTTGGGGGGCTCCTCTCATATTTGGGGTGCCCCCCCGTAGGGGAGGGGTCCCACATTTGTCGAGGGGAATATCCTGCCTTTGGGGGTTTGTCCCAAATTTGGGGGGGTGTCCCACACTTGGGGGGGGGTCTCACTTCTGGGAAGGTGCCACATTTGGGGTCCCGTATTTGGGTGGCGCCACTCGTGGGGGGTCCCAGGTGTGTCCCAACCTTTGCCACCCGTGTCACGTGTGCCACCCTGTGTCAGGGCATGGGCCCTCCTGGTGCCACGTGTGTCCCCCGGCAGGGACAGGGACACGCCAGGGGACAGGACCATGGACAGGGCCAGGGACAGGGCCGGTCCGGGGACAAAGCAGGGGACAGGACCATGGACAGGGACAGGGCCAGGGACGGGGACGGGGACAGGGACAGGGACAGGCCAGGCTCCGATGCTCCAAGACTTTATTCACCCCTGGACACAGCGAGTCCGGGGTTCCCCCAGACCGGGAGGCCACAGGCCCGTGGGGTCCCCTGGGACACTGTGAGGTCCCCTGTGACACTGTGGGGTCCCCCGGGACACTGTGGGGTCCCCCGGGATGCGGGGCAGGTCCCTGCAGTGCTGGGGGTCCCCCCATCCCCACTCGGGGGGACAGGGGGACATGGCCCTGCCAGCTCCTCGGTGCCAGGGAGGGTTTGGGGGTCCCCGCGGGGTTTGGGGGTCCCCACACCACTGGGGGGGCTTTGGGTCCCTCCTCTCTGGAGAGGCCGGGGAGGTCCCCGCAGCCCCGTGGTGCCCCGGGACCTCTGGGGGGTCCCTGGACCCCCATTTCTGAGGGCTCTGGGGATCCCCCTCCCCTGTGGTGCCCCGGGGGGATTTGGGGGCTCCCCGCACCCCCAGTTCCGGGAGGGTTTCCGAGGTCCCCGCGGCCCCTGTGCGCGGGGGGTTTGGGGGTGCCCCACGGCGGGGTGCCCATCAGCAGCGCCGGTGTCGGGGGGCCGGGGGGGTCCCCGCAGGCTCCGGGCGGGGGGCTCCGGCCCGGGGGGACCCCTCCTCAGGGCAGCCACCTCTCGGCACTGGGGGGACAAGGGGGGGGTCAAAGGGGGGGAAGGGAACCCCCAAACCCCTTCTGGGGGGGTTGGGACCCCCAAATCCCAGATCCTGGCTGGAAGACTGGGCGTGCCCCCTCCCCCAGCCCCCCGCCCATCAGGGAGGGGACAAAGGGAGGTAAAGGGGACCCCCCAGTGCCCCCCAGTCCGGGGTGGAGCAGGTACTTACAGGGCAGAACCGTAAAGCTGCAGGGGAGGGGAAGGTGAGGGGGGTTAGGGGGGCACAGGAAGCCCCCACACCCCAACCCCCATCCCCAACACCGGGGTAACTGGGGGGGCCCCAGAGCCAGGACTGGGGCAACTGGGGCCCTACAGGTGGGATCTGAAGGGGTGCCTTCCTCAGCCCCCCAAAACCTCCCCCGCCCCCCAAGATCCCCCATCTCCCGTACCCCCCACAGCCCCCCAAAACCTCCCCCGCCCCCCAGATCCCCCCATCTCCTGTACCCCCCACAGCCCCCAAAGCCCCCCAAAACCTCCCCCCGCCCCCAAGATCCCCCATCTCCCGTACCCCCCACAGCCCCTAAAGCCCCCCAAAACCTCCCCCGCCCCCCAAGATCCCCCATCTCCCGTACCCCCCACAGCCCCTAAAGCCCCCCAAAACCTCCCCCGCCCCCCAAGATCCCCCCATCTCCTGTACCCCCCACAGCCCCCCAAAACCTCCCCCGCCCCCAAGATCCCCCATCTCCCGTACCCCCCACAGCCCCTAAAGCCCCCCAAAACCTCCCCCGCCCCCAAGATCCCCCATCTCCTGTACCCCCCACAGCCCCCCAAAACCTCCCCTGCCCCCCAAGATCCCCCCATCTCCCGTACCCCCACAGCCCCCAAAGCCCCCAAAAACCTCCCCCGCCCCCCAAGATCCCCCATCTCCCGTACCCCCCACAGGCCCCCAAAGCCCCCTCCCAATCCCCTCAGCCCCCCAAGCCCTCTCCAACCACACTCAACCACCCAAAATCCCCCCCAGATTCCCCAGCTCTCCCAAAACCCTGCAGCCCCCCAGAGCCCCCAGGCCCCCCAAATCCCCCCCAGCCCCCCCAAGCCCCCCGCCCCGTCCCCACTCACGAGTGCAGCCCGTGCACCCCCCCCTCGACCTGCGCCGCCACCGTCCTGCGCTCGAACTTCAGCTCCCCCGCGAACATCATGGACCTGGGGGCACGGGGGGTCGGTGGGGCGGCCGGGACCCCTCCCCGCCCTCCCGGGGCCCCTCCCGCACTGACCGGAGCGCCGAGAGGCTGCGGGCGCCCAGGTCCTGGCAGCCGTGCTGCAGCCCGGCCAGCAGGTACGGCACGAACTTGTGGATGGAGCCCTTGTCCTGCACCGAGCCCGACACGCCCTGCGCCACCTTCACCGCGTCCCCCTCGCTGCGGGGCACACAGGGGCTGGGGCGGCGGCCGGGGGCGGCTCCCCGGCCCCCCCGGCCCCCGGGGTACCTGAAGTAGCGTTTCTGGCTGCCCGGGCCCTGCTCCATGGCGTCCAGCGAGCCCATGCCCCGGTACTGCTTCAGCCGCACGCCCTCCGAGAAGAAGAACTCGCCCGGCGCCTCCGTGGTGGCCGCCAGCAGCGACCCCATCATCACTGGGGGGACACCCCGTCAGGGACCCCCCCGGCGGGCTGGGGGGCGTGAGACCCCGCCAGGATGGGCTGGGGGCCGCGGGGCCATCTCAGGCTGGGCTGGACTGCGGGATCCCCTCGGGGCACCAGGGTGGCCACGCCACCCCCTCCGGGTGCCCTCTGTGCCCCCCGGTCCCCCCTCATGCCCCCCGTGCCCCCGGGCTCACCGGTGGAGGCTCCCAGTGCCAGCGCCTTCACGGCGTGCCCGGGGCTGCGGATGCCACCATCGGCGATGACGGGGACACCGAAGCGCCGCGCGTACTCGGCCACGCGGTACACGGCCGTGGCCTGGGCACGGCCACACGCCAGCACTGCTGGGACAGGGACACTGTGAGGGACACTGAGAGACACAGCCTGGGCACGGCCACACGCCAGCACTGCTGGGGACAGGGACAGGGACACTGTGAGGGGACACGGAAATGGGCCAGGCACAGCCACCCTGCCATGGGGACAGGGACACTGTGAGGGACACCATAATGGCCATGGCAATGGCCTGGGCACGGCCACAGACCAGCACTGCCATGGGGACAGGGACAGGGGATCAGGGACAGGGACACTGTCATGGGGGCAGGGGGACAGCGGGTACAGGGCCACCCCGAAGGGCACACTGGGGACACTGCAGGGTGTCCAGGGGCTGCCAGGGTGGGCTCAGGGGTCCCGGGTGCCACCCACCTTCCTGGGTGATGCAGATGGAGCCGCTGCCCATCCCCACCCGCAGCGCGTCCACCCCGGCGTCGATCAGGTTCTTGGCCTGGGCCGCTGTCACCACTGCAGGGACACCCCGAAATGGCACCCCGACCCTGCCCAGGGCACCCCAAAACGGCACCCCGACCCTGCCCAGGGCACCCCAAAACGGCACCCCGACCCTGCCCAGGGCACCCCAAAACAGCACCCCGACCCTGCCCAGGGCACCCTGAATCCCGCCTCAGCACTGCAGGGGTGCACCCCAAACACGTAGCCCAAAAGAGCAGCCCAAAAGTGGCACCCCAAATCCAGCCCCACCCTCCCCAAATCCTGCCCCACTAGGATGGGGGGCACCTCAAAAACAGCCCCCCAAAATGGCACCCAAATCCCACCTCAGCACTGCAGGGGCACCCCAAATCCCACCCCCATTTGCCCCTCTCTTTTGGGGTGACCCCACTTCCCCCACTCCGCAGTGCCCCCCCTGTCTGGGGTCTCACCGTTGCCCCCCACCACCTGCAGCTCGGGGTACTTGGCCTTGATGTAGCGGATCATGCTGAGCTGGTACCGCGAGTTCCCCTGCGAGGAGTCCTGGCCGGGTTTTGGGGTGCGGGGGGCGGGTTTTGGGGTGCCGCGGGGGGAGCAGAGGGTTGGGGTTCAATGAGCGGGGGGTACCCCCAGGCCCCGCCTTTTTGGGGCACCTCCCCCCCAGCACAGCAGGTCCATCCCTATCCCCAGACCCCATCCCCTCCCTTTTGGGGTCCCACGGCTTTTGGGGCGCCCCCACCCTCCTGTTCTTAGGAACACCCACCCACCTGCACCAGCGGCTCCACGCCCATCCCTCCATCCCCATCTCCTTCCCCTCTCTTCCATCCCTGCCCGCTTTTTGGGGCCTCCCATTTCTGGGGATCCCCGTTTCTGGGGCCCCCCATTTTCGGGGTCCCCCACAGCAGCCCCCTGAGGTCATCCCCCCCCTCCACCAGCAGCTCCATCCCCCCATTCCTCCACCCTCAGCCCCCGTTTTTGGGATGCTCCCCCTCCCCCATTTCGGTGTCTCCCCTTTTCCATCCCCCCATTTTGGGGTCTCACATTTTTCGGGGTGCTCTCACCCCCCCATTTTCGGGGACCCCTCCACACCCACCGGCACCACGAGCTCCCCGCCCTGCCCGGTTGCTCGGGCCCCGTGCCCTTCCTCCCTGTCCTCCCCCTCATCCCCTCAGGGTTTTGGGGTGCCCCCGGTGCGGGGTGCCCGCACCAGCACCACGAGGTCGGCGCCCGCCTGCACCAGCAGGTCCAGCCGGTATTTGTCGTCCTCGCGGGTGCCGATGGCCGCCCCGACCCGCAGCTGCTTCCGCCCGTCCTTGGAGGCCGCCGGGTGCTCCCGGTTCTTCTTCAGGTCCGTGCGCGCCATCAGCGCCACCAGCTCGTCACGGCTGTTGACGATCGGCAGCTTCCCTGCGGGGACAGCGCGGGGACAGTCACCCCAGCCGGGGACAGCGCGGGGACAGCGCGGGGACAGGGGGCGCAGGAGGGACCCCCAGAGCAGGGCCATGGGGGCCACCAGCTCGACACTGCTGGCCACCGCCAGCAGCTTCCCTGGGGACAGGGGGACAGTGGGGTCACCCAGGGGTGGAGGGCACCGGGGGCTGCAGGGACACGGGGACATGGAGGTGACACCAGGGACAGGGGGACATGGAGGTGACACCAGGGACAAGGGGACATGGAGGTGACCCCAGGGACAGGGGGACATGGAGATGACACCAGGGACAGGGGGACATGGAGGGGACACCAGGGACAGGGGGACACAGAGCTGACCCCAGGGACACAGGGACATGGAGGTGATCCCACCAACAGGGACACAGGGCTGACCCCAGGGACAGGGGGACACGGAGGTGACCCCAGGGACAGGGGGACATGGAGGGGACACCAGGGACACAGGGACATGGAGGTGATCCCACCAACAGGGACACAGGGCTGACCCCAGGGACAAGGAGGGGCCTGAAGGATGGGGCAGTGATGGCCACCAGCTCACCAGTGCTGGTCACCATCAGCAGCCCTGGGGACACATAAGGGGACAATGTGAGGGGAGGGGAACGGGGACAGGGGACATCCCCCATGGGCTGCCCAGGGTGGCACCAAAGTGCCCCCGCGTGGAGGTGACCACTGGGGGGGACACCTGGGAGGTGCTGTGGGGTGACAGGGGACTTGGGGGCTGTGACAGGTGACTCAGGGGGTGACAGGTGACTCAGGGGGTGACTGGTGCCCCCCTGCACCTTTCTTGCTGCGCTGCAGGATCTCGTTGGCCTCTTTGAGGGTGACACCAGCTGGGGCCACCACCAGGTCCCTGCGCTTGGTCATCACCTGGGGACACAGGGACCCACGTGCCACCGGCATCAGCACAGGTGCTGGCACTAGCACTGTCTGGCACTGCCACCGTCACTGTCACCAGTGCTGGCACTGATCCTGGCACCGGCACCTCCACTGCCACCAGCACTGTCACCATCACTGTCTGTCACTGTCACATGCACTGGCACTGTCACAGGCACGGGTACTGTCACTGTCACCTGCACTGTGTGTCACTGTCACCTTCACTGTCACCTGCACTGGAGGGCCCAGGGCCACCGTGGGCAGCCCCCGCCCCGCCACGGATCTCTCCATCCTCCTGCATCCCACTGTGCCCCACATCCCACATCCTGCAACCCTGCCCCACATCCCACTGTGCCCCACATCCCACATCCTGCAACCCTGCCCCACATCCATCCTGCCCCACATCCCACTGTGCCCCACATCCTGCAACCCTGCCCCACATCCCACTGTGCCCCACATCCCACATCCTGCAACCCTGCCCCACATCCATCCTGCCCCACATCCCACATCCTGCAACCCTGCCCCACATCCATCCTGCCCCACATCCCACATCCTGCAACCCTGCCCCACATCCATCCTGCCCCACATCCCACTGTGCCCCATATTACACATCCTCCAACCCATTCATCCCTGCCCTACATCCATCCTGCCCCACATTACTCCATCCTCCAACCCCGCCCCACATCCCACCCCTGCCCTGTGTCCCAGCGTGCCTCACATTACACATCCATCCATCCCTGCCCCACATTACACAAGCCCCCAACCCACCCCCACACCCCACCCCACCCCCTTATCCCACCCCACCCCCCTGTCCCAGCCCACCCCTGCCCCGCTGTCCCCCAGCCCACGCCCACCTCGGCCAGGGGGGTGGCCCTGTCCCCCTCGCGCAGGAAGTCGATGTCGCGGGAGGTGACGATGCCCTCGAGCCGCCCCCCCAGGCGCCCCGAGTGGGTGACCGGGACCCCCGAGAAGCCGAGCCGGGCCTTGGCGTCCCACACGTCCCCCACGGTGTGCGCCGGGCTCATCACCAGCGGCTCCGTGATGAAACCCTGCTCGAACCGCTGGGGACACGGGGACACGGGACTGTCACCGGGACACGGGGACAGGGGACTGTCACCGGGGGTGCGGGGACACGGGACTGTCACCGGGGCACGGGGACACAGGACTGTCACCGGGGCACGGGGACACGGGACTGTCACCGGGGGTGTGGGGACATGGGACTGTCACCGGGGGTGCGGGGACACGGGACTGTCACCGGGGCACGGGGACACAGGACTGTCACCGGGGGTGCGGGGACACGGGACTGTCACTGGGGGTGCGGGGACACGGGACTATCACTGGGGCACGGGGACACGGGACTGTCACCAGGGCACGGGGACACGGGACTGTCAACGGGGGTGCGGGGACACGGGACTGTCACCAGGGCACGGGGACACGGGACTGTCACCAGGGCACGGGGACACGGGACTGTCAACGGGGGTGCGGGGACACGGGACTGTCACCAGGGCACGGGGACACGGGACTGTCACCGGGGGTACGGGGACACGGGACTGTCACTGGGGACGCGGGGACACGGGACTGTCACCGGGGGTGCGGGGACACGGGACTCACCGGGACACGGGGACACGGGACAGTGTCACCGGGGGTGCGGGGACACGGGACTGTCACTGGGGACGCGGGGACACGGGACTGTCACCAGGGGTGCGGGGACACGGGACTGTCACTGGGGCACGGGGACACGGGACTGTCACCGGGGGTGCGGGGACACGGGACTCACCGGGACACGGGGACACGGGACAGTGTCACCGGGGGTGCGGGGACACGGGACTGTCACTGGGGCACGGGGACACGGGACAGTGTCACCGGGGGCATGGGACAGTGTCACCAGGGGGGCTCAGGGACACGGGAGAGCATCACCCGGGAGCACAGGGACATGGGGGGACAGTGTCACCGGAGTCACCGGGTGCTCAGGGACACGGGGGGGCACAAGGCCAGGGCACACAGAGGGGACTCCCAGCGTGGGTGCTGACGGCCACCAGCCCAGCAGATGGCCAGCCTGTGCCAGGGGCCACCGGGGGCCACCGCAGGTCGCTGGCTCACCTTGACCTTGCGCACCTCGCTGGCCTGGAACTCGGGGGTGCAGTTGTGGTGGATGATGCCGATGCCGCCGTTCAGCTGGGGGCACACGGGGGGCACGGGGGGCACGGGGGGCGTGGGTTCCGGGGCACCCCCGGCTGGGCACCCCCCTCGCACCCCTCGGGGACGGTGCCCCCCCAGTCTGACAGAGCCCCCCCCGCCCAGACCCCCCAGGTGCCTCCACAAGCCCCGGATGTCCCCCGGATGTCCCCTCAGTGCCCCCGAGATGCCTCCACCCATGTGGGCGCACCCCCACCCGTGGGGACAGCCGTGTCCCCCTCGGTGACCGTGTCCCCCCTGTCCCCCCAGTGTCCTCCCTGCTCACAGCCATGGCGATGGCCATGTCCCCCTCGGTGACCGTGTCCCCCCTGTCCCCCTTGTCCCCCCAGCGTCCCCCCAAGTGTCCCCCCCTGCTCACAGCCATGGCGATGGCCATGTCCCCCTCGGTGACCGTGTCCTCCCAGTGTCCCCCCTGCTCACAGCCATGGCGATGGCCATGTCCCCCTCGGTGACCGTGTCCCCCCAGTGTCCCCCCTGCTCACAGCCATGGCGATGGCCATGTCCCCCTCGGTGACCGTGTCCCCCCAGTGTCTCCCCTGCTCACAGCCATGGCGATGGCCATGTCCCCCTCGGTGACCGTGTCCCCCCAGTGTCCCCCCAGTGTCCCCCCTGCTCACAGCCATGGCGATGGCCATGTCCCCCTCGGTGACCGTGTCCATGGGGGATGACACCAGCGGTGTCTTCAGGGTGATGGTTCGGGTCAGCGCCGATGTCAGGTCCTGGGCGAGGGGAGCACCCCTAAAATCCTGACCCTTCCCTGAGAACGGGGGGCCCTGACTCCGCCTGAGCCCCCTGCCCTCCCAGCAGCCCAAAAGCACGGGGACCCTGCCCCCCCCGACCACCCCTCGAGGGCTGGGGTTCCATGAGCCCCCACACCCCAAATCCTGCAGGGACCCCATGGGCATCCCCCAGCCCCAGAACCACGGGGGGCCCAGGAGGGGATGGGGGCACAGGGGTGTCACTGAGGGGGTCCTGGGCCAGGGGGAGCCACCCCGGTGGGGACGGCACGGGGGGGTCCCGGGAGGGTCCCGGGGGGTCACTCACCACCTCATCAGCTGTGAAGTCGATGTATCCGGGGAGGATGAGGAAGTCACTGTGGGGGGACACAGGGCTGGGACCCCCCTGTGACCCCAAACTGACCCAGACCCACCAGGGGGGGGCACCCGAGGTTGGGGGAGGCACCGAGGGAGGGGGGACGTGCGAGCTGGGGGGTCAGGGGGGTCCTGGGGGGGTCTGGAGAGGTTTCTGGGGTTCCTGAGGGGTGGCAGTGGGGGTGCAGGGGGGGTCGGGGAGTCCCTGGTGGGGTTCCCGTGGGGATTCCCTGGGGCTGCCATGGGGCGAGTCGGGGCTTCCTCGGGGGGCCCTGGGGCAGTCTGCAGGCACCTGTGAGGGTCAGGTGGTGCCAAGGGGTCAGGGGGTTTTGGGGTCGGGGGTCACCCGCACTTGTAGGTGAGGCCATCGGCGCAGGCGAAGAGCTGCTGGGCCGTGAGCCCATCCTCGGGCACGTAGCCGGCACCGCTGATCAGCTGCTGCGCCATGCTGCGGGAGGGAGGCTGGCACCGGCACCGGCACACCGGGACACCGGGACCCCGGGACCCCGCCCCACCCACGGCCACGCTGCGGGACGGAGGCTGGCACCGGGATCCCCCCGGCACAGCCCCGGGGTCTCCCCGGGACCCCCTTCCACACCAGGAGCCTCCCGGGACTGGGACAGAATTCCCCCCCTCCCCAGGCAGGACTGGGACTCCCCCCGCACCCCCTCCTCACACCGGGACAGGGACGCCCCACCATGGCGGGGACCCCCACCCGCACCGGGGCTGAGGGGGGTCCCGGCGGTTCATGGGGGGAGTTCCTGAGGGGGTCACAGAGGGGTCACTCTTTCGAGGGGAGTCCCCGGGCGGGGCGGGGGGGGGGTCCCGTGGGGGTTTTCAGGAGGGATCCCGGGCCCGTGGGGGTCCCCGGGAGGTTCCTGTTGGGTCCCGCGGGGGTCCCCGTGGGGCTGTCCCGTTCCCGTGGGGGTCCCCGTGGGGCTGTCCCGATCCCGTGGGGGTCCCGGGGGTCCCCGTGGGGCTGTCCCGTTCCCGTGGGGGTCCTGGGGGTCCCCGTGGGGCTGTCCCGTTCCCGTGGGGGTCCTGGGGGTCCCCGTGGGGCTGTCCCGTTCCCGTGGGGGTCCCGGGGGTCCCCGTGGGGCTGTCCCGTTCCCGTGGGGGTCCTGGGGGTCCCCGTGGGGCTGTCCCGTTCCCGTGGGGGTCCCGGGGGTCCCCGTGGGGCTGTCCCGTTCCCGTGGGGGTCCCCGTGGGGCTGTCCCGATCCCGTGGGGGTCCCGGGGGTCCCCGTGGGGCTGTCCCGATCCCGTGGGGGTCCCGGGGGTCCCCGTGGGGCTGTCCCGTTCCCGTGGGGGTCCCGGGGGTCCCCGTGGGGCTGTCCCGGTCCCGTGGGGGTCCCGAGGTCCCCGTGGGGCTGTCCCGATCCCGTGGGGGTCCCGGGGGTCCCCGTGGGGCTGTCCCGATCCCGTGGGGGTCCCGAGGTCCCCGTGGGGCTGTCCCGTTCCCGTGGGGGTCCCGCGCGTTGCGCTCCCGCAGCGGCCCCGGCGCAGGGCGGGGCCATGGGCGGGGCCATGGGTGTGGTCGGGGGCGGGGCCGGGCCGGGACTGGCCGCCGCAGCCCCCCCCCCCCTCCCAGCCTGCCCAGCGCCTCCAGCGCGCCGGGAGCGGCCCCAGCGCTCCCGGTGACCCCCGCCGGACACCAGGGACCCCCCAGCGCTCCCGGTGACCCCCGCCGGGCACCACGGACCTCCCCATCCCCCAGCGCTCCCAGTAACCTCTCCCGCAGCCCAAAGACCCCCCCCATCCCCCAGCGTTCCCAGTAGCCCCTCCCGCACCCCCCGGTACCCCCCCGTGCCCCCCAAGCTCCCACCCCCCCACCGCTGCCCCACACCCCCCGTAGCCCCCAGTACCGCCCCCAGTGTCCCCGCGCCGCCGCTCCCTCCCGCCCCAGTTACGCCCCGGTCCCTCCCAGTGCCGCCGGTCCCGCCCTTCCCTCCCGCGGTGCCCCCGGTGCCGCTGCCCCGGTCCCGGGGTGCCCCCGGCGCGCCCCGCTGGCTCCCAGTGCCCCCAGTAACCCCAGTACCTGGGCTCCCCCTCGCCCATGGCGCTGAGCGCCGCCGGGGGCGGGGCCTCGCGACCACGCCCCGGGACCACGCCCTCGGCCCGGCCCCGCCCCCCCCGGAGCTCCGGGGACACCGGAGATCGGTACCCGGGATCGGGCACCCCCCGCTCTGGGGGTCGGGGCAGCCCCGGGGGCGGCGCTGAGCGCCCCTCTCGGTGGGTACACCCCGCGTTTGGGGAAAAATCCTTTATTTTGGGGGCTCCCGTTTGGGGGGTGTATGCCTCTGTTGCGGGGGCGCCTCCTGCACCTGGGTGCCCCCCCTTTTTGGGGTGCGCCCCTCTGTTTCGGGTACCCCCTCTTTTGGGCACGCTTCCTTTCTCGGGCAGCAACGCCCTGTGTCGGGTGCCCGCCGTGTGTTGGGGGCTCCCCGTTGCGGGTGCACCCCTGATTTCGGGGTGCCTCCCCGCTGGGGGGACACTGCTCTGCTTTGGGTGTCCCTCGGGTTCCCCCTGCCGCGGGTGACTCTGGGGACAGCCCGCGCCCCCCGGGGCTGTTCGTGCGCCCGTAACGAGCCCCGGGGGATGGGGCGGCAAAGCAGCCGCACCTGTGAGCACCTGTGAGAGCTTCTGTGAGCACCTGGGTGAGCGCCTGGGTGAGCGCCTGGGTGCCCTGCCTGCACCTCTGATCACTTGTGTGTACACCCGTGATCAATCACCTGTGTGCGCACCTCTGATCACCTGTGTGAGCACCCGTAATCGATCACCTGTGAGCCCTGCGTGCACCTGGGTGAGCTCCTGCGGTCGATCACCTCTGTGTGCCCCTGTGATCACCTGAGTGCCCTGCCCTCACCTGCGATGCCCTGGGCGTGCCCTGCCCGCTCCCCCCAGCGCTCACCCCGCCGCCCCTGCCCGGGGGTCGCCCCCATGCAGTCCCGGGGTCGGTGCCCCCCGAGGTGGGTGCGGGGCCCGGCACTGCGCCCCCCGCAGGCCGAGCCGGGCCGGGGGGGCACTGCGCCCCCCCCCCCCCGGCCAGGGCAGCGCTCCCCGCCCCCTCCAAGGTGACCCCCCCCGTGTCCCCAGGTGACCCCCCCAGCGCAGGGACCCGCAGGGAGCAAACGGAGCCCACGCGAGGCACGGACGCGGCACGGACACCCCCACTGACCCCCCCCACTGACCCTCCCCACACTGACCCCCCCATCACGGACCCCCACCCCACACTGACCCCCCCCCGTCACGGACCTTTCCCCCGGCTCCGAGCCCCCGGGACCCCCGGCACTGCCCCCCCCCCCACGGCCCCCACAGAGCCCCCAGCCCCCCCCGCCCCCCTTACCTGCCCTCCCCCTGTCCCGCGGGGGTCACCTCGCCCTCGGGGGACTCTGGGGGCGCTTCCATGGCGGGGGGGGTCCCGCTGGTGCCGGGGGGGTCCGTGGGTGCCGCTGCCAGCGGGACCCGGTGTCCTGGGAGGGGGGACGGGGGGGCGGCACCGCCCCCTCGGCTCCGCCCACCCCGTGGGGTTCGGTCGCGACACGGGGGAAACTGAGGCACGGGGCGGCGCGGGGTCCGCCCCACGCTCGCGGGGAGGTCTCACGGAGGGGGGTCACGCACAGGGGGGTCCTCCCGGGTCCCCCCTCCTCGCCCTCCCCCGCCCCACAGGGTGGGGGTCGCACTCCCAGCCCCTCCGAGCGGCGCAGGGGGGACACGCGTAGGAGCGCGACACGCGGGGGTGGCGGGGGGACTCGGGGGTCGCAGCCTGTGCCCCCCCCCCCCCCCCCCGGGCCATTTGCAGCCGCGGCAGCTGCCGGGGATTAACGCGGCCGGGATTAGGGGGGATTTGGGAGGGGGGTCGGGGCGGGGGAGGGGCAGGAAGGTAATGGGGGGGCGGCGCTGCTCCGCCCAGCGCTCCCAGTATGAACCAGTATAACCCAGCTGTCCGAGCGTGTCCCAGCACTGCGCGCTGCGCGCAGTGCTCCCAGTACATCCCAGTACATCCCAGTACCCTCAGTGCTCCCAGTGCACCCAGCTCTCCCAGCACGCCCCAGTATGTCCCAGTACATCCCAGTACACACCAGTTCGCCGCGCTCCCCGTGCAGCCCGGTGTGCCCAGTGTTCCCAGCACAAACCAGCGCACCGCGCTCCCGGTGCCCCCCAGCGCACCCCGCTGTCCCCGCACACCCCGGCGCTCCCGGTGGCCGCGTCGCCGTGCGGTGCCACCCGCCGGAGGTGACCCGCCGGTGCCGGTGACCCCGGGGATTAGCGACAAACTCCCGCTCAAGCCTCTTAGCGGGGGCCGCCCACGGCCACGGGGTCACGCGTGGGGGAAGGGCACCCCGGTGGACCCCCACGGCACCCAGGGGACCCCCGGGGCACCCCAGTGTCCCCCGCACTCCAGGGCCCCCCCGCGGCACCCAAACCCCGCGCGGGGCACAGGGACCCCACGGCGCCCTCGTGGCACCTGGGGGACGCCCAGGGGACACTCCGCCCCCCCGGCCCCATCGCCCCCGCCCCGGGACCCTCCCCACGGGGGGCAGGGGGACCCACGCCCCCCTCATGGGGCAGCGCAGGCAGCTCCGCTTAAGGGACGCGGCGCCTTTAAGGGGCGTGGTCAGGGAGATACCGCCCCCAGGGGCGGGGCCAGGAGAACGCGGGAAACGCCCAAATGGGAGCGGGGACGGGGGGAGTGTGACAACCCCCGGAATATCGCAGTGACACCCCCAGTGACACCCAGAGCACCCCAGTGACCCCCCCAGTGTCTCCCAGTCCATCCCAGAGCACCCCAGGGACACCCAGCGTCACCCCCAGTGCGAACCAGGGACCCCCAAGAGACCCCCCCCAGTGACCCCCAGCACACCCCAGTGTCTCCCAGTCCCACCCAGTCCATCCCAGCGCTGCCCAGTCCCACCCAGTCCCTCCCAGCGCTGCCCAGTCCCAGTTCCCAGTCCCTCCCAGCGCTGCCCAGTCCCACCCAGTCCCTCCCAGCGCTGCCCAGTTCCCAGTTCCTCCCAGCGCTGCCCAGTCCCAGTTCCCAGTCCCTCCCAGCGCTGCCCAGTCCCACCCAGTTCCTCCCAGCGCTGCCCAGTCCCACCCAGTCCATCCCAGCGCTGCCCAGTCCCACCCAGTCCCTCCCAGCGCTGCCCAGTTCCCAGTCCCTCCCAGTGCTGCCCAGTCCCACCCAGTCCCTCCCAGCGCTGCCCAGTCCCACCGAGTCCCTCCCAGCGCTGCCCAGTTCCCAGCAGTGTTTCCAGGTGTTTATTGAGCCCCCCAGCGCGGCCCCCGCCCCTCAGCACTCGATGGAGTCCTCGAGCAGCTGCAGCAGCGGGGGGGGCCCGCGGGGGTCGCCCCCCGGCGCCTCCTCCAGGCTCTCCTCGCTCACCTCCTCCAGCGCGGGCAGCGCCCCCGGCGCCCCCCGGCGCCCCCCGGCCGCGGGGCTGCCCCCCCCCTCCGCGGGACCCCCCGGCACCTCGCCGGGGCTGGGGGCGCGGGGGGGGCTGGGGCTGCCGCGGGGGGCCGGGGGCGACCCCGCCGGGGATCCCCCCCCGGGCGAGCCCCCCCCCGGCCGCCCCACGGAGTTGGCCTGGGGTTTGGGGGCGGGGGGCGCCTGGGGGGCCGGCGGCGGCGGCGGCGGCGGCGGGGGGGGCGGCGGGGGCGGCGGGGGCACCTCGCCCACCTCGCTGTAGCCCTCGTTGGGGTAGTAGAGCCGCGGGGGGCTCGGGGGGGACTTGCCGGCCTGCACCTGCGGAGGGGACAGAGGGGTCAGGGGGGCAGGGGACACCCCTCACACCGGACACCCCCACGGGACCCCCTCCCGCGCGGGGACCCTCCATGGGAGCCCCCCGGCACCGCGACCGCCCCGCGGGGTCCCCCCTGCACGAGGACCCCCCATAGGGACCCCCAGTGCTCCAAACCCTGCCCAGACCGGGGGCCCCCCGTGGGACCCCCCCGGGCACTTCGAACACCCCAGGCACAGGGACCCCCCCCACAATTGGTTGGGGCCGCCCCCCCAGCACCTCACCGCCCCCCCCCAGTCCCGATGGTGGGACCCCCCCAGCACCCCAATGTCTCCCCAGTACCCGGGACCCCCGTGGGAGCTCCCATCACCCCGACTCCCCCCGGCAGGACCAGCTCGGGACCCCCCCATGGGACCCCCCCATGGGACCCCGACCCTCCCCAAGGGACCCCTCCTGATGGGACCCCCTGGCACAGGGGACCCCGCATCCCCCTTTGGGGGGGCTCAGAGCAGGGTGACTCTCCCCCCCAGCATTTTTTGGGGGTCCCCGCCCTCTCCCCCCACTCACCGGCTGGAACCACCTCAGGCTCTGTGGGGGGGAACGGGGGGGTCAGCTGGGAAACTGAGGCACGAGGGGGGGCTCCCTCCTTCCCGCAGCCCCCAGGGCCGGGCACCCCCTTCCAGCCCCCCAGACCTGGGAACCGCCTGCCTACGGCCCCCCCAAACCAGCAGAGCCCCCATCCCACAGCCCCCTCAGACCCAGGAGCCCCCCTTCCTTCCCAGCCCCTCAAAAAGGGGACCCCCCATCCCCCCCCGGAGGGTCCCCGGTCCCGCAGCGCCCCCCTTGACCCGGGGACCCCTCCCCTGACCCCAGACCCGAGGGTGGGATGAGGGTGCCGGAGGTTTGGGGAGAGCTGGGGGTCTGGAGCGGTTTGGGGGTGCGGGGGCCACTGGGGGAGCTTTGGAGGTTCGGGGGGAGCTCCGGGGGAGCAGGTGGGGGTGCCCGGGGGCTGGGGGGCCCCTACCACGTTGGGGTGCTTCTCGATGGCGAGCGCCGCCCGGTCCGCCGTGCGCTGCTGCCGCCGCCGCCGCCGCCGCGCCCGCAGCGCCAGGAGCGCCAGCAGGAGCACGGCCCCGAGCAGGAGCAGCGCCCCCGCGCCCCCCGCCACCGCCCCCGCCGGCACCCCCCGCCCGGCCGCCGGCTCCGAGGGGTCCCGGGGGGCTGCGCGACAGAGGGGACACGTCAGCGGGGGGGACAGAGGGGACACGTCAGCGGGGGGGACAGCAACGGAGGAGCGGGCGGGGACAAACCCCGGCACGGCCCGGGGGGCTCCGAGGGGTCCCGGGGGCGCGGGGAGGGGGGGACACATCCCATCCCGGGTGGGGGGGATCCCATCCCGGGGGGGGACCCCATCACGGTACGGGAGTGGCTACGGGACCCCGTCACCCTGGGGAGCTTGGGGAAAATCCATCCCTGGGAGGACACAGTGCTGGGGGGGCCCCTCTTCACCGGGAGGGGATCTGGGGAGACCCCATCACCAGGGGCAGGGGTCTCTGGGGGGTGCCCAGTGCCAGGGGGCAGGGGGATCCCTAAAAAGGGTCCCTGGGGGGTGTTCCAGTGCCATGGGGATGGGGACGGTCCCAGAGGGGTCCCTAGGGGGTTTCTGGGGTTCCCCCTCCTCCGTACCTGCCTGCCCTGGCCACAGCACCTCCAGCTCCACCGTCGTGTTCGAGGTCTCGCCCGATTCCTCGTCCCGTGCCAGCACCTGAGGGGGAAGGGGCATGGAGGGGGCAGGGGGACGTGGTGAGGACAGGGGGTACACAGGGACATGGCTGTGGCACCGGGGGGACACACAAGGGTGCATGCAGGTGCCCCCAAGCCTCAGTGTCCCCTCTGTCCCACCCCGTGTCCCCTCTCTGGTGCCACCCAGCCCTTGGTGCCCCTCTGGTACCCACAACCTCCAGCCCCACCTGCCCACCCAGTGCCCCTCAATCCTCTGTAGCCCCCACATGTCCCGAGCCCCCCTGCCCCCCAGTCCTCCCCAGCCCCCCTGCCCCCCAGTCCTCCCCAGCCCCCGCTGCCCCCTCACCTGCAGGCGGTAGCTCTGCCCGGGCCGCAGCTGATCCGCCTGGGCCACCAGGAGCCCGTTGGGCATCACCTGGAACAGCTGCTGGCTCTGGTTGGCGCCCTGGCTCAGGGTGTAGCGCACCTGGGGATTCACCCCCTGCGGGCCGGGGGGGTCAGCTCCTGCCCGCATCCCCCCCCGCCCGGTACCTGATGGCTGCCCACTGCCCTACCTGCATCCCTACCTGTGATCCCTCCCTGTGATCCCTCCCTGTGATCCCTCCCTGTGATCCCTACCTGCATCCCTACCTGTGATCCCTACCTGTGATCCCTACCTGCATCCCTACCTGTGATCCCTACCTGTGATCCCTACCTGTGATCCCTACCTGCATCCCTCCCTGTGATCCCTACCTGCATCCCTCCCTGTGATCCCTACCTGCATCCCTACTCACCCCACACCTGTCCCTCTGCCCAGATCCCCTTCCTGCACCTTCCCTCACCTGCATCCCCTCCTTCATCCTACTTTCATCCCTGCCTCCCGACCTTTTCATCCCACCTGCATCCATCCCTGCCGTCATCCCTACCTGCACCACTCCCCGTGCCCCGCCCGCCCCTACCTGCACCCGCTGCTCACACCTGGTCTGCAGCCTCACCTGCCCGCCCTGCCCTCATCCCCTGCCCCGCTCACCTCGGGGAAGTCGGGGTCGTGTGCGCGCAGGGCGAGCACCTGCCCGCCGAAGGTGAGCAGCAGGGCGGCGCGGCGCGGGGCCGCGGGCACGAACGCGCGGTACCGGGCGCGGGGGAAGCGCGGCGGGTGCCGGTTCGGGGCCAGCACCCGCACCAGGGCCCGCGCCACCGCGTACTTGGAGGGGTCGTTCACCTGCGAGGCCTGGGGGGACACGGGGGAGACAGGGGGTGTGGAGGGACACGCGGGACACCCAGGTGTCACCCACTGCCACCAGCTTCCTGCACCCATGGGGGCTTCCCGGAGCACCCCGGGCAGCTCCCACCATCCCAGGAGCCCCCATCTCCCCGGGGAGCCCCCAGCCCATGCCCCCATCTCCCCAGGGAGCCCCCAGCCCCTCCCCATCGCTCCGGGGACCCCAGCCCAGCCCCCACCTCCCCCGTCCCGCCCACCATGACGCTGAGGCAGATCTCGGGGGTCTGGCGGCTGCTCTCCACCGCCCGCAGCAGCGTAATGGCCCCGGTGACGTTGTCGATGTGGAACCTGCTGCTCTCCTGACCTGGGGGGGCACAGAGATGGGGACCCCCGAGACCCCCCCGGACCCCCCACCTGCCTCCTGTCCCCCGGGGCAGCCCTGAGCGAGGTCCCTGATGTCCCCCCCCATAATTCCTGGACCTTCAGGGCGAGGAGGACCCCCTTAGTTTGAAGGGGGAGGGGGGCGCACAGGGACGGCGGTATTAACCCTTTGACCCCCAGTGTGGAGGAGGTTTAACCCCTCTGGTGCTGGA
Organism: Haemorhous mexicanus; assembly: GCF_027477595.1. NCBI lineage: Eukaryota > Metazoa > Chordata > Aves > Passeriformes > Fringillidae > Haemorhous > Haemorhous mexicanus. The sequence continues at coordinate 75,955,556 of NC_082345.1, forward strand.
GCACCCTTGGGTGCACCAGGGGTTGACCCCCCCCTCACGCCGGAGGGGGGATTAGGGCCCCCCCAGCTCAATCCCTTTATTCAATTTGCCCCGGTGGATCTGGCAGTTGCATTGTGCTCACTTGGACCCCCCTGGCACAGGGACCCCTGCCAGGGACATCCCCTCACCACAGACCCCCCCCCGTACGGGGCACCCCGGCAGTGCCAGGGACTGGGGGGCGCAGGGCGGCCCCGGGACCCACCGCGGGCACCACGGCCCCCTCTGCCCCCCATGTCCCTGCCCACACACCCCTGTCCCCATGTCCCGGCCCACGTGTGTCTCTGTTGTGGCGTCCTCGTCCCTGTGTTCCTGCCCACGCGTCTGTGCCTACCCCGTGTCCCCACCTCCCTGCCCTCCTGTGTCTGCGTGTCGCTGCCTCCCACGTCCCTGACCGCCGCGTCCCCCCGTGTCCCCTGTCCCTCCTACCTGCCAGCAGGGAGTAGGTGATGGCCGCCCGCAGCCCCCTGTCCCCGTCCTCTGCATAGACGGCGCCGGGGCTGAAGCTCAGGGGACCGCCCTGGGGACAAGGAGGGGACACGGAGGTGTCCGGCTGAGCCCTGCGGGCCCCCCCGGCCCCGTCCCCGCGGTGTCCCCAGGGTCCCGTGTCCCACCTGGAGCTGTCCCTCGGTGACGTTGGCGGTGTAGACGGGGCTGGTGCAGACGGGGGGGCTGTGGGGGGCGCGGGGGGTGCAGGGCAGGAACTGGGGGTACTGGTCATCCCCGTCCAGCACATTGACCCGCACCCGCGCCGAGGCGTTGAACCGCTCCCGGGTGTTCATCTCCTGCGGGCAAAACGGGGCACGGGCCGCCCCAAAACCCGCTGGGGGGCACGGAGAGGCACAGGGACCCCGAGGGACAGGGACCCCGAGGGACAGGGACCCAATGGCACAGGGCCCCACAGGCACAGGGACCCCGAGGGACAGGGACTCCCGTGTAAAGGGGACCCCGAGGGACAGGGACCCAATGGCACAGGGCCCCACAGGCACAGGGACCCTCGCGGCATGGGGGGGGACACTCAGGGACCCCCGTGTAAAGGGGACCCGGAGGGACAGGAGCCCCCAGCCCCAGGCAGGAGTGGGGGTCGCAGCCGGGGGCCGTGGGGTCCCGCCGAGTTCCCACCACGGGGTGGGGGGGCCGGGGGGGCCGAGGGGGCCGGGGTGGGGGCGGGGCGCTGGAGGGGGGGGGGGGAGGGGGCGCAGGTGGCCCATTAAGGAAATGAGGGGGATTGAGGGCAGGTGACAGGATCACGTCACCCCCAATTAGCGGGGCCGGCGGGGACGGCCGGCGGGCGTGGGGGGGTGGGCAGGCCTGGGGGGGGACCCCCACCTGTGCAACCCACCCGCGGCGTGGCCGTGTGGGGGGCGTGACCCCGAGGAGGTGCGGTGGGCACGAGGACCCCAGACCCGCGGGCGGGGGCTCTGTGAGGGCTCGGCGGGGCTGGGGTCCTCCCCGGGCCCCGTTCATGAGGGCGGGCAGGGGTCCCACAGGCGGGGGTCTCGTGTCAGGGTCCTGCACCAGGGTCCCACAAGTGGGGGTCCCACAGAGGGAGGTCCCATGTCCGAGTGCCTCGGGTGAGGGTCCCACGGCCACGGGGAGAGACGGGAGACGCGGGGGGCGCGCAGCAGGGTCCCGGGGCGGGCGGGGGTCTCACCACGGCGGTCACGACCACCTCGAGGTGCCGCCGGCTCTCGAAGTCGAGGGCCCGCGCCAGCACCACGCGGCCGCTGTTCGGGAGGTCGATGCGGAAGAAGCGGGCGTCGGGCTGGGGGGGGTCGGTCAGGCCGGCAGATGGCCCCGGCCCCCCCGCGCCCCCCGCCCCCGCCCCGGCTCACCGAGGCCGTGTCGATGACGTACATGAGCGTGTCCCCGTCCGCGTCCTCGGCCTGGGCGCTGAACACCACCGAGTGCACCGGCGCCAGCTGCCCGCGGGGGTCACCAGGGGGCCCGACACCCCCTACTCCCCAAGCAGAGCCCACACCCCTGAACACCCCCCATGGTCCCCAAACAGCCCTGAGCTGCCTCCTGGGGTCACCGGGGGGCCGGGACACCCCCAGCACTCAGGAACACACCCAACATCCCCATTCCTGCTTTTGGGTGTCCCCATCCCTTCTGGGCACACCCCCTGGCACAAACTGTCCCTGTGCCCATGACCCCGACTGTCCCTGTCCCCAGACCATGCACATGGCCATCCCTGTCCCAGTGCCCATCTGTGCCCCACCACAGTGACCATGTGCAGGACATGTCACCCCCCGTGTCCCCAGCATGTGCCACTGTCACCTCGCTGACGTTGTGGGTGAGGACAGTGGCCCCCTGGAAGTGGGGCCGGTTGTCGTTCTCGTTGAGGACCTGGACGATGATCCGGAACTCGACCTGCCAGGGCCGTGGGGAGGGACACAGGCAGTGACCAGGATGGCACTGGGCCCCCAGAGCCCCCGGGGTCCCCACTGCGTGTGGCCCTACCGGGGAGGAGCCGTCCTCGGCACACGTCAGGGCCACCATCAGCACCGGGGACTCCAGCTCCTGCGGGGACAGGGCACAGGGGACATGGGGTGACAGGGGGGCTGCCCCAGGGGACATGCTGGGGTCCCCAGCCAAGCAGGAGGGTCCCAGCTGGATGGGGCAGGATGATCTGGGATCGAGGGGCTGTGGGATGGATGGACACAGCACGGAGGGAGCGTGAAGGGATGGACGCGGGATGAACACGGGATGGACACAGGATGGACACGGGATGGACACGGGATGGACACGGGAGTGTGGGATGGACATGGGATGGACACAGGAGCATGGGATGGGCATCGGATGGACACGGGATGGACATGGGATGGACACAGGATGGACACAGGATGGACACAGGACTATGGGATGGACACGGGATGGGCAGAAGAAGGAGGATGAATGGAACATGGGCAGATGATGGTAGACCCAGGGTAGATGGAGTATGGATGACAGACAGAGGATGGACACAGGTGGGCAAGGGATGGACACAGGATGAAGGGAGGATGGACACAGAAGGATGCAGGATGGAGGGATGGACACAGAAGGATGCAGATGGACCCCGGGTGGGTGGAGGATGGACACAGGGTGGATGGGTGTGGATTCAGGACGGACAGTGGACACAGGATGGATGCAGGACGGACACGGACGGACGCCCGACGGACACAGGACGGCTGGAGCGGGACAGGAGCCCGGGGGTGTCCCCGTGGTGTCACCTCTCGGTCCAGCGCCCGCCCGGCCGAGACGTTGAGCCGGACGCTGCGCCCGTCCAGGTAGAACCAGGCGGCGTCGGCGCCCACCAGGCAGAGCTGGAGGCCGGCGCCGCCCCCCGCGCCCCCCGCGTCCCCCGGCGGGGGCAGCCGCGCCACCAGGCTGCCGTGGGCGCTGTTCTCCGCGATCTCCGTGAACAGGTTCCCGAAGCCGCTGCAGCCGTCGCCCCGGGCTGCCGTTGTCGCGCCGGGGATGGGCACACGGGTGTCCGTGGGGGGGTGGCCCCGCGGGCCCCCGGCCCCCGGACCGCCATGTCCCACCCCCGGCCCCCTCTCCAGGTCCTCCCCTACCTGTTCCCTGCTGACCCCCCGGGGTCCCTCGTGTCCCCGCCCCAGGGTCCCCATATCCCCCGCCCAACAACTCCATCCGCACTGCCACCTCCGCCCTCAGCCCCCCCGTGTCCCCAGCAGCCAAGTCCCACTCCCTGGACCCCCAGCATGGCAGCTCTGTGTCCCCCAGGGTCCCCACCCCCGAGTCTCTGTCCCCAGGAGACCAGTGGGCTATCAACCCCAGTGTCCTGCTCTCGGGTGGCATCTTTGGGTCCCCCACAAGGCCCTCGGTGTCCCCGTGCCCTGGGGCCCCACCTCTCACGGTTGTCACTCTCAGGGTCCCCACCAGACGCCCAGCGGGTCCCTCCCAGCCCCGGTGTTCCCCTCAGGTGTCCCCTGTCCGCCAGGTGCCCCCAGGTGCTCACCTGTGGCCAGGTGCAGCGCCAGGCAGGCGGCCAGGAGCGCCGGGCAGGACGCGGCCGCCATGGGGACACGGGGACCTCGGGGGGCGCCTGCAGGGGGGAGGGAGGAGCGGGGCTGCCGCCCCCGGCCCCGCGGCCCTGTCCCTAGCCCCCTCCGCAGTGTCCCCCCAGCCGGACAGCCCCGGTGACAGCACTGACACCGCCCCGAGGTCCCCTTTCCCAGGTCCCTGTGCCCGTGTCCTCATCCCTGCCAGCTCCCCTCTCCTGGGGTCCCCAGCGCTGTCACCGCTCCGGACCCCCCTTCCCCTGGGACCCTCGTGCTTGGCTGTCTCTGCCCGTGTCACCCACCCGGGCCGCTGTCCCCTTCCCCAAGACCCCGGGGCGCTGTCCCTGTCCCCGGTGCGTGTCCCCAGGGTGTCCCTGTCCCCACCCGAGGGTCTCACCGGCAGGTGCCAGGCCGGCACCTGGCCCTGTGCGACAGCCGTGTCCCCCCTCCGTGTCCCCCGGGAGTTCTCCCCGGGTCCCCCGACCAACCCCACTCGTGTCGCCCCTCCCGCCCCGCGCTGTGCGGCTGCCCCCGCCCGGGGGTCTGCAGGGGGACCCCCGGCGCTCCCCGGCAATGGCAGCCATATGGCGCCCCCCCCTCAATTAGCGGCAGGTAATTAGGGCGGGGGAAGGGGGGGCGCTCCCCGTCTGCCACCCCAGCCACCCCCGGCACCGCGGTGCGGGGTCCCCCGTGCTGCTCCCCCCGACCCCCTCCCTGCTGGGGGGCACAGGAGGGGTGGGGGGCTCCCCTTCCCACCCTGCGGCCCGCGGGTGTCACCCCGCCCGTGTGTCACCCCGGGCAGGGCCCCCGTGGCCGGGACGCCCGCCCAGCCCGGGACCCCCTCCCGGGGATCACGGCCCCCCCAGTCCCCTCCCCCCGCCGCCCCCGGCCGCCCCGCAGCCCCCGGCCCCCCCGGCCCCCGCCCCCCCGTACCTGCCCGGCGCCGCCGCCCCCGGCGCTGCTGCCCCGGCCCGGCGGGACGGGGGGGGCGGGGCGGGACCGGGCGGGGCCGGGCCGGGGGCGGGGCTGACCCGGGACAGCGGCCTGGGATCGAGTCCTGCCCTGCCTGGGCACCGCCCGGGCATCACCTGTCCTGCCTGGGCATCACCTGCACCACCTGCGCCAGCTGGGCATCACCTGGACACCGTCCGGGCATCACCCGTCCTGCCTGGGCATCACCTGCACCACCTGCACCAGCTGGGCATCACCTGGACACCGTCCGGGCATCACCTGTCCTGCCTGAGCATCACCTGCACCACCTGTGCCAGCTGGGCATCACCTGGACACCACCTGGGCATCACCTGTCCTGCCTGGGCATCGCCTCTATCTCCTGGGCATCACCTGTATTGCCTGGGCATCACCAGCAGCACCTGGGCAGCACCTGGGCAGCACCTGTCCTTCCTGAGCATCACCTGCACCACCTGCCCAGCCTGGGCACCACCTGGGCATCCCCTGCATCACCTGCCCCACCCTGGGCATCACCTGTCCTGGCTGGGCACCACATGGGCAGCACCTGCATCACCTGCCCTCCCTGGGCATCACCTGTGTCACCTGGGCATCACCCTCCCTCCTGCACCTCCTGGCTGTGGAGTCTCTTTGTTCCTCTCGTGCCGGGGTCAGGTCTCAGGTCAAGTTCTGTGCTCCCTCGGGGGGCAGTGCCTGGCAGCACAGAAAGTTTAAAGTTCTCAGCAGCCAGGGCTCCACCTGGGCATCACCTGCTGGCACCTGCCTGGGCATCTCCTGCCCTGCCCTCAGCCCTTGCTGCCCAGAGCCCTGAGTCCCACCTGCCGTGCCTGGGGATCACCTGTGTGCCCCATCCCTGCCTGCACTGCCTGATTCAGGAGATGTCACCTGTCTGTGCTGCCTGGGAGCAGTCCCTGTCACCTGCCTGCTGTCACCACTTCTGCCACCTGCCCGAGGGCTCTGCCTGGGCCTTCCCCTGCACACCTGGGCCATTCCCTGCCCACCTGGGCCATCCCCTGCCCACCTGGGCCATCCCCTGCCCACCTGGGCCATTCCCTGCCCACAGTAGTGCCCTGCCTGCCCCGCTGGGCTGTGCATGACCTGCCCCTGCTGCCTGCACAGGTGTGACCCTCCCTGGGCACCTGGGAGGGGTGTGACACCCCTGTGCACACCTGGAGGGGTGTGACTGCCCCCTTGCACACCTGAGCCCCGTGTGAGGCTGGCTGGGGGTGTGGCCCCTCCTTGCACACTCGCGTGTCCCCGCTGAGCCACCGCCATAATCCGCTTTGGGGACAAAGAGGATGAGCTGGGGGAGGGGGAAGTGACACGGGGGCCACCAAGGGGGGGGAGTGCAAGTGTGAAAATGAGGTGAGAGTGTGTGTGCAGGTGTGTGACACACCTGTGTGTGTGTGCAGGTGTGTGAGACAGCGCTGTGTGTGTGACACAGGTGTGTGTGTGACACCTGTGTGTGTGTAGGTGTGTGTGACACCTCTGTGTGTGTGTGGGTGTGTGACACCTGTGTGTATACGAGACACCTGTGTGTGTGTGTGTGTGTGAGACACCTCTGTGTGCATGACACACCTGTGTGTGCGAGACACCTGTGCGTATATGAGAAACCTGTGTGTGACACAATGTGTGACACACCTGTGTGTGACACACCTGTGCGTATATGAGAAACCTGTGTGTGACACCATGTGTGACACACCTGTGTGTGACACACCTGTGTGTGGCTGGTGCACGCAGGTGTGTGCAGGTCTCTGTGGCCTGTCTGCACCCTGCGTGTGCGAGCGAGCAGCTGTGACTGCAGAGGTGCGCTGTCCTGCTGGGTGTGGGCATCGCCTCTATCTCCTGGGCATCACCTGTATTGCCTGGGCAGCCAGGTGCACCCCCACCCTGCCTGTGTGCACAGGGGTGTGCGGTCACCTGTGCATGCTGGGGCCCTGCAGGGACCCCCAGGCCCCCCGAGGCTCGGGCTGTGCTCCCGGGGCTGGCACAGCCCAGGTGCTCCAGGGCACCCTCGGAGCCCCCGGCAGCGGGATTTCATCACAGCCACGGGGACAGGGGCGGGGACACAGCTGGACAACCTCGCTCGGTGGGGAAGGGGCAGGGACACAGCCGGACATCATCGCTCGGTGGGGAAGGGGCAGGGACACAGCTGGACATCATCACTCCGTGGGGAAGGGGCAGGGACACAGCTGGACATCATCGCTCGGTGGGGAAGGGGCAGGGACACAGCTGGACATCACTGTGTGGGGAAGGGGCAGGGACACAGCTGGACATCGTCGCTCGGTGGGGAAGGGGCAGGGACACAGCCGGACATCATCGCTCGGTGGGGAAGGGGCAGGGACACAGCTGGACATCATCACTCCGTGGGGAAGGGGCAGGGACACAGCTGGACATCATCACTCCGTGGGGAAGGGGCAGGGACACAGCTGGACAACCTCGCTCCGTGGGGAAGGGGCAGGGACAGACCCGGGAAGGGGGCTCACCCCAGGGAGGGGAAGGGAACGGGCTCCTGGGACACCTCGCTGGAGTCTCAGTCTGGTCCTGTCCCAGGGGGCTGCACAGCGACACCCTGACATCCCAAATCCTCCTGATCCCAACTAGCCAAGCTCAGCCTTAGAGCTGCCCCACAGCTCCATCTCGGGGAGCCCTGAGACTAACGGGGTGCCGGGGCAGCAAACGGGGGTTGGGGAGACCCCGAGCCCTGGCGGGCGGGTGGGCAGGGCCCTGTGCTCCGTATGGGACATTCCAGGTGAGGCCCCAACAGCATCCCTGACCCGTTCCGGGAGGGTCACCAGGATCCAGCGCCTCCCCCAGAGCCAGGACAGCTCTGTGGAGCCGCGATCCCGCTGGAGCGGAGGGAATGTCCCGGGTCCGGGGATCCCAACCGGGCCCGAGGGCACAGCGGGGGTGGGACCGGGGGTCCCGGCAGCCTCAGAGGCAGGAGCTGGTGACAGAGGGGACAGCGCTGGGTGGCCGCAGCAGCTCAGGGTGGCACCTCCCGCAGCTCCGCGTCCCTCGGGGCTCCGGGCTGCTGCCGTTCCCGTTATTAAACCGCTTTTCCCACTCCGCCCCGAGCGCTCCGCGCCTCCTCCCGAAGCGGGCCGGCCCCGCTCGTTCTCCCTCCCGGCTCCCGGCCCTGCCCGCGGGCGGAACGGCGCAGAGAGCGCGGTGCTGGGGAGCACGAACAGCGTTGTTTCAACAGCGAACGGGACTGCGGCACGGGGGGCGGCAGGGGAGGGGCGGGGGGACACAGCGGCCCCGGGGCTGCGGCCGCCTCGGGCCCCGCGGCGGCGACCGAGCCGGAACGGAGCGGGCCGGGGCCGCGTTCTGCAGCCAGAACCGCGTCCGCTCCGGCTCCGCTCAGCCCAGCTGGTCCCGCAGGAACTGCAGGAAATCCCTGAGCAGGTTGCAGAACTGCACCAGGCTCTCGTACGGCACCGAGATCAGCAGAAGCCTGTCCGGGTCCGGTGCCGGTTGCAGCTCCTCGGGCACCGCGGGGATGGCTGGCCCCGGTGTTGGAGCAGGTGTTCCTGCTGGGAGCAATCCCACCTGGAGCAGGTTCGGGGTGCTGAACCCCCGTCCCAGGGCTGTTCCCCCATCCTTGGCCCGGGCTGGAACTGAGCAGGGATCATCCAGGGGCAGCTCCTGCACTCGGCTGAGACGGGCACAGACCCGGGCACTGACCCAGCTCTCGTCTGCTCCGGCTCCGGAGTGGGAAACCAGCAGGTGGCATTGGTAAGGACACGCTGACCAGGACACACTGACCAGTACACATTGGTCAGGATACTCCAATCAGGACATTCTGACCAGGACACGCTGATCAGGACACGCTGACCAGGACACAGTGGTGAGGACACTGATCAGGACACGCTGACCAGGGCACTCTGACCAGGACACACTGACCAGGACACTCTGATCAGGACACAGGGGTCAGGACACGCTGACCAGGGCACAGTGGTCAGGACACGCTGACGAGGACACGCTGATCAGGGCACATTAATCAGGTCACAAACACGTCCAGGCCGGCAGAGTCCCTGTGTTGTCACCTTTGGGAAGGTGAGGGCTCAGGGCTCGGGGTTCAGGCTGGCACAGACGGCCCAGGACACGGTGTGGCTCTGCCCACCATGGCTGAGGATCCTGGGCCCTCGGTGCCACCAGGGCAGCATCACCTGCCCCTGGAGAGGCTGGGCCACCAGCTTTGCTTGTAGCCATGGTGGTGCTGGCCAAGTGGGTGCTGTGGGCTGGCAGAGCAACCCTCGTTAATGGCTTGATTGGACTCACCCAGAGGGGAGGATGGCCCTGCCTGGACGGTGTACCCCGACCACCCTCCTGGGAACTGCTCAAGGTAAAGACCAGTTCCACTCCTGCATCTTTGGCCTTTCCTGCCACTGACACCCAGCATCACGGGCCAGAGCTGCAGGCTATCAAAAGCCATTTCTGATTGGTGATTAATGATTTGTTTGTGCCGTGTGAGCTGGGTGTGCCGATGAGGCTGGGCGTTCATTACCACCACTCCCTCCTGCCTGGCTGGACCCGTGCCCTGGGGCACCTGAATGCTCCCAGCTCCATCACCGGGGAGCTGAGCAGGCATTGACCCAGCTCAGGATGACACCAGCACGCTTGTTATGCTCAGCTCCCAAATTCAGCACCCCACAGTGGTGAGCCCCTAATGGCCTGGCCTGTGACCCACCAGCGAAATCGCAATTGAGATGGACTGACCATGGAGTCTCACACTGGTCTGAGTTGGGAAAGAGCAAGAGATGGCCCTGTCCTGCCACGGGCACCACCACGAGGTGACATGGGCCTGCCCAGCCTGGGCAGAGGGAGCGAGCACCACTGGCCTCAGAAGCCACCTCATCATTATTCAGCCATAATTATGAGGGAAAGGAAATTAAAGGAGTTTTTCCCCAAAGTCCTTCTCAATCTAGTCCCCCTGCTTGCTGACACATTGGGGTAGACTCCAGGCTCGTCCCCAAACAAGCATCGAGATGAGGAACAAGGTGGGATCAGGGCTCCAGGGAAACTCCCCCATCCCAAAATCCCATCACAGCTGAGTTTTCTCATCGGATACTGGGGGCCAGCCAGAGCCCCCTCATGTGTGCCCACCCCTCCTGCAGCCGTGTTGGAGCCCCCCCGGGATGTGCCCATTGCAGCTGGCTGGGGCTGGCACGGGGCAGGCGTCTGGGGACAATTCCCTGTCCCGGTACAGCTCGGGGGGAGCAGTCCCTGGGCCGATGTCACCCTGTCCCTCCAGGACAATTCCCTGTCCCGGTGCAGCTCGGGGGGAGCAGTCCCTGGGCCGATGTCACCCTGTCCCTCCAGGACAATTCCCTGTCCCGGTGCAGCTCGGGGGGAGCAGTCCCTGGGCCGATGTCGCCCTGTCCCTCCGTGGCTCCCGTGGCTGCAGAACCCCTCTGGGCCGGGGTTTACCGGGGGCTCTGGCACCCGAGCGCCCCGTGGGCTGGGACTGAATTATCTCCACAATTAACGATTTCCATCCCTCAACAACCGCGGCTGGCCCGGCCCTGCTCCGCAGGAGAGCCCCGAGCGCCACGGCGGGGCTGCTGGGGACAGCGGGCGGGCTGCGGGGCGGGCTGGCAGGGCGGTAAGGGGGCTGGGGCCGTGGAGCCCCTCAGCACGGCTCGGTGGGGCTGGGGGCGCCGGGACCGCCGGGCCCGGTGTGGGGGAGCCCTCGGGGGCAGCGGGACCCCCGTGGGACGGCCCGGGGGGTGGGACAGCGGGAGCCCCCGAGACGGGCCGGGGGTACCGGGACCCCAGGCGCTGGTCTGAGGGGGTCTCTGGAGCCCCCGGGACGGGCCGGGGGTACCGGGACCCCAGGCGCCGGTCTGAGGGGGGGGTCACAGACCCTTCCCGCCGCGCCGCGTGCGCCCGGACACATTTGACCGCCGCACCGCCGGAAACCCGCTCCGGACAGGGCTGGGGGGGGGCGGTGGGACAAACCGTGGCGGGATGGGAGAGGACGGGACGGGACGGGATGCGATGGAATGGAATGGGATAGGATAGAACGAGACGGGACGGGATGGGATGGGATGGGATGCGATGAGATGGGAGAGGCGGAACGGGGCGGAGCGGGCAGCGCGAGGGAGGCCGGCGGAACGGAAGGACGCGGAACGGAAGGCGCTCGGGCGCGTTTCCGGGGGCCGGCCCGGTGCGGCGGAGCGGCGATGGCGGCGGGCGGGCGGCGCTGAGGGACCGGCCATGGAGCGCGGGCCGGGCCGGCCCAGCCTGCAGCTCGTCCAGCAGGCCGTGCAGGCGCTCTACCACGACCCCGACCCCAGCGGCAAGGAGCGGGCGAGCTGCTGGCTGGGCGAGCTGCAGCGCTCGGTGAGAGGCGCGGGTGGCGGGTACCGGGCCCGGGCTCGCGGGGAGGCCTCGGGCCGCATCCGGGGTGGGGCGGGGCAGGGAACGGCGGCCCCTTGGCGGCCTCGGGAAGCCTCTACCGCACCGCTGCCGCTGCTCTGTGGCTGCCCCATCCCTGGGAGCGCTCTGGAGAGAGACTTTGGACGAGGCCTGGAGGGACAGGACACAGGGAATGGCTTCCCGCTGCCAGAGGGCAGGGATGGATGGGATCTTGGGAATGAGGAATTCCTGGCTGGGCTGGAATTGCTAGAGCAGCTGGGGCTGCCCCTGCATCCCTGGAGTGTCCAAGGCCAGGCTGGACACTGGGGCTGGAGCAGGCTGGGACAGTGGGAGGTGTCCCTGCCATGGCAGGGGTGGCACTGGAGGGGCTTTGAGGTCATTTCCCACCCAACCATTCCCCAGTTCCGTGATTAACACAAGGAACAAGAGGCTGGGACGTTCGGCACAGTCCCGAGGGAGTTGGGAAGGAGGAATTGGCTCCCGGAGGGAAATTTGGGCTTTTCCTGCTGGCCGGGGTGAGAGAGTCGCCGGCATCCGTGAGGGGATGGAGCCAAGGCCGCCTTCAGTCCCCAGAGCCCTCAGGACACACCTCTGCCCGGGTTTGGGGTGTCTGTCGGTGTTTTATGGCCTCATCTGGTCCTGCTGGAGCCGCTTTGTCGTCCCCCCCCGGTCAGGGGATGGATGTTTCTCCTCCCCGGAGCTGGGCAGTGTCCCCTCTGTGCCCCCAAGCCCTCCCCAAGCCCTCCCCAGGAGCAGGACAAGATTCCCTGCCCTGGGGCCGGGGAGGGGCTGTGTCCTGCCCCTCCCTGCCCTGGGTGGCCAATCCTGCTGCTCCTTGTTCCCACAAACTCCTGGTTTCCCCATTTTCCCCCTGAATTCCCTGCAGTGCTGCAGCCCCGTTGCAGTTCCCATGGGAGTTCTGAGGGAATGTCCATAGCTGGGTCTGGGGGCTCTGCTGCTCCTGCTGCCATTTCCCCCTGGGCAGGGGCTTTGCCAGAGCAGAGCTCTCGGGGCAGCTGGAGGAGGGAGGTTCACATTTCAGGGATGGGTGAGAGCCCAGAACCCCTGACCAAGGGCCCCCCAAACCTGGGGTGACCCAGTAGGGCCAGGGGCTGCCTGGGTTGCTGTTGGGTAAAGGGGTGTCCCCAGGTGAGGCTGTCCCATCCTCTGGAGAGTTTGGGCTTCTGGGGACTAATTTGTATTCCCAAGTACCTGGGAATCCTGGGGTCTCTGCTGCAGTTTCTCTTGGCTGTTTCTGATAGAATGGTAGTAGTAATAATAGCATTAATAATAATAATAATAATAATAATAATAATAATAATGTCAGCAGTAACAAGTTTGTTATTAACACAGCAGCATTCCTGCTTCTCCCCTTTTGTTGGGTTATTCCCCCTGCTCCTCTGAGCACTATGTGCTGCTCGCAGAAGGAGTCCCAGTTATTCCCCAGCTGTTCAAGCCCAGCCTGGTTCCGTCCAGCACCTTTCTCTCCTTGGAGCTGCTGAGTTATCCCAGCCCTGGCAGGGACACTGAGGTGACCCTGCACAGCAGGAGCTCCCTGGCATGGCCTGGCAGGGCTGGGATGCCCCACTGGGACCTTTCCCACCTGGGGCCACGGTGGCACTGGTGACACTGGTGGGACGGGAGTCACGGTGACACTGGTGGGACAGCAGTCCTGGTGGCACTGGTGGGACGGCAGTCCTGGTGGCACTGGTGGGACGGCAGTCACGGTGGCACTGATGGGATGGGAGTCACAGTGACACTGGTGGGATGGGAGTCACAGTGACACTGGTGGGACGGGAGTCGTGGTGGCACTGGTGGGACGGGAGTCGTGGTGTCACTGGTGGGACAGGAGTCACGGTGGCATTGGTGTCCCTGGCTGGGCACTCGCTGTTTGTCCCTCAGGTGTCCCCGTGCCCTGGCCTGGATGGAGGCACTGGAATTACCCCCCCTACGGATGTTTGCTTGGATCCTCCTCTGTGCCAAGCCGTGTCCCTGCAGTGCCACCTGTCAGGGGCTGTTTGGTGGCATCCCTGGGCAGTCTGTGCCCCTTCCAAAGCGCCCAGCCCTGATCCGTTCTGTCCCGTTTGCCTCTGCTGGGATGAGCTCTCAGGGTCGGGTTCCCGCTGGTTTCTGCCTTTCTGGGTTGTAATCAGGGATCCTGGCATGGCTGGGTGGGAAGGGACCCCAGAGCCCCTCCAGTGCCACCCTGCCATGGCAGGGACACCTGCCACTGTCCCGGCCTGCTCCTGCCCCAGTGTCCAGCCTGGCCTTGGGTGCAGGCACAGAGTGTGAGGGGATGGGGAGTGGGGCTGCCCCAGCCCATCCCCAGCGCTGCAGCTGTGAGAAGCAGGTGAGCAGCACTGACAGCAACGAGCCATGGAGTGCCCAGGTGTGCCCCGGGAGCAGAGGGCACACAGGTGCACTGCATGAACCTGAGGGCATAGAAGGGTGGGCAGAGAACAACAGGGCAGACGCCTGCAGCCTTCTCAAGTGGTGTGGGGTTACCCTGTGTGGGGTGAAGCCTTCTGAGGTTGTATCTGGGATACATCCCATCGTGGGGATGAGAAGGCAAAGCCTAAAGCTGAGTTTGGGTGCCTGGGTCACTCTGTGGGGGTTCAGATTTGGCACTGGGGACCCCCAAACCTGAGTGAGATCCCTGCAGTTCCCATCCCTGGGATCTCTGGCAGGATGTGGGGTCCAGGTTTGGGTCTGGCGGGCCCTGGGGGCTCAGGTTTGTCCCTCAGCTCCCCCAGCAGCCTTGTTCTCACCTTTCCTGCTGGCTGTTCCTGGGAAACGGGGCCGGACGTGGCAGAGCAGCTCTGAGCCTGCACAGCACTGGGAGCTCAGTGCAACTTGACCTAAATCCCAGAATTTGAGGCTCCTTCAGCCAGCCGTGTGCTAGGAGCTGTGTGAGGGCTGATTGCAGACTAGCTGGGGTTTCCTCAGGCACAGGAGCTGCACCCAGTGTGGGATTGGCCTTGTCCCAGCTTCATGGCTGGAGTTTCTCTGCATCCCTGGTGTCTTGAGCAGAGCCCTGGGGGAATGCTCCGTGTGGATCCATGGCTGTGAGCTGAGTGTTGGGGTTTTGGTGTGGATTGAGTGGAGGTTGGAATGTTCTGTGTGGATCCATGGCTGAGAGCTGAGTGTTGGGGCTTTGATGTGGATCGAGTGGAGGTTGGAATGTTCTGTGTGGATCCATGGCTGTGAGCTGAGTGTTGGGGTTTCAGTGTGGATCGAGTGGAGGTTGGAATGCTCCGTGTGGATCCATGGCTGTGAGCTGAGCATTGGGGTTTCAGTGTGGATTGAGTGGAGGTTGGAATGCTGCGTGTGGATCCATGGCTGTGAGCTGAGCGTTGGGGTTTTGGTGTGGATCGAGTGGAGGTTGGAATGTTCTGTGTGGATCCATGGCTGTGAGCTGAGTGTTGGGGTTTCAGTGTGGATCGAGTGGAGGTTGGAATGCTCCGTGTGGATCCATGGCTGTGAGCTGAGCATTGGGGTTTCAGTGTGGATTGAGTGGAGGTTGGAATGCTGCGTGTGGATCCATGGCTGTGAGCTGAGCGTTGGGGTTTTGGTGTGGATCGAGTGGAGGTTTGGAATGCTGCGTGTGGATCCATGGCTGTGAGCTGAGTGTTGGGGTTTTGGTGTGGATCGAGTGGAGGTTGGAATGTTCTGTGTGGATCCATGGCTGTGAGCTGAGCGTTGGGGTTTTGGTGTGGATCGAGTGGAGGTTGGAATGTTCTGTGTGGATCCATGGCTGTGAGCTGAGAGTTGGGGTTTTGGTGTGGATCGAGTGGAGGTTGGAATGTTCTGTGTGGATCCATGGCTGTGAGCTGAGCGTTGGGGTTTTGGTGTGGATCGAGTGGAGGTTGGAATGTTCTGTGTGGATCCATGGCTGTGAGCTGAGAGTTGGGGTTTTGGTGTGGATCGAGTGGAGGTTGGAATGTTCTGTGTGGGTCCATGGCTGTGAGCTGAGAGTTGGGGTTTTGGTGTGGATCGAGTGGAGGTTGGTTTGGGTTTCAGTGGGGGTTCAGGAAGTACTTTCTGGGAGGGAAATCCTCTGGCTCTGTAGAATTCCTGAATGTGCCATGAGGAGTTTCAGGCATAGAAACAGCTTCTTGTAGTCATTGGTGCTCACAGCCCATTAATAATTGTGCTCTTTGCTGAGTTGGGCTCCCAGACAGATAATCCATGTGCCCTGGGGTTGGTGGGTTTGGGAGGATCTCCCGTGTCTGCCACCGTGTCCATCCAAACTGGGAGTTACCAGCCTGTTAATTGAGGGGAGAAAGAGTTTACTGAGAGGGTTTGGTAGGATTCTGGCTGGTGTAGGTGTGGAGTTTAACTTCTTGTTTATTCCCAGCGTGGGAATTCCCTGTGAGGATAAATAAATCCAGGGGGACGTTTATGACAGCGGTGGCTCCAGGCTTTTCTCACTCCTGTTAGAGTCATTCCAGACGAGTTTTACACCAGGAGGTCCTGGAGTTACAGGCCCTGTCGTGTAGGCAGCTGGGAAAGGAGGAGCAGAGCCTGGAAACAGCAGAGGAGCTTGTCCGAAGGCTCTGGAAGGGCTCTCCTTGACCACGCTGTGGTCGGGGTGGTGATGGACCAGCACTCCATGGAGAAAGTGTCCCGTGGGACACTGTGGGGAGAAAGTGTGCAGTGGGACACTCCATGGAGAAAGTGTTCCTGTGGGAAGCTGTGGGGCGCTTCTGCCTGCATGTGGCAGGGATGGATCCACTGGCTCTGGGGGTTGAACCTGGAGGGGTTGAGGAGCCACGGGGATGTGGCACCTGGGGACACGGGGACAGGGGGCAGGGGTGGTCTTGGCAATGCTGGGGAGCTGTTGGACGTGATGGGCTCTGGGGGCTCCCAGCTCAGAGGATCCTGTGGAAAGGAGGGAGGGAGAGGAGAGGGGAGCACGTGGAGTGCTGAGGGTCCCAGCCTCCCCAGCTTGTCTGGGCCCTTTGGGTTCTGCAGTTGGCTCCAGCTGCATTCCAGGCTTCAGAGGCCATGGAAAGAGCTCCTAGCAGAAATTCTGAGAGTGAGGTCAGGAGCTAGGCCCTGTGCTATTGCCCAGCTATAATGTTTTCCTTTTCCATGTGCAGGAGACTGGGTTTTCCTGGGAATCAGCCTGGATCATGCTGATCCTGCCTGGTGTTGCCCTCTTGTGCCCTATGTGATGCTGGGGAGCCCTGGCCCAGGGTTTGGGTCTGGAGCATTGGTGGGGGTGGTGCCTCTGGGAATGGCTGTCCTGCCTGGGGGAGAGGTTTGGAAAGGGGATTATTTTGTCTTCCAGGCTGGAACGCAGCTGGAAGCAAGTGTGGCCAGGCGGTGGTTTATTACAAAGGGCTGTTTGGCTGTTGGAGTGACTTGCCAAGGGTTGTGATGGAATTGCCTTCATTAGTGAGGCTGGAATGAGGGCCAGAGCTGGGCTTTAGGGATGCAGATGTTTTATTTCACTCTGGATTGAGCTCAGGGAAGTCCTGTGGCCCAAAGGCTGTCAGAGACAATGGCTGTGAAGCTCATGGAATTGGTTTAAGTTTTGTTCAGGTTTTCCATGGATTTGGGATTTTTTACCATGCTGGCCAGGGAGGTTTGGAGTCCCCATCCCTGGAGGTGTCCAAGGAAGGACTGGACCTGGCAGTCAGTGCTGTGGGCTGGGGACAGGGTGGGGTGTGGCACAGCTTGGACTGGATGGTCTTGAAGGTCTTTTCCACCCTCAGTGACTGTAGGATGCAGTGGGTCTGTTCCCATGCCCCAGCCCAGCCAGGGGGCTCTGGAGTCTGCCTGGTGTTTCCCTGGCTCACCAGTGGCCCAGTCCCACAGTCAGGACTGAGCCTTTGGGTTCAGACCAGCCTGGCACTGGCTGGAGCTGCCCCGAGGCTGGGAAGGCTGTGGGCTCCTGCCTGGTTCTCCTCCAGCTCTCAGGCACATCCATGTTCAGCTCTGGAGTCCTGGTGTGGGCCCTCAGATGGGCCTGGTGTCCCCAGCCCAGCCAGGAATTCCTACTTCCCAAGATCCCATCCCTCCCTGCCCTCTGGCACTGGGAGCCATTCCCTGGCTCCTGTCCCTGCAGGCCTTGTCCCCAGTCCCTCTGCAGCTCTCCTGGAGCCCCTCCAGGCCCTGCCAGGGGCTCTGAGCTCTCCCTGGATCCTTCTCCTCTCCGGGTGAGCACCCCCAGCTCTCGCAGCCTGGATCCCTGGGAAGTGAGGGGCTCCAGCCCTGGAGCTGCTCCAGGGCCTCCTCTGGACTCGCTCTGGCAGGAGAGGGCTGTGGTTCCATTGGAAATTTGGACTGTCTGCAGCACCCTGACCCCCCCAGCCCTGCCCACTGACCACAGCGTGGTTTTCCCACAGGTCCATGCCTGGGAGATCTCGGACCAGCTGCTGCAGATCCACCAGGATGTGGAGTCCTGCTACTTTGCGGCACAGACCATGAAGATGAAGATCCAAACTTCATTCTATGAACTCCCCACGGATTCCCACGCCTCACTCCGGGACTCTTTGCTGTCCCACATCCAGAACTTGAAGGACCTGTCCCCGGTCATTGTCACACAGGTTGGTGATGGCAGGGGGGGATGGAGCTGCTCCTTCCATGCCCTGCTCCTGTCAGTCACTCTGGGACCACTCTCCCTGGGCTGGAAAACAGGGAAGGCTGATCCCTGCTCCTCGCCTGCTCAAGATTGATTTCCCTCCTTCATCACTTGATTCCTTTAGTTACATCCATTACTTCATCCTCGTTTGCTCTTCGGAGAGGAGGAGCAGGGGTTTTCCTGTGCTCTGCCATGGACACCAAACCTAGCAGTGCCCTGGGTGTTCAGGGGGACTTCTGTGCACCCTTCATTCCCATTATCCATACGTTCCTGTGGCACTGGAGGGCCTGACAGCCCCAGGCTGAGCCAGGGTGCTCCTGCAGGCCCTGAATGTTATGTCAGGGAATGTCAGCCCTCAGGGCAGCCGGTGTTCCGCAGGGATTGCGCACAGACGGGGATGGGGGAGATGGATCCCGGAGTTCCCTGCCTGTGGGCCATGTTGGGAACGATTCCTGAGTTACCTGCTGGCAGGGATGTTGGGGTGGATGCCAGAGCTGCCTGCCAGCCCTGTCTCTGGACACATCCCAGCACTCCCCACATTGATCCATGTGTTTTCCATTCCCTTCCAGCTCGCTTTGGCAATAGCTGACCTTGCCCTGCAGATGGCTTCGTGGAAGGGCTGTGTGCAGACACTGGTGGAGAAGTGAGTGACTCTGTCTGTGGCCTGGGGACTGTTCTGTGGGCTGTGTCAGGCAGGTGTGGTGCAGGAAAGGGAAGTTTTTCTCCCATGATGGGTGATTTCAGCTGCCCTGGGTGGTGGCAGGAGGGGCCGTCTGCCGTGCACGCTTCCCTGCTCACAGCCCAACACTCAGCGCTTTTCCTCATCCCTGTTTTGTTAGGGACAATCCCTCTTCCCTCAGCTATGTCTGTGCTGTGGGATGGAGCAGTGGGGCTGGAGCCAGTCACTGTTGGGTGTCCCTAGATGTCCCCACGGGATGCCACACGCTGCTGCACAGTGACAGCAGCAGCCCCTGGGGCTGCCACCACCCTGAGTCCATTGGCAGCAGGAGGGGGTGGGATTTGTCCAGGCAGTGGCACCTGGACTCCCAGAGCTCATGGGCTGAGAAAGCTTCTGTCACTGCTCTGCTGGAAATCTGGGCTGAGCCATCCTGGAGACTCCTCTTGGCAGGGCTGTGGCTGGACACTGCCTGTCCTTGAGACAGGACTGTTGCCGAATCCACGGAATGTGGAATCGTGGGATGCGTGGGGTGGGAAGGGACCCTAGAGCCCTGCTGTGGTCCGGGGTGCCCTGCAGCCCTGGCTGTGCTGTTCCCCAGTGCTGAGGCGTGGCCCTGTCCCTCGTGGCAGGTACAGCAATGACGTGACGTCGCTGCCCTTCCTGCTGGAGATCCTGACGGTGCTGCCCGAGGAGGTGCACAGCCGCTCGCTGCGCATCGGGGCCAACCGCCGCACCGAGATCATCGAGGACCTGGCCTACTACTCCAGCACCGTGGTGTCACTGCTGGTGAGCAGCCTCCAGCTGCCTCTGCCCCAGAGGGCATCGGGGCCTTGCTTGGGCTGGAAGAGCCCTCAGAGCCCATGTGTCCATCCATCCCCCAGCGCTGCCAGGGCCACCACTGACCGTGTCCCCGAGGACCGCTCCCACACGGCTTTGAAATCCCAACAGGGATGGGGACTCCAAACCTCCCTGGGCAGCTGTGCCAGGGAGGGACAGCCCTTTCCAGGAAGGAATTTTTCCAATAGCTGAGCCTCCCCTGGCACAGCTCAAGGCTGCTTCTCCTTACCCTGTTTCAGGAGATGGAGCTGAACTGTGCCCTCTGCCCAGCAGCTCAGGTGTTGCTGGAGAAGCCTCTTTCCCCATTCCATCTTTATCCCAGCAGAGTTCCCTGCCAGTGCCACTGCAGCCATCAAGCCAGCCCAGCTCCACCTGTTCTGGGAGAAGTTGTCTGAGGAAGTCCTTGCTCACTCTGAAATTCCTTTACCTTCCTTGAGTCCCCTTCCAGGGCCACCCTGCCCAGCCAGTCCCAGCTTTTCCAGGGACACCTGGGAGATCCTGGTTGGAGTATCAGGAGTCCCCACACTGTGCTGTCCTCTCCAGCCCCATCTTTTCCTGGGATATCCCAGCTGGCACATCAGGGGGCCCCCACACTGGGCTGTCCCCTCCAGCCATGTC
Organism: Haemorhous mexicanus; assembly: GCF_027477595.1. Lineage (NCBI taxonomy): Eukaryota > Metazoa > Chordata > Aves > Passeriformes > Fringillidae > Haemorhous > Haemorhous mexicanus. Next base: position 75,975,669 of record NC_082345.1, read on the forward strand.
CAGCCCCAGCTTTTCCCAGGATCCCTGGGAGATCCTGGCTGACATGCTGGGGACACAGGCAGTGTCACCTCGCTCTGGTGCTTGTGCCTGCTCTGAGCTGACACAGGATCACGAAGGGCTGGCCCTGTCCCTGCACATACCTGCTCTCTCTGCACCTGCCTGAAGCTTTCCTGAGCTTTCCCTTTTGGTGCCAGCATGGGCATTTCCACCACCTACCTGAAGAGCCAAATTTATATTTTCTGTGTAGGATTTAAATGCCAAATTCCCATCTTCAGTTAAAAAATGGGGTTAAAGCAGCATTCCAGGGACTGTGATGAGGTCCAACATTCTGCCTTTAGGGCAAGTGTCAAGTGGGGAGATCTCTGGAAGCTCTTGTGCAAAGATTCCTGGGCCTGTCCAGGGGGTCTGGGATCTTCCATGTCCTGCCTGTCCACCTCTTCCCCCTTTCCCTGTGCCAGTTGAGGCTGGGGCTTTGGGCAGGGCTCTGCTGGGCACTGGTCTGCAGCTGGAGCACTGGCCAGCCCTGGGAAGGAGCTGCAGCCATCCCACGTCCTGGCTTGGACACTGGGGTGGCATGTTTGGAATGTCCCTCGGGACAGGTCTGGCTCTCAGCAGCAGCTTCTCTCTGCAGAGGTGTTTTTTTGGGAGAAGGATTAAATTGGGATTTGTCAGGTGTGAACATCCCTGATGGCTGTGCTCTGCTGGCCCAACAGGGGATCCTGCAGGAATGGGGATGAGGGAGTTGCTCCAGCTGCTCTTTCTGCTCCTGTGGGCTCTGTCCCTGAGTCCAGGGCTGCTGGTGACAGGGATGCTGGGAGCAGCCTGCCTCTGGAATGTTCTCATGTGGACTCCAGAGGATGTTACTGGTTATTTCTCATGGATCACCCGCTGGAGTCAGATCCTGACAGGCTCTGCCGTGTCCTGCAGGTGACGTGTGTGGAGAAGGCAGGCAATGAGGAGAAAATGCTCATCAAAATCTTCCGGTGCCTGGGCAGCTGGTTCAACCTGGGTGTCCTGGACAGCACCTTCATGGCCAACAGCAAGCTGCTGTCCCTGCTCTTCGAGGTGCTGGTGAGTGTTTCCCAGGAGGTGGGGGGTTCCAGGGTGGGGGCACTGGAGAATCCCAGCAGGACTGAGGTGTGGGGCAGGGTGTTCATCTCTCCTGTGTCACACAGACTTTCTGGTTCCCTCTGGGCCAGATCAGCTCCACAGGGTGGGCAGTCCCTCTGCTGGGAAGTGCAGGCAGGGAAGTGCCACTGCCCATGAGGTGCCAGGTGAGGTTTGTCACACCCAGAGGTGCCAGGTGAGGTTTGTCATCCTTGTGGCTGGGCATCGGAAGCCTTTGTTGGGGTTTGATGGGCAAATCAGGGGGGTTGAGGTTATTTTGGTTTCTTCCCAGATTGTCAGTAAAGCAGTATTCCTCTTCTGACCCTTTCTCCTTGGAAGATCCCCTCCTGGAGGAGTTGGGGTATTTGCCTGGCTGAGTGTGACAGGGCTGGAGGTGTGGAGAATCCTGTGCCACTGAGCCAGGGCAGGCAGGGAGTGGAGTCAGAGTGAGGAATTCCTGGAGGATGGAGGTTTCTGCTGCAGACATCATCTGTCCCTCCTCCCTCTCTCCCATGGGATCCCTCATTTGCATGATTCAATCAATGACAAATGCAGATGAGGGCTCCCAGGAAGGATGTCTGCAGGATCCTGAATATCCATGTGGGATCCTACTTAGAGTGGAGCTGTAGCAGGAGCTGCTCCCAGGACAGGCTGTGGGGCTCACCAGCCTGTTTAGTGGTTAATGGCCCTTTGGGTGGGGTGTTTTTCCTTCCTCCCCCTCTCCCTTCAGTGGCACCAGGAATTGTTTCCCAAATCCATTGATATCTTGTTCAGTAGGACTCACAGTCTCTGCTCCTTTGTTTCCTCCCTGCTTGCTCTCTCCCAGTTCTCTGTATGTCCTGTCTCCTCCCCTGTAAATCCCCCTCACTCAGTCACCACCCATGGCATTCACTGACCCCAGACCATCCCTGGTCAATATTCCACTTGCTTGTGGAAGCCTTGTCCCCATCCCCACCAAGGACTCCCCAGCTCCCACCTCTCCTCCCAGTGGGAGTATGACTCTGTGTCCAGCCAGGTGATGAGCAGCATGGTGGTTTCCTTCCTTCCAAGCTGCCCAGGGTTCCAGCTGGTGTTTCCCCTCCTGTGTTTGCCAGGGAAGTTGCCAGGGTGCCTTGTGTCACTCTGACCTGGGATGTCCAGGGAAACAGGTTATGAGGCCAATGGGGGGTGGTGGGGGCTGTGGCTGTGCAGGACCTCTACAAAGTGTTTCCACAGAATTCTTTGGGTTGGAATAGATCTCCAGGATCAAATCCATTCATTGTGGGAACAAGAACAAAAACCTGGTGGTTTCATTACTGTCTGATTGCATTATAGAATTGGGGCAGTGGTGGGGCAGCTCCCATCTCTGCTCTGGTGACCGGGGAATGGCTGGAGCTGTGCCAGGGAAGGTCAGGCTGGAAAGCAGGAAAGGTTCTGCCCCAGAGGGTGCTGGGCACTGCCCAGGGGCTCCCTGAGAAATGGGCACGGCCCCGGGGCTGCCAGAGCTCCCCTCCCAGGGATGCAGTCCCCTCCCTGGGATCGTTGGGGTGTCTGTGCAGGGTGGAGCTGGATCTGTGATCCCTGTGCTCCCTTCCAGCTCAGGAGATGCCATGACTCTTTGATAATTGCTGTGCTCTTGTGCCTTGCAGCAACAGGACAAGACCTCGTCCAACCTGCACGAGGCTGCGTCGGACTGCGTGTGCTCGGCCCTCTACGCCATCGAGAACGTGGAGACCAACCTGCCCCTGGCCCTGCAGCTCTTCCAGGGCGTGCTCACCCTCGAGAGTGCCTATCACATGGCTGTGGCACGGGAGGACCTGGACAAGTGAGGGACAGGGACCTGTGCTGTGGCTGGGAGGGATGGGCAGGACAGTGCCATGTCAGCCTCCAAACAGAGATACCAGTGCCAGGGCATCCGCAGTGCTGGGGGCGCTGGGGCTGGGCAGAGCCTGTCCCTGTGCTGGGCACTTGTGGGGTCACACCCAAATCCTGGGGGCAGGTCTGGGCCCCTCACTGCAAGAGAGACATGGAGGGGCCAGGGGCTGGGCTGGACTGGAGCTGTGCCCTCACTGGGTTTTTGAGAAGTTTGAGATCAGTATTTCAGCAGATTTGCTTATTGGAGCCCAGTGTTTGCACCCACTTCCCCTGCTGGAGCATCTACCAGCTGCTGGCAAAGCAGAAGTTGGGGTTTCTCACTCTGACCAAGGCCCTGGGAACATTTTGGCCCAGCCGTGCCCTGCACTGGGGTAAAGCCCGTGAGGCTGACCCAACCCCTGTCCCCTTGTCCCTCTGCAGGGTGCTCAACTACTGCCGTGTGTTCACCGAGCTGTGCGAGACCTTCCTGGACAAGATCGTGTGCACGCCGGGCCAGGGCCTGGGCGACCTGCGCACGCTGGAGCTGCTGCTCATCTGCGCGGGGCACCCGCAGTACGAGGTGAGCTGCAGCCAGGCACAGGGGAAAGCCTTGCTGCTGCTGCTGCTGCTGCTGCTGCTGCTGCTGCTGCTGCTGCTGCTGCTGCTGCTGCCACAGTCGTGGCCCTGTGAGCTGCGGGCTCTGGAATCCCTGCTCTGCACTCGTGGGCAGGACTCTGGCTTTGCGTTTCCTTCTGGGTGTCCTGGAGTTGCCAGCACAGCTCTGGAGCCCCTGTTAGTGCTTTCCCACATGTTCAGGTTGAGCTCAGTGGGGATTTGTGGTTCTGGGAATTTTGCCCTGTGAGTGACTGAAAGGCTGGTGCACATCAAAGTGCCTGCCCACCTGCCTTAGGAGGAAAACTTGTCATTGTTTTGGTCTCTATATTATTTATTTAATTATTTATCTTTTTATTCTTCCCAAACCTTTAAGTGCCAGTTGCTGATCCCTGCCTGTGTTCAGTGGATGGAAACTGCTGCCTGGCTGGTTTGCCCCGGGAGGTGCAGGGCAGCTGTGCTCCAGCAGGCCCCGTGTGCTCCCTGGGGTCCCTGGGATCCTTTTCCTCCCTTCCGAGGTCTTTCAAGCTCAGTTTTCCTTGGCCACAACCTCATCCTGTGCCATCAGTGCTGAGGGGGACATGGAGCTCTGCAGCTGCTCCTGACTAAATCTGCGCTCGTGGTTTTTGTGCAGTAACCACACAATAAATAAAAGAACCCACCACAAAGGGGCTGCATCCACTTGCAGCACAAGCTGCTCCCAGTACCCCAGGCCCCACTCTGGAGTGATTCAGGGCTGGAGAGGCTTTGGCTGCCAAGGGCTGGGGCAGGTTTCAGTGTCACTGGGGGATCCCAAGCCCTTTATTAACTGGCAGGCAGAGAAATCAGTGGATCTGGAGCAACCAATCCCTGTGTCACCACTGTGTGGCACAGCAGGTCTGACACACATCTGTGGTGCTGCCACCCAGGGCCAGGGTTTCTGCTTCTCCATTGGGAATACTGACAGAGTGGGGAAAAACATTCTGCTGGTAACAAAATGCTGTATTTTTCTTTCCAAACAGGTGGTAGAAATTTCCTTTAACTTCTGGTATAGACTGGGGGAGCACCTGTACAAGACGGACGATGCTGTGATCCACAGCATCTTCAAAGCCTACATCCAGCGCCTGCTGCACGCGCTGGCCCGGCACTGCCAGCTCGACTCCGACCACGTAAGGGCCTGTGGAATGGGCAGGGGGTGTGTGTGACCCTGGGGACAGCTGGGATGTGTGGGTGTCCCTGGGAACAGCTGGGATGTGTTTGTGTCCCTGGGGAACAGCTGGGATGTGTGTGTGTCCCTGTGGAGGCACTGGGATGTGTGTGTGACCCTGGGGACAGCTGGGATGTGTGGGTGTCCCTGGGAACAGCTGGGATGTGTTTGTGTCCCTGGGGAACAGCTGGGATGTGTGTGTCCCTGTGGAGGCACTGGGATGTGTGGGTGTCCCTGGGGAACAGCTGGGATGTGTGTGTGTCCCTGGGGAACAGCTGGGATGTGTGTGTCCCTGTGGAGGCACTGGGATGTGTGGGTGTCCCTGGGGAACAGCTGGGATGTGTGGGTGTCCCTGGGGAACAGCTGGGATGTGTGGGTGTCCCTGGGGAACAGCTGGGATGTGTGTGTGTCCCTGGGGAACAGCTGGGATGTGTGTGTGTCCCTGGGGAACAGCTGGGATGTGTGTGTGTCCCTGGGACCAGCTGGGATGTGTGTGTCCCTGGGGAACAGCTGGGATGTGTGTGTGTCCCTGGGGAGGCACTGGGATGTGTGTGTGTCCCTGGGGACAGCTGGGATGTGTGTGTGTCCCTGGGGAACAGCTGGGATGTGTGTGTGTCCCTGTGGAACAGCTGGGCAGTGGGATGTGTGTGTCCCTTTGGGAGCTGTGTTGTCCCTGCTTGAGGCAGTTTTATTGGGATCAGGATGGCATGGCTCACCAGCCACAGCTGCTATCTTCTTCCATGCACTCTGGGATGGTTTGTTCTCTCCTCCCCTCCTCATCCCCTTGCTTCCCATCCCTTCCTCTGTTTGTTGGAGCAGGAATACTCAGTGTGTGCTCAGGCTGGTCATGTTTTCCTTGGGCACAGCACTTCAGACCCTCCAGCAGCCTGGTCTGCAACAGGAGAGCAGGAATGCTGGCTCTCCTTGAAACAGAATCACCGGTGTTCCCCTGGCTGTGGCTAAGTGGGAGCCTGAACTCCCCTGAGCTGCCCTTGTGCTCTCCCTCCTCTCCCTCAGGAGGGAGTCCCCGAGGAGACCGATGACTTCGGGGAGTTCCGGATGCGTGTCTCGGACCTGGTGAAGGACCTGATCTTCCTGGTGGGCTCAGTGGAGTGTTTTGCTCAGGTGAGTCTGGGGGAGTGCAGTGAGGTGCACGCCAATGTCAAGGGAGGTCACTGAGCCCTGGTGGCCTTTGGGACTGGAGGAGGTCACACGTCTCATGCCCAAGGAGATGTGTGGTGGGAGAGCTGTTCTGGGAGAGCGGGAGGTGTGGGAGCAGCAGGAGGTTTCTGACATTTTGGGGAAAGCCACTGTGGTCCCACAGTGTCAGGGTGGCCTGTGGAATGTGGGGATTCTGTGGGCCCAGAGCTGGGGTGGGAGTTTGGGGGTGGGAGGGGTCAGGAGCAGGGCCTTGGGGGCAGGGGTTGGTGATGGGGGTTCCTGGCCCCTCGGTGACCGTCCCCCCTGCAGCTCTACGCGACGCTCAAGGACGGGAACCCGCCCTGGGAAGTGACAGAAGCCGTGCTCTTCATCATGGCCTCCATCGCCAAGAGCGTCGACCAGTGAGTCCTGCCTGTGGCCAGGGAGCTGGGGACTAGGGCTGCCTCCATGTGACACAGACACCACAAATATCCCAAGGACATTCCCATCCCTGGCAGTGTCCAAGGCCAGGTTGGACCCGGCTTGGAACAACCTGGGACTGTGGAAGGTGTCCCTGCCATGGCAGGGGGACATGGAGGGGCTTTGAGGTCTGTTCACACCCAAACCATTCATTGGGGATCCTTCACATCCAGGTGGAGCTTTCCTAGGTATCCTTAGGGAAGGTTAAGCCACTGAAAGTGTTTCTGCCTCTGTTAGTGGCAGTGGAAGCATAGACAGGTGACACCCAGGGTGGTGAGCCCACAGCAAGTCCTGTGCACTGCCAGCAGTGGGACAACCCAGCTGACCTCCCCTGGGCTTGGAATGCTGTCCGTTCCACACCTGGGACACTGGAATCCCCATCCCTCTCTTCCCTGGGGGCTGTGATTGCTGTCACTCCTTTTCCCAAGGAGGCTGGCGACACCATCCCTCCCTTCCTTGTGAGGCTGGCAGTCCTGTTCCCCTGCTCCCCACACACCTGGAGAAGTCACCTCAGTCCCTTCACATCACCAGCTCCTGTTACCTGTGTTGAGGCTGCTCCTGCTTGCTTTTCCAATGCCCTGTTCCTGGGGGTGCTGGCTGGAAGCACTGGGGGCTCTGCCCCACCAGCCTGGGATCACCCATCACACCCTCCTACAGCAGAGGAGGCAGTTCCCAGATAATGAACCCCCTGGTTCTCATGTCCCCCCGAAGTGGTGGGGCTCAGTTCCCAGATAATGAACCCCCTGGTTCTCATGTCCCCCAGTAGTGGTGGGGCTCAGTTCCCAGATAATGAACCCCCTGGTTCTCATGTCCCCCCAAAGTGGTGGGGCTCAGTTCCCAGATAATGAACCCCCTGGTTCTCATGTCCCCCAGTATTGGTGGGGCTCAGTTCCCAGATAATGAACCCCCTGGTTCTCATGTCCCCCCGAAGTGGTGGGGCTCAGTTCCCAGATAATGAACCCCCTGGTTTTCATGCTCCCTGCTGTGGCACTGGTGTCCGTGGGGCTGAGCCCCACCCTCGCAGGGTTTGTCACAGGGCACGCTCAGAGTCTCCTGTGGGGCGGGGGGTCCGGCAGCCCCTCCCAGCCCGCTCCGGGCGCTGAGCCGAGGCTGTCCCGCAGGGAGAACAACCCGACGCTGGTGGAGGTGCTGGAGGGCGTGGTGCGGCTGCCCGAGTCGGTGCACACGGCCGTGCGCTACACCAGCATCGAGCTGGTGGGCGAGATGAGCGAGGTGGTGGACAGGAACCCGCAGTTCCTGGGTGAGTCCCGCGCCCCCGCGGCCCCGCCGCGCCCGCCGGCCCCGACTGAGCCCCTGTCTCCGCAGATCCCGTGCTGGGCTACCTGATGAAGGGGCTCTGTGACCGGCGCCTGGCGTCGGCCGCGGCCAAGGCCATCCACAACATCTGCTCCGTGTGCCGGGACCACATGGCCCAGCACTTCTCGGGGCTGCTGGAGATCGCCCGCGCCCTCGACTCCTTCGCGCTGTCGCCCGAGGCTGCCGTGGGGCTGCTCAAGGGTGGGTATCCCTGGGATCCGGGGGTTATCTTGGGATCTGCCAGGGTATCCATGGAACCTGCTGGGGGATCCATGGGACTTGCTCCCCAGGGTGCTGAGCCCATCCTCATGGGGTTTGTCCTGATGGGCCCCAAGTCCCATTCCACGTGCAGAGCGTCCTCAGGAGTTCCCTGGGGGCTGGAGGCAGAAATAAATCCTAGATTGGTAACTGTCCCCATCCCTGAGACAGAGCTCAGGGACTGTCCTGGGCTGGATATGTGGGAAGAATGTGTGGGAAGTGCTGAGAGCCAGGCTGGCTGTGGGTCACTGCTCCATCCAAACTCTGGGGATCACCTGCTAGGCACAGAGGGTGGAGATTTGGGAGTATTGGTCATTCTTTCAGAGAGTTTGGGCTCAAGAATGGAGATTTTAAACTCAGTGTTGGTGTCTCACTGGACTGTTGAGCACCATGAGCCTCCTCAGCCACGGCTGGTTTTGAGGACATGCCTTAAAGATTTTCAGTGAATTCCAGTGCTGCTGGAGCCTTTATTTCCAGAGCCAGGGACCCTTCCCTGCAGTCGTGTGCTGCCATGGGAGACAAAACTCCCCTTGTTCCACTGGGTGCCCCAGCACTGGGCGAGCTGCTCCTCTCCCTGCCAAAGGGTTTTCTCCCCCTCCCTTAGGACAAGCCAGGAATTCCTGAGCCAGGGAGGTTTCCCCCTGGGGTGGTTGGCACCACAGCCAGATCCTGGCTGTGCCAGAGCTAGGAGTGAGCTGCTGCCCGTTGGGAGTGGGAGCAGCTCAGTGCTCCTTGTGTTCTATGGCTGGGAGCCCCGAAGTGCCTTCCCTGGAGATTCCTAGGATCTCACAGTGTTGCTGGACTGGGACGGGGACACTGGGGACACGTGGTGAGCTCAGATGTGCTTATGGCATCTGCTGGCCTGTCCCTGTCCCTCACGCCAGCATTGCTCCCTGCTGGGACTGAAGTGTTTCCGTGTCTGGTTCAGCCAGAGCCAGATTCAGCTGTGGGGAAGCTCTCCCAGGCCCCAGCCCTGTCCTGCAGCCATTCCACCTGGGAATGTCACCGCCCCTCTGCCCTCCCTGCTCCTGAGCTGTGTGTGTCCTCGCAGGCACGGCGCTGGTGCTGGCCCGGCTGCCCCTGGAGAAGATCTCGGAGTGCCTGAGCGAGCTCTGCGCCGTGCAGGTGCTGGCGCTCAAGAAGGTGCGTTGGGATGGGGGGGACAGCTGCTGGGAGGGGACACTGGGGACAGTGGCCAGGCCCCAGCCCTGCTACAGCAACTGTGTCCTCAGAGCCAGGAATTGTCTGGGTTGGAGAAGCCCCTGGAGCCCCTTTAGTTCAACTGTTCCCCAGCACTGCCAAAGCCACCACTAATGTCCCCAGGTGCCACACCCACACAGCTTCTAAATCCCTTCAGGGATGGGGACTCCACCCCTGCCCTGGGCAGCTGTGCCAGTGCCAGGAATAATTTCCCCCATATCCAACCTGACCCTCCCCTGGCACAGCTAGAGGCCATTCCCTCTCATCCTGTCATTTGTTCCGTGGGGACAGGGCCCAGCACCCACACTGGACATGTCCACGACTGAGGTCTTCCCTAATCCCACCTGAGGAGGGGCAGAGGTGCTGCTGGTGGGGTCAGTGTCCAGGCAGTGTCTTCCCAGGGCTACCTGTGCTCCTAAAATCCTATCCTTTTCGCTTGTTTTCCAGCTGCTCTCCCAGGAGCCAAGCAACGGCCTCTCCTCAGACCCTACAGTGCCCCTGGATCGACTCGCCGTCATCTTCAGGTGAGGAAGGAGCTGGGGCACTGCTGCTCCCCCAGACCCTGACTCTGCAGCACCCCCTTCTCCCCAGCCCTTGGGGAACGCGCTGGAAGTCTCTGCTTCCCCAGGTTCCAGCTCCTGAGGTGCCCCCTCAAACCAGTTTCTGGTCCACTTCCTACAGCTCCAACCTTTCCCTTGGCTTTAATCCCAAGCCCCCCTTAACCCTTGGCTGTTCCCACAGACACACCAACCCCCTTGTTGAGAACGGCCAGGTCCACCCGTGCCAAAAAGTCATTCAGGAGGTGCGTGGGAGAGGGCTGGGATTTGGGGACAGGGCTCTGGTGGGGGGTTTTGTGGGGGGAGTTCCCAGGTATGGGGGTACCTGGGGTGTTGTACAGAGTCCCAGTCCCTGACTGCCAGCAGATCCATGCGTCTGCCCAGGGCTGCAGGGGAGGGGAGCTGTGGGGCACCCTCCTGCCCCTCCTGGAAGCAGGGATTGGGGTGTGGAGGGGGAAATCTGAGGCTTCAGCCCTCTGGAAGGGGCCCTGGCTCTGGGAGTGCCCCAGGTGATTATTTCCCTGTCCATGTCCCGTTTGCCACGCTGCACTGGAGGGGATAAACCACCCCAGGCTCCTCCAGAAAGCTTTTCTCCCTCATCTGCCGTCCCTCACTGGGATCTGGGTGTTCTGGGGACCGGGAGGGAGTGGGCAGTGTTGTGGCTCGGGTGTGACCCCTCCCTCGTGTCCGTGCCCAGATCTGGCCGGTGCTGTCGGAGACCCTGAACAAGCACAGTGCCGACAACCGGATCGTGGAGCGCTGCTGCCGCTGCCTGCGCTTCGCCGTGCGCTGCGTGGGCAAGGGCTCGGCCGCGCTGCTGCAGCCCCTCGTCACCCAGGTGGGGCTGGGGGCTCTGCGGCACCCGGGGGGCTCGCTCAGGTCCCTGTGGCTGCCACAAGCATCGCAGGGTGGCTGTGGGCGCTGGGAAGTGCTGCAGCGGATCCTGGCGGTCTTGGGAATTCCAGAATAAGCCTTTGGGGAGGAGAGAGGCTTTGGAAGGGGCGGGGGGTGCCGGGGGGTTGTGGATCCCCGCGTGTGTATGATTTGGGAGGAGTGTGTGAAACCCTGCATGGTGCAGCTCCTGGGGAGGTAACCCAGCCTGAGGGAAGGATCCCTTAATACCAGAGCTGGGTGCTCCCTGCTCCACTTGGCTCCTGCCAGGCTCCAAGGGGAAACTTCCATGGAGAAGTGCTGCTGGCTCAGGTGGCCTCAGCACAGAGATGCTCCAGGACCTGAGCGAGTCCATTGGGGTGTCCCTGCCCACAGGGGACAGGCTGGGCCCGGAGGGATGTGGGGTCAGGGCAGATGTGGCTGTGCCAGGGCAGCGTTCCTGTCTCCCCAGATGGTGAATGTGTACCGGGAACACCAGCACTCCTGTTTCCTCTACCTGGGCAGCATCCTGGTGGATGAGTACGGCATGGAGGAGGGCTGCCGGCAGGGCCTGCTCGACATGCTGCAGGTGGGGCCCGCCTGCCCAAATCACAGCATCACTCAGGGTGGAAAATCCCTCTGAGATCATCGAGTCCAACCGTCCCCCAGCACTGCCGAGGCCACCACTGACCCTGTCCCCAAGTGCCACATCCACGCGGCTTTTAAATCCTTCTGGGGGTGGAGGACTCCACCCCTGTCCTGGGCAGCTCTGCCAGGGCTGGACAGCCTTTCCTGCAGGAATTTTCCCTAATACCCAGTCTATATAGAATCTCAAACTGCTTTGGGTGAGAAGGGTCCTTGAAGCGTGTCCATGGGTGTGGACACCTTCCACTATCCCAGGTTGTCCCCAGCCTGTCCTTGGACACTTCCAGAGATGGGACAGCCCTGGCCTGTTCCATGTGGGGAAGGGCAGCTTGAGGAGTGATCCCAAGTAGCTGCTGATGGATCCCTGTTCTCCCTAGGCTCTCTGCATCCCCACCTTCCAGCTCCTCGAGCAACCCAACGGCCTCCAGAACCACCCGGACACCGTGGATGACCTCTTCCGCCTGGCAGCCAGGTGCCACCTCCTTCCACAGGCCACCCAGCCCCTCTGTCCTCGTGGAGGGTCCCCGTGGGAGCACCCACGGGAGCAGTGGAGCGGGGAGAGGCAGGACCTGCCCTGACGTCCGTCTGTCTCCCCGGGCAGGTTCATCCAGCGCAGCCCCATCACCCTCCTGCGCAGCCAGGTGATGATCCCCATCCTGCAGTGGGCCATTGCTGCCACCACCCTGGACCACCGGGACGCCAACTGCAGCGTCATGAAATTCCTGCGGGATCTGATCCACACTGGGGTGGCCAACGACGTGAGTGACCCGTCGGGATGTCACCATGGAATCATGGAATGGGCTGGGTGGGAAGGGACCTCAGAGCCCCTCCAGTTCCACCCCTGCCATGGCAGGGACACCTCCCAGTGTCCCAGCCTGCTCCAAACCCCGTCAGCCCCACCATCCTCATCTGCCCTGTCCTGTTGTCCCCACAAGCCACCCTGGTTCCTCCACCAGTGCTGCAGAGGAGCTTATCCCTGTCCCCAGGCCCTGCCCACCCCCTTCTCCTTCCTCCCACAGCATGAGGAGGACTTTGAGGTGCGGAAGGAGCTCATCAACCAGGTGATGACCCAGCTGGGGCAGCAGCTCGTGAACCAGCTCCTGCAGACGTGCTGCTTCTGCCTCCCGCCCTACACCCTGCCCGACGTCGCCGAGGTGCTCTGGGAGATCATGCAAATCGACCGCCCGGTGAGGGGAGGGACCCCAGAGGGACAGGAGGGACCCCAGAGGGACAGGAGGGACCCCAGAGGGACAGGAGGGACCCCGAAGCTCTGCCGAGGCAGGGCCCGGGAGCCAAGTTGGGCTCCACATTCCGAGTTCCTCCCTTTCCCTGGCACAGACGTTCTGCCGCTGGCTGGAGAACTCGCTGAAGGGGTTGCCAAAGGAAACCACGGGCGGAGCCATCCAGGTGACACACAAACAGCTCACCGACTTCCACAAGCAGGTCACCAGGTGAGAGCCACCGGGGTCTCCAGCTGGCACCAGTTCCCTCCTTCAGGCTGGCCTCCAGCACTCTCAGCCGTGCCTGTGCTGTTGATCCTGCTGGGATGTGCCACCTGCCTGCACGGGCACACGGGGCCCTGGGGGCCGTGTGGCGCCCTTGCTGTCACCCAACGGGTTTTTCTGCCCAGCCCAATCCCTGCCGAGCCACCTCCTCATCCCCGTGAGTCACTGGTTCCAGCTGCCAGGCCCTGCCCAGGCCTGTCCCTTCCCAGGGCCACCAGCTGCTTTGGGAACATCACCTCCCTCTTGTCCCTGGACAAATCCCAAACACTGAGTGCCCGGGGGCAGCTGGTTCCTTCCACCCAGCCCACCACCCTGATAGCATATGAGTCTCCTCCAGGAACAGTCCTGGGGGCTGCCAACCTCGTTCTGCCCTGGTGATTGTCCCTTCATCTCTCCCAACACCTTGGAGGCGAGCTGTCACGCTCCCAGCTCCCCTTCCTTGGCAGGACACCTTCCCTGGGCCCCAAGTGTCCCCTTGGGGTCATCCGCTGATGTCCCCCCTTGTCTTGCAGTGCTGAGGAATGTAAACAAGTCTGCTGGGCTCTGAGGGACTTCACCCGCCTGTTCCGATAGCTCTGGCTCCACGTGGCACCTGTCTCCCAGGTAAGGGCCTGGCTCCGGGGTCCCCCGCCCCACAGGACAGCGGGGACAAAGGGTTGAAGCTCCCTTCCTCCTCCCAGGAATGTCTTTAAGGAGAAGACAGGAAACAGCAACCCAAGAATGTGTCCCACAATCAGCCGAGGGCTCTCGCCCGCTCCAGCGCATCCCGGAGTCCGGAGCCACGGGAGGAGGGCTCGGCCCGGCGGCCCCGGCCCGGGGCTCGGCCACCGCCCGAGCAGCAGCCCCGGGGCAGCACCTCCCTCCCCACTGCAACCCACCCGGCACCGGCGCCACGCCGAGCCACTCGCGGCCGCCCGGCAGCAACAGAAGTAGGAAAACTTTCTGTGAAATGGAGACAAAAAAGAAGGAAAAGAAACAAACAAAAAACAAACAGTACAAATTGTTTAGGAAGATGGGGGGGTCAGTCTGGGGGTCCTGGGGCGCTGCCCCCCTGAGCCCACCGTGGCCTGCCTGGTGCCGACTCCCAGAGACGACACAGGCGGGACGGACTCTGCAAATAGAGATTTATATTTTATTTTGTTCTGCTTTTTTTGTTTGTTTTCTTGTTTGGTTTTTTCTTTTTTTTTTTCCCTTTTTCGGGGTTTTCTTTGGTTTGATTTTGGGGTAGGAGGCGGTGGCTCGAGTGCGGGCAGGGCGGGCGGGCGCATGCGGTTCCCTCCGGGGGTGTGTAGCCATCTCGAGAACAATAAAAAACAACAAAAAACTGAAAAAATAAATTAAACCTCCTGAAGTCCCTCTGGTTCTCCTCCCAGGGCTGGGGCTGCTTTGTGCCCCTCTAGCGCTGGGTACCCCCCATCCCTGGGGGCTCCAGGTCCAAGGCGGCCCCAGCCCTGTTTTCTTGCTGTTTCCCCCAAAACTCCCAGGGGGATGATCCTTGGCAATGCGGGGAGGGGCCCAGAGCTGCCCCAGGGCGGGGGGCACGGTGCCCTTCCCCTGCAACGCACCCTGGTGCTGGTCACTGCCAGCTCTGGGGGGACAGGCATGGGGACAGGGGTAGGGACAGGGATGAGGATGGTGCTGGGTGGCCCCAACCCCACCAGCCGAGATGGCCACGGAGTGACTCACCCCGCGTGGCAGTGTCCCGCTGTCCCCGTGTCCCTGTCAGTGGGGCAGGGGGCCGGGTGGCAGCGCCCAGGGCCCCGTGGAGGGGCCGGGCGGGGGCTGCGCTGGCGGCAGCCGCTGGTGGCTCTGCCAGAGCTGGTGCAGCTCCTTGAACTGCTCCACCATCCTGTCCTTGAGGTCGGGGTGCGAGATCTGCAGCGGGATACTGTCGGCCGACCAGGACAGCTCCCCGGAGAACATCTCCAGCAGCAGCCGCGCCGCCACCGGCACCACCTGCAGGAGCCGCAGGGCGTCACCGGGGCAGGGTCCCCGCCGTGCCCCCGGGACAGCCGCGGGTCCGGCCCCTCACCTGCACCGTGATCAGCTTCTTCTCCTTGGGCTTCTGGTCCGGCCACTCCTCGCCAAAGCAGAGGAAGATCTCAAAGGGGGGCGGGGTGGGGGTCTGCCCCTTCTGGAACTGGATGAGGCCTGCGGGGCCCAACACCGAGGTGAGGGGCAGGATGGGACCCCACACCTGCCTGGGCCACCAGCACACCATGGAGGGCAACCCCCGAGAGCCAGCTGGTGACCCCCATCCCAGCTCTGTCCCCCCATTCCACCAGGTTCCCGTGTGCCATATGGTGTCCCCACCATTCCAGCTGGTGTCCCCATTGCACGTTTTCCCCCGATGGTGCCCATGTGCCTGGCATGCCCCCACCCCAGCTGGCCTCTCCATCCCACTCCATTGCCCTCAAGGGACATAGGACCACCCCCCCTTCCCCTCTGACCGTTGAGGAAGCCCTCGAGGCTGAAGAGCTTGGTCCTTGTCTCCCTCTGGATGGGGTTGGGGCCGGGCTGGGGGGCAGCACAGGGCCCAGTCCAGAAGACCTTGCACTGGCAGAGCCGGAGGGCGAAGAGGTCCTGGCCCTGGAGCTCCAGGATGAGCCCTCGGTCCAGCACGTCCAGCAGCTGGTGGGTGTAGAAGCGCTGCTTCTCGTTGGGAATGGCGTCGGGAGCAGGGAAGGGCACCTGCTCCAGCGTCAGGGGCCCGAAGAGCTCCTCCTGCTCCCGCGTGGGCTCCAGGCTGCTGTGGAACAGCCGGCAGCCGTGGGGGTTGCTGACGGTCAGGGCGCACACCTGGCGGCCCCGGTACTGGAACTTCAGCTCCAGGTCAGTCACTGCCGGGGGCCACAGGGTCAGCGGGGCTGAGAGCACCCCAGGGCCACCCCCGTGCCCCCCCTGGCCACCCTCACCCATCCCACAGCCACTCTGCCCATGGTCACCCCAATCCAGCCACCCCATGCCCACCTTCACCCAGTGACCCTGTGGCCACTCCCATCTGTCCCACGGCCACCCCACAGCCATGGCCACTCTGTCCCAGCACCCCATGGCCACCCCACACCCATGGCCACTCTGTCCCAGCACCCCATGGCCACCCCAGTCCTTCCAGCCACCACACCCATGGCCACCCCAGCCAGCGCCCCCAGGCCCCCCAGCCCTGCTCACGTGGCAGCATGTGAGGGCTGACAAGCAGGTCGGGGATCAGGTGCTCTGTTGGTGCCACCGGGCAGGCGGGCGAGGGCCCCGGGGGGCCCAGGGGGGGCCCCATCTCAGCGAGGGCGCCGGGGAGCAGCTCAGGGGCCCCGTGGGTGCCCCCCACCTCCCCCTGGAGCAGTGCCGGCGGGGGAGGCCCAAAGGGCCCCCCGGGGGGGCAGCGGCTGGCAAAGGGGAGGGCCTCCTCCTTGGGCCAGGGGTAGGGGGGCAGCAGGTCCCCCCCGTGCTGCGTGTCTGGAGCAGAGAGGGGGGTCAGAGGGTGCACCCCAGCCCCCTGACACCCCGACCCACCCTGAGCCCCCCACTCACCATCGATGCTCAGGGATGTCATCTTGTGGAGCTGCAGGGCAGAGTGGGTGTTACAGGGACCCCCTTGCCCTCTGGGGCGTCCCCGGTTTGGGGATCCCCCACCCCGAGCCCCCCCAGATACCTGGCTGACATCTTCCTCTCCGCTGCAGCCATAGTCATCCTCGTCCCCCCCGTCTGCAAGGGAGAGAGGGGCTGGGGGGGGATACTGAGGGGTACTGGGGACCCATGAGGGGGATATTGAGGGGTACTGGGGACTCATGTGGCACTGAGGCTTCACAGGGGGGTGGGTCCCTTGGAGGGACCCCTTGTGGGGTGTGGGGGGCTGGGACCTCACGGGGTGCTGGGGTTTGTGGGTGTGGGGGACTTGGGGGATGTCAGGTCTTTGTGGGGTGCTGGGACTTCGGGGGCTGCTCAATGGCCTCCCCAGAGCCCCCCCCCGTACCTGCGCCCCCGGGGGGCTCCTCGCAGAGCTCGTAGATGCGGAAGGGCTGGGCCGGGGACCCGCGGGGCCCGTCCAGCAGCAGCCGGAACTCGCGGCTCTTGTTGAGGGCGCAGCGCAGCGTGGCCTTCCAGCGCGGGGGGTCCGGCGGGTCCCCGGCCCGGAACCGGCCCGTCTCCTGCGCCCACGCCTGCGCGGGGGTCAGCGCCCGGCACCCCCAGCCTGTGTGTCCTGCCACCCCCCATCCCATGTGCCCCCTTCATCCCTGTCACCCCCATCCTGTGTCCCTGTCACTCCTGTCCCTTGTCCCCCATAGCCCCACTGTCACCCCATCCCATGTCCCCACTGTCACCCCATCACACCTCGCCCCCATCCCATGTCCCCACTGTCACCCCATCACACCTCGCCCCCATCCCATGTCCCCACTGTCACCCCATCACACCTCGCCCCCATCCCATGTCCCCCAGGTCCCCATTGTCCCCGCCCCACGTGCCCATTGTCACTCCCGCCTCGTGTCCCCGGGGTCACCTTAAAGATGGTGTCGTGGTCCTGGGGTCCCGGGGGGTTCCTGGTGGCGTGTCCCCAGGGGATGACGAAGCGGCGGTGCTCGGGGTCGAGCCAGCGCAGCCCCGGGAAGCGCCGGCTGCTCACCTGGGCCACCAGCCAGGGCTTGAGGCGCACCCGCCGCGGGGGCTCCATGGCTCGAGGACACCGGCGGGCACCGCGCGACCCCGTGGGCCGCCCTCGGTCCCGAAAGAGGAACCGGGCCCCGCACGGCCCCTCGGGGGAGCCCCGGTTCCGCTTTCAGGGCCGGGAGGGTGCGGGAGGCGCCCCGGGCTCTGCCTCCCCCGTGGGTGTCGAGGGCGTCACCCGCACCCGAAAGCAGAAGCTGCGGTGGCTTCAGGGAAAGAAAAGAGGAGCTGAGAAGGGGAGGGGACACGAGGGACAGGGGACAGAGCGGAGAGTGGGACACAGGGAACGTGGGATGTGAGGGGGACGGAGGGGACACGGGACAGGGGACACGAGGGACGAGGGGAGGACCCGGGATGGGAGACACGGGGACACAGAGCGGACAAGGGGAGTACACAGGGGACAGGGGACACACGAGGGATGGGGGACACGTAGCGACACGGGATGTGGAGAGACAGGGGAAACATACGGGAGACAGGGGACATGGAGAAGGGAGGAGGGACACGGGTGACATGAGGAGAGAGAGAACACGGGATGGAGAGGACACGGTCAGAGGATGAGGGGCGACGGGGAACACAGGGTCAGGGGGTGGCACACAAGGGATGGGGGGACACGGAGAGCACATAGGGGACACGGGGACACGGTAAGTCCCGACCGCGGTCCTTGCGCAGCCACAGGAGCCCCGCGAGGGGAGCCCCCCCCGCTCCCCTCGGGCCGGGGGTCCCCGCCGGTCCCTCCTTGCGGAGCAGCACCCACGCGTGTCGCACGGACGGGCGCGGCCGCGGCCGCCGAGCCTGGGCACGGCGTGTCCGGGGCTGCCGCCCCCTCGCAGACGGGGCACTGTCCCCGCGTGTCCTCGCGGCTTTTCTCGGCATCTCAGCATCGCTCTGCCATGGCGCCCCCTCCCCACGGCCCCCTCCCCACGGGGTCCTACCCCACAGGGTCCCAACCCACGGGAACACCCCGCGGACTCCCCGCGCCCGTCGGGAGCGGCCCCGGGTCTCACCTGCGCTCGGGGCCGCTCCCGGGGCCGCCGTCCGGCGCTTCCGCACGCGGGGCCGGGCGTGGGCGTGGGGCGAGACCGGCCGGGACCGCCCCGGGACACGGGGCGTGGAGCGGGGCTCCCCGTGTCCCCACGGGACCCTCCCGTCGTGTCACCCCTCTCGTGTGCCCCCGAGCCCCCTCCGTGCGGCCCCCCAGGTCTTCACCCCCATGTCCCCTCTCCTTGTCCCCCTTGTGTCCCCCCCGAGTCCTCACCCTCGTGTCCCCTCCGTGTCCCGCCCCGTCTCCCCGGCTGTCAGCCCACACTGCTGGCAGACCCCTCATTAACATATACTTTGCATACATTTGCATACTCAGTACCCATTTCCCTCTCCACGTGACGCGCGGGGATCTCCGCGGGGGGCGGGAACACGGGGGCGCCTTTGCGGGCTTTGATTGGTCGCAATCGATGTCATTCATCTGTGGGCGCGCCCACGCTCCGGCCCCTGGGTCAGCTGTCTGTCAACGAGGGGGCGTGGTTTAGGTGGGCGTGACCAAGGGCGGCAACAATGTAGCGGGAATGGGCGGGGGCCTTCCCCGGGGCGGGGCTAGTCGCGGGGCACAGGGGGCGGAGCCCGTCCGGGGCGGGGCGGGGCCGGGGCCGGGGGCGGGGCTGCTCGCATGGCGCCGGGCGCGCCCCGCCGCACGCCGGGCCCCCCCGGTGCCCCCCGCGCCCCCCCGGTGCCCCCGCCCCGCCCCGGGAGGAAGAACCGAAGGAGGTACCGGGACTCCCCCTGCCCTGGGACCCGCCGGTGAACGGGACCCCGAAATGCTGCCACGCGGGGGCGGGGTGCGGATGTGTCCTCGGCGGTGCCGCTGTCGGGATGTCCCCGGGGGGACGGAGGGGACTCGGGGGCCCCGGCGGGCTTGGGCCAGTCTCGCCCCGTTTAACTCGCAGATCTCGGGGGTTTAATGTTATCTTTCGCCCCGATCCCGGTACGACCGCTGGGAACGGGAGCGGGGCTTTCCCGAGGGGAGCGCAGATCCCGGGGAAGTGTTCGGAGAAAGGAGAGGATCCCACTGGATTCAGGGTGGTGGTGGGGGAGTAGAGCCCCGTGGATTCCCGGGAGAAGAGAAGATCAGATCCTGGTGGATTCCCAGGGAAGAGGCTCAGATCCCTGTGAGTAGGGGGTCGGAGCGGAGCAGGTGGATTCCCGGCTGGATCACTGACTGCGCTGCAGCTTATCCCACCACTCTGCCTGTTCTTGCCCTGTCCGTGCTTTTCCCGGGATCCCAGCTGATCCCGAGGGACAGCTGCAGCCTGTGTGAGTCTGGCCGCCCGCCAGGGCCTGATCCCGGATGGGGAAAGGCACCCAAGGCACCAGTTTTGGGGTGCGGAAGGGATGTGTTCCCCAGGATCCCAGGGGGATCTGCTCAGACCTCACTGGGGGTTTCTCCACAGTGGGATCCTGGGCGGGTGAGCGGCAGCATGGAGCATCTCGGCTGGGATTCTGGGAAACGGGAGATCAGGGGACAAAATGGGGGAAAACCTCAGGGTTTGGGTCATCCTGCAGTCGCTCCTTCCACCCCAAACCGGTGCTGCTGCCGTTGCATTCCCGGGCACGCTGGTCCTCCGCTGGGTTGGGGTTTCCTCCCAGCCTTGCACAATTCACCCTCTTCACTTGGTATTTTTCCGGAAAGAGAAACCAGAATAAATCTCCGGATCACCTCGTGGCGGTGGCCATGAGAGGGAGCCTCAGAACTGCCCACGCCGGAGCTGCTCCGGGTGGTGTTGAACGGGATTCCCTGGAGCTGGGCTGCTGCTCCCCGGGCCGGCCGCTGCTCTGGGTGCCGTCCCCATGGAGTGGGTTTTGGGGCTACTTCAGGCGGGTTTGGGCCATACAGGGAGAGCCTGTGGCAACACGGCTCCAGCGCTTTCTCCTCCCTGATTTGGTGGCTGTGGAGCTGGGATGTGCTGCCAAGGAGCTGCCTGGGGCGCCGGCTCTGCTCCGGGATGGAGGTCCATCCCCTCGGCGGGTCGGCTCTCCAGCTCTGACAGTCCCTGCTCTCCACGGCAGCTCCGAGTGGCCGGTCCAGCGGAAGCTGCGGGAATTCTTTGCCATCCCGCGGTGCCTGGTCAGCGTGTTCAGCCTCTTCCTGGTGGAGCTGATCCGCTTCCTTGGCGAGGCCGTGGTGCAGGTGAGCCGCCCTTTCCCGCAGAGCCACGGCCGGAGCAGCTGCTGGCCTGTCAGAGTCCCTCAGTCCTGGGAGCACGAACCTCCACTGTTGCACCTTTCCCTCCCGTAGTGGAATTTTTGTGTCTCAGCCTATGTTGGAGACTCCTGCTGGCAAGTATCCCTCTAACACAGAATTTCATCCCAAATCCAGGCGCTGGTGGTCGGTGTCCTGACAGCCATCGGCGACCACGTGCTGAAGCCGTTCCTGGCGGCGGCGTTCCACAGCCTCCTGCAGCCGCTCCTGCTCTTCCTGCTGAAGGTGCTGGGCGGCGTGCGGGACCTGACGGACCCCGTGCTGGACGTGGTGGCCCGGGTGTGCTCCCAGCTGGCCGTGCTGCTCCGCGCCGTGCGGCTCGTGGAGATCCGCCTGCGCCCCGACCTGCGTGCCGGCCCTGCCGACGGCGGCGCGTGAGGGCAGCTTCCGCGTGCCCAGATAAGATAAGGAGGAAGAATTCCTGGGAATTGCGGAAGGGCGGGACCTGCTGCGGCCCAGGAGGCTCCGGAGGGACCGTGATCTCCACGTTTATCTCCACGTGTGTCCGGGCAGGGGGCAGCACATGGTGTGCTGGGGGGTGGTTTGGGTCTTCTAGTTCTGCAAATATCTCCTTAACTTAATTAAATTCCAATTTTATCCATTGGACCATTGCTCCAGTGAGGTGTTTCTCCTCTTCCTGCCTGGAAAACTCGGCTTTTCACTGAGTAGGACTTCCCTGTGCAGTCTCTTGCCACCAGATGGGTTCCACTGCTGTGATGGTGCCCAGGGCCTGTGCCTCGGGCACTGCCAGGAGGGGATGGCTTCTGCCAGCTTCCAGCTCTCTGGAATGGTCTCCAGAGCCAGTGGTGTGGGACAGACTGGGATTTGGGGGCGATTGAAAAACAGGGATCACAATATAACGGAATAACCACCTCTGTGTTCCTAACACCTGGTTCTGGTGCGTGATTTGGGTCACGTATTCCCATCGGGATGAGGCGGCCAAGGAGCCAAACGGCGGCAGCAGAGCTCTGGGTGTGTTTTACAAACCCTTGGAGGGACTGAGCTGTGTTTTGGGGCTCCCCCACCCCCAGCCTCAGCTCCCTCTGCCCTTTCGCCGTTCCAACGATGCTGCCTCCTGGGAGCGTCTCCCCCGGCTGGCGCAATCCCCGTGTTCCCGATGATTCCATGCCCAAAGCCCTTTGCTTTTTATGGGCAGGAGCAGCATGTTTGGAGCTTCCCCGGCTGTAAGATCATCCGCGGGCCAGCGCCGGGGCCGGAGCGCTCCTGCTGGGGGCCAGGCTCGCCGGGCTATTTGGGGGGTGCTGAGTTCACGGAGCCGTGACGGGATGTTCCCTGGGCACCGCGAGGGGCCGGGAGCTGGGAGCCAGCCCCGAGGAGCTCTCCGGGCTCGGGTGACCAAGGGCAGTGCGGGAATGGGCGCTGAGAGCTGCTGGGCAGCAGGAAGCAGCCAGGCCCTCCGGGACAGGCAGGGCTGCACGTGGGCACAAACATGAGCGGGCACAGGGACTGAATCCAGGATGTCCTGCAGCACAGGCACCATGCCACCACAGCCGCACGCAGGGTCTGGAGCTCCTTAGGACACCGGGGACACACGATTGCCCCTGGGCACTTGCACCCTTGCTGGGGCACAGGCCTGGCCTGACCACTGCTCCCGTGACCTTGCCCTGGGGAAACAAACCCGAGGAGGGAAGGGCAGAATTGATGGGGGGTTTCTCATTGCGTTGATTTAGCTGGCAAATCACTTTAATGTTTGAAGTGGTTTTAATTAAATTTGGCTGCTCTGGAACCAGGAATTCCCTGGTACAGTTTCTCCTTTTTGGCTCAAGCTCTCCCAATCAAAGGCCCAGTAGATGGAGAGAGCTGGGAAAATTCAACTCTGATGGTGTCATCTTTGACCTCCATCCGTCATCCTGCAGCGGGAGAGGAGGGCGGAGAAAGCCGCGGGGCTGGGAGCTGCCACCTCCCCGCAGCCCGTCCCGCCGGGATCCCGGGAGCTCCAAATTCCAGCCGCTTGGAATTCGGGCTGTACATCCAACGGGAGCGTGTGGCTCAGAGAAACCCACGGCACTGTGGGGTGCAAAGGGGGGAGCGGGAGGTCTGGCCACCCCCTCACCAGGGGGTTGAAAAACCTCTTTTCTTCCTCAAAACACGCCTGAGGCGCGCGGAGCCCGGGTACGGCCGCGCCCGGGGCCGGCGGGTGCCGGGGGCCCGCGGCGGTGCCCCGGGGCTGGCAGGACAATGCCGGGTGACCCGCGCGGGGACAGCGCCGTGCCGGGACAAGGACATTTCTGGGCTGGCGTTCTGACAGCCGGGCTGGCAGCGCCCCCGCATTGCTGCTCCCTGAGATCACGGCTCCGAGCGCCCGGCCCGGCTCCCAGCGCCCGGCCCGAGAGGCACCCTCCGCCTCCCCGGGCTCGGTGCCGCTCGGCGGCCGGGAGCGCGGTGCCTGCGGCCGGGGCTCTGCGGTGCCGGCCCGGAGCGGCCGGAGGAGGGGGCGTGGGCCCGGATCCAGCCGGCTGCAGCGGGAGCGGAGCCAGGGCTCAGCGCGGCCTCCTCGGCTCTTCCCTAAATAGCCGGCGGCGGGCAGGAGGATTAGCCGGGGCATTCCTCGGCCCACCGTCCTCCCACAGCCGCCTCGCTCCCGAGCTCCCCCGGCCGCGGGATTCCTGCTCCTCCCTCACGCCGCCCGTCCCCTACTCCGCGGGTGTACCCACAGCCACCCGAGCCCGGCTGCCTTCGTCCCGTTTGGCAGCGGCCTTTGGGCTTCCCCGGTGACGCCCGGTGGAGCCCGGGGCCGTTCAGAGCCACTGCCCGTCCCCAGGGGTCACGGCGGTGCCAGCTCAGGGACAGTGCCCAAGGACAGGGTCCGGGGACAGAGCCTGGGGACAGCACCTGGGTACAGTGCCCGGGGACAGTGCCCAAGGACAGGGTCCTGGGACAGAGCCTGGGGATGGAGCCTGAGGAGAGGGCCAGGGACAGTGCCCAGGGATAGGGCTCAAGGACAGTGCCTGGGGACAGAGCCCAGGTAGCCCGGAACAATGCCCAGGACAGGGCCCAGACATAGGGCCCAGGAACAGAGCTCAGGGACAGGGCCCGGGCAGCACCATATGGGGCCAGGCTTGGTCTGGGTTCCATGGGATTGGGCCCAGGCCTGTCTGGGTTCCATGGGATTGGGCCCAGGCCTGTCTGGGTTCTGTAGGATTGGGCCCAGGCCTGTGGGTTCTGTGGGATTGGGCCCAGGCCTGTCTGGGTTCTGTGGGATTGGGCCCAGGCCTGTGGGTTCTGTAGGATTGGGCCCAGGCCTGTGGGTTCTGTGGGATTGGGCCCAGGCCTGTCTGGGTTCTGTGGGATTGGGCCCAGGCCTGTGGGTTCTGTAGGATTGGGCCCAGGCCTGTCTGGGTTCTGTGGGATTGGGCCCAGGCCTGTCTGGGTTCTGTGGGATTGGGCCCAGGCCCTGCTCTGGGTTCTGTGGGATTGGACCCCGGCCTGTCTGGGTTCCATGGGATTGGGCCCAGGCCTGTCTGGGTTCCGTGGGATTGGGCCCAGGCCTGTGGGTTCTGTGGGATTGGGCCCAGGCCCGGCTCTGGGTTCTGTGGGATTGGGCCCAGGCCTGTCTGGGTTCCATGGGATTGGGCCCAGGCCTGTCTGGGTTCTGTGGGATTGGACCCCGGCCTGTCTGGGTTCCATGGGATTGGGCCCAGGCCTGTCTGGGTTCCGTGGGATTGGGCCCAGGCCTGTCTGGGTTCCATGGGATTGGGCCCAGGCCTATCTGGGTTCTGTGGGATTGGGCCCAGGCCCGGCTCTGGGTTCTGTGGGATTGGGCCCAGGCCTGTCTGGGTTCCATGGGATTGGGCCCAGGCCTGTCTGGGTTCTGTAGGATTGGGCCCAGGCCTGTCTGGGTTCTGTGGGATTGGGCCCAGGCCCTGCTCTGGGTTCTGTGGGATTGGACCCCGGCCTGTCTGGGTTCCGTGGGATTGGGCCCAGGCCTGTCTGGGTTCCATGGGATTGGGCCCAGGCCTGTCTGGGTTCCGTGGGATTGGGCCCAGGCCTGTGGGTTCTGTGGGATTGGGCCCAGGCCCGGCTCTGGGTTCTGTGGGATTGGGCCCAGGCCTGTCTCGGTTCCATGGGATTGGGCCCAGGCCTGTCTGGGTTCTGTGGGATTGGACCCCGGCCTGTCTGGGTTCCGTGGGATTGGGCCCAGGGCTGTCTGGGTTCCATGGGATTGGGCCCAGGCTTGTCTGGGTTCTGTGGGATTGGACCCAGGCCTGTCTGGGTTCTGTGGGATTGGGCCCAGGGCTGTCTGGGTTCCATGGGATTGGGCCCAGGCCTATCTGGGTTCTGTGGGATTGGGCCCAGGCCCGGCTCTGGGTTCTGTGGGATTGGGCCCAGGCCTGTCTGGGTTCCATGGGATTGGGCCCAGGCTTGTCTGGGTTCCGTGGGATTGGGCCCAGGCCTGTCTGGGTTCTGTGGGATTGGACCCTGGCCTTGCTCTGGGTTCTGTGGGATTGGGCCGAGCCCAGCCATGGGGCTCAGCTCTGGAGTGTGGGATGAGACTGTGAGGGAATGCCCTGTGCCCACAGTGGGTCCCACAGCGGGTCACACCAAGGCACCAGAGCATTGGGATGGATGGATGGGGAATGAGCCATTGGAAGAAGCTGGGAATGGCTCCGTGGTTTGGTTTCCTGACATGACCTTCCTTCCCATGGGCTGAGGGAAACTGAAGCAGAGCACGAGTCAGCCTTTCCCACCAGGATGCACCTCCCAGGCAGCCTCCTTGATGGAGGTTCTGCATTCCAGCTTCTCCATTCCTGGTTCTCTGTCCCTTCCATACAAATTGTCCCACTGCAGGTCTATGTGCTGGACATGGACTATGCACACCCTCATTCAAAACCTCCCAGACTGCTAAAACATTTCCATATATCCTCTTTTC
Source organism: Haemorhous mexicanus (assembly GCF_027477595.1). Lineage (NCBI taxonomy): Eukaryota > Metazoa > Chordata > Aves > Passeriformes > Fringillidae > Haemorhous > Haemorhous mexicanus. The sequence goes on from NC_082345.1 coordinate 76,001,176, forward strand.
CCTACATTTCAAGCTCAGGTTTCCCATCCTCACAGAGGCTCCAGGACCTCCAGGGGCTGTTCTCATACCCCTGTGTTTTGTCTCTTCCCAGACCATCCCAGCTCTTCCCCCAGGGGTTTCTCAGGGAATTCACAGAGGGGAAGCCCGTGTGGAGTCTGTGTCCAGGGCCCCGTGGTGGCTGTGGTGGGTGGAGGGGATCGATAATAGGCAGACCAATAAAATTCCCTCTCCTTTGCCCAAATCCCGAGGCAATCCTCCCTGGAGCTTTTCTGGCTGGCATGTGTGACAATGAGGCAAACAAGGCTGCAGCCAAAAAGCTAGTTAATAAATAACACGTGGTCCTAAATTCTGGGATTTGGAAGTGTCTGAAGGTCCCATTAATAAATATCCAGCTGAGAAGTGTGTTAAAATCAGAATTTTTACCCAATTTAGGATCTGCTCTCGTGGACAGCTGGGAGTAGGACAAGATCATTGGGGAAGGGAAATATTGTCTGTCAGTGCTGTCTGAGTAGAGAAACCCCTAAATGTCCACAGTTTGGGCAAAACCAGTGGGATTGAGGAACTGGAGAGGTCAAGACAGGAAAACAGGAACTGGGAGTTGGTTTTGCCTTATGCTAAATACAGGCAGAGAAGAGGATCCAGCTGCAACATGTCAATGGCTTTAAAAGACTGAGAATCTGGAAGAACTGAAAAAAAGAAACAATGGGAATGGTGTGAGGTGTGAAAAGGGATTCGTGAGGGACTTGGATCGCGGAGGTCATTCAGCTCCTCTGGAAGGGGAGGAAAAGGGATTTCCATGAGCACTTCCGTAAGGAAATACAATAAATCACTCCCAGAGCAGCGGAGAGCTCTGGGCTCAGCTAACATGAGAAAAGGCAGCTGTGCAGTCAGAAGGTGGGTGGATCAAATGGGATTTGCTTCCCCAGGAATGGTCAGATGAGGCTGTGGGGGAAGAGGTGGATCGTCCCTGCCATGGGGAAAGCTGATGGAGAGCACGGAAAGAGCCTCAAATTCCCCTCAGTCCTCTGGGTTTTGGTGGGCATTGTTGGGCCATGGCCAGGACACTGGGAGCTGCTCCATATCCCTGGGACTGGGCACAAGTGTCCACCCCAGAGCCTCCCGATGCCCAACTCCAAAATGTATTTTATTCAAAAAAACCCCTCACATTTCAACCTCCTAAGGCTGTTTTGTTCAAAGAAAAAAAGAAAACCAAAATGACCCTCAAACCATTTTTTTAAAAACCCATCTAAACCCCCTTAACTTACATTTTAATAAAAATTTAAACATTTCAACCTTCCTGAGCCACCCTTTGTTCAAAAAACCATCTCAACCCCCAGGACATATTTTCTTAATAAGATAAAAAATCTCAGGCTTTCAGTGCCTGTTCCCCGTATCTGGGACCATTTTGCTCTCAAGATTGTGTGATTCCAGCACCAAGGGAGATTTAACGAGGGGAAAAACACAGTGGGAGGTTTTCCAAGGAATTTCGGGCTGCGCTTTTTCAGCCCGTGACTTCACTGTGGGGCCGTGTCCGAGTGTCGGTGCTGGCAGCGCTCCCAGCGAGGGTGGAATTATCTCACTGACTGTAAATATCTGCCGGAGCCTCTGCCCGGCCCGGCTCCCTGGGAGAGGAGAGCCGCAGCCCCGGGATGCTCCCGCTGCCCTAATTTAGGCATTTCTGCAGGGCGGATGAATCACGGCGCTGGAAGCGCTGGTTTCCCCGCAGGGACTGCCGCGTGTCCGCGGGGCTGGGCCGGCGCTGACCTCAGCCCCCGATGTGTCACGGAGAGAGGCAGCGCGGGGAAATAGAGCCTGACGCTGCTGGGAGCCCGTAAAGCGGGATCTGGGTCCTGGAGACATTCCCTGCCGATGGGGTCACACCTTGCGCAGGGAGCTGGGCACCAGAGCGAGGTGTATTTATAGCCGGGCCGTCACTTGGGACGCGGAGCCCTGGCGCTATTTTGGGATGATGCTGTCATGGCTTGGGGCACGGCTGGAGTGTGGCTGGGAGCGTGGAGAGAGGGGCCGGGGCCTGTCCAGGGCAGGGAACGGAGCTGGGAAGGGTCTGGAGCCCCAGGAGGGCTGAGGGAGCTGGGCAGGGGCTGAGCCTGAAGCAAAGGAGGCTCAGGGGGACCTTGTGGCTCTGCACAAGTCCCTGCCAGGAGGGGACAGCCAGGGGGGTTCGGGCTGTGCCCAGGGAACAGGGACAGGAGCAGAGGGAACGGCCTCAGGCTGGGCCAGGGGAGGGTCTGGGGGGATTTTAGGGAAATTCCTCCTGGAAAGGGCTGTGCAGCCCTGGCACAGGGGTGGGATCCCCATCCCTGCTGGGATTTCAGAGCTGTGTGGATGTGACGTTTGGGGGCATAGGCAGTGGTGGCCTTGGCAGTGCTGGGAAAACTCGATGATCATGGAGGCTTTTCCAACCAAAATCAACTGTAAGCTGGCCAAAGTTATCCCAGTTTTCAAGATGGCCCAGAGGTACAAGCTGCAAGCTCCAGGCCTGTTGGTGTCCCTTTGGTGCCCTTACAACCTTGGAATGGATTCCTCTGGGGGTTATTGAGAAGGCTGCAGCCCCCAGAGAACATCCTGATTGCCAAACCTCCTTACCTTGTACCACAAGGTCCTCCTGAGCTGATCCAGGGAAAACAGAAAAAATAATTTTGGATCTCAGTAAAGCTTTTCCAGAATCTCAGAATCATTGAGGCTTGAAAAGCCCTCCCAGCCCATCCAGTCCCAGCTGTGCTCAAAGCCCACCTTGTCCCAGCCCAGAGCTCTGAGTGCCACCTCCAGGAATTCCTTGGACACCTCCAGAAATTCCTTGGACACCTCCAGGGATGGGCACTCCAAAGCTCCCTGGGAAGCCCCTGCCAATGCTTAACAACCTTTATGGAGAAGGAATTTCCCCAAAATCCACCCTGAGCTCCCCTGGCCCAGCCTGAGGCCGTTCCCTCTGCTCCTGTCCCTGTTCCCTGGAGCACAGCCTGACCCCCCCGGCTGTCCCCTCCTGGCAGGGACTTGTGCAGAGCCACAAGGTCCCCCTGAGCCTCCTTTGCTCCAGGCTGAGCCCCTTCCCAGCTCCCTCAGCCCTCCTGGGGCTCCCGACCCTTAACATCTTTCTTGAAGTTTGAGATGTTTCAGCTCTGTCTCTTTCCAGATCTTTCTGGACAAACTGCCCAGCCTAGTGGGATAAACACCTCAGGACCCAGGGAACGGCTGGAGCTCTGCCAGGGGAGGGATAGCACGGACATCAGGACAGGCTCTTTTCCAAGGGTGCTGGCACTGCCCAGGCTCCCCAGGGAATGGGCTCCCCAGGAGTGTTTGGGCACTGCTGCCAGGGATGCCCAGGCTGGGGTTGTTGGCGATAGGAAAGGTGTGCACTCGTGTCTTTACAAACAGTTCCATGGGTGAGGGTGTGGGTGTTGATGTCTTTGAAGTGGGGCTGAATGCCTGCAGCGGGTTTGTCACAGAGCCCAGCCAGCCTGACCCCTGAAACAGGGGGTTCAGCTGATGGGCGTTGGGGGAAGGTGCCGGGGCCAAGGGGGATATGTGGTAGGCTCCCCCTGCCCCAGCCATGGGGACAGGAAGAGGTAACGTGCGGCCTGGAGCCTGGGATAAAAGGAGGCTGCACCCCCAAGACCCCAAGAGAGAAACCCCTGCGGGCTGTGCCCCACTGGACACTCTGCCTTCACTCGAGCTAAGCTGCAGGACTGCTCTGTGTTCTCTCTGACTGCTCTGTCCCCTCTGTGACTGCTCTGTGCTTGGCACAGCAGGATTTCCCCTGCACTGCGGGGTCCATGTAGGGCCGGTAGCTGGATCAGTGACCCCTGCAGGTCCAGCTCAGGGGGTCTCTGAGTGAGCACCTGTAACTGAGTCTGCGGCTCCACGGCAGCCAGGCCCCTCCGCTGGGCCACACCGAGCAGCTGGGAAAGGTCTGAGTGACAGAGAGACCACGGTGACCAGAGAGGAGACCGGGCACTGACCAGGCGGTGACCAGGCACTGCCCAGGGGGTGACCAGGGTGCCCACTGACCCCACCGCCCCAGCCCCGCCTCGGCTTTCCCGCCTTTCCCGCACACGTGACTCTGCCTTTCCCGCGTGCGCGTGCGCAGTGCGGCGCGGGGCGCCCCGATGGGCGGGACCAGCGGCCGGCGCGCGCCTGAGGACGTGGCGCTTTCCAGCCAATCAGCGCCCGCGTCCCCGGTGGGGTGGGCGGGGCCGGAGGGAGCGGGGCCGGAGGAGGGCGCGGGGGGCGGGGCACGAGGCGGGGGCGGGCAGAGGGGCGGAGTGGCGGCAAAAAAGAGCAATCGGGACCCGCATCGGCGCGGAGGAGGAGGCGTGGCCCGCCCGTGATTGGTGGGCGGGGAGGGCGCGCGGGGGGCCGTGCGGCGTGGCGCGGCGCCGACTTCCGGTGCGCGGAGCGGCGGCGGCGGCAGCGGCGGCAGTGGGGACGGTGAGGGACGGGAAGAGACCGGGATGGGCACCGCGGCCGGGGTCTGGGGCTTGGGGAAGAGGCGGGAGCGGCTCTGCGGGGCCGCTGCGGTGTGGCGGTAACGCGGCGGCGGCGGCGCCGGGCCCGGTCTCCATGGGAACGGGCGGGAGCGGCGGTGGCGCCGCGTCCGCGACTCCTGCGGCCCGTCCCGCTGCGCGGTGCCGAGTCCCAGGGCCGCCCGTGACCGGCCCCAGGGCGAGTGGGCAGGGCCGGTCGGGACCGCCGGTCCCGGGGACGGAGCCCCGTCCGCATCTCGCGACCAGGGCGGGACCGGCCCGCGGGAATCCATCGCGTCCCCGGGGCGTTATCCGTGGGGATAACGGGCTGTGGGACCCCCGGCTAAGGGGATACGAGAGCCCCGGGATAACGGGCTGTGGGACTCTCGGTGCTGCCCTGGGCGGGGGCTCTGGGCCGAGGAGGTGCCAGCCCAAGCCCGTGCTCCTCTCCCGCAGCTCTCGGTGACCCCAGAACGGTGGGACTGGTTTGGGGCAGGACCAGCCCGTTTCTACCCCGGCATTGGTTTTGGCTCCATGTCTCCCCCACATCCTTCTCAGGGCCGGAATTCGCCCTCGCCGTGCCCCCGGGGAGGCACCCTGGGGTCCCAGTTAATTGTTCCCTGGCTGCTCCAATGGGATCCATCCCCTGAAAAGCCGAAACAGGCTGATTCCCAAACCCGAACAAATTGTGTTGCCTGTGGGGGGTTTTATGGGATCCTGTTGGCCTCCCACATGGGAAATGTGTGTCCAGAGGGTCTTCTTCCCATCAGTTTCCTCTAAATGTCACCAGAGTTTCAAACCCAGGGCAGGATCCTCTGCAGAATTCTTCTGTCAGTATCCTAGCAAACCGAATGGGAATTCTGGGTTTTTCCATCAATATTTCAGCAAACCCACCTGGCATCCCAAGTTCTTTCATCAACAGCCCATCAAACCCACCTGGAACCCCGAGTTTCTCCATTAGTATCCTTGGCATCTCAATGTCCTCCATCAGTATCCCCCCTAGCCCTGCTGGAATCCCGAGTTCCTCCCCAGCTGTGGGTCTGGGCCCCCATTCTGACCCCCCACCACTGGTTCCTGCTCCCGACTTCCCTGCAGTTCACCCAGAGACCCTTTATCCAGGAGGAAAGGGCAAAGGCCCCTTGGGAGGAGAGAGGCTCTGCTTCCCCTCAGGTTGGGGTCTCCACAGGGAGTCTGGGGCCCATCCCGTGGTCAGCAGGAGCTGCTGGTGCTGCCAGGTTTTCTGGAGAATTCTTTATGGATAACTCTGGGGGGTTTGTGGGTTTTGGTGTCTCTGAGCACCTTTCCTGGCACCCAGCACTGCCTGGATCCGGCTGGAGCTGGGATTGTTCCTCTTTGGTCACTTCCAAGTGCCTCCGGGCTCTGTGTGGACACTGGCAGATAAAATCCGGCTGTTTGACCTGCTCCAGGTCACTCTGTGTTCCAGGCTGGGCTGATCCTGGGATCAGCACGGAGCTGGGCAGGCCCTGGCTGCTGGGATGTGCCCAGGGGGAGCAGGAGTCAGCTCCTGGGGTCAGGGATACCCAGAGGGAGCAGGAGCTGGATCCTGGGGACAGGGATACCCAGAGGGAGCAGGAGTCAGCTCCTGGGGATGGATACCCAGAGCTCCACGTAAACCTAGCACTGGCTTTCCCTCCTGGAAGGTTCTCCCCAGAAACACTAAAAAAAAAAAGACTTTTTTTCTCTTTGTAACCCAAATCCCCTCACCATGCCCCCTCCTCCCCCACTTCCAAGGAATTGAAGCTTGTGGATTTCCTGAATGGTCCGATAAATCCTCATTCATAAAAAAGGAAGGAAGGGGCTTTTCCACCTCCTTTCCTCCATGTCCTGCCTCCAATGCCTTGGTTTGACGTGGGACCAGTTCCAGGTCTCTCCTGGTCATTCCTGGGTCACTCCCAGAGCAGAACTCCTTGGTGTGAGTTCAGGTTAAATGGCTGAGGTTCAGGCTAAAGGGGAATACCTGGATTTTAAACCACAGACTTAAAGAGATAAGGAATGGCAATACCTGGGTTTACATTTATGTTTAAGAGCTCTGGATGGGGAAGACCTGGATGTAAATTTAAAGGGGTAAGGATGGGGAATATCTTGGGTTTAAATTTAGGTTAAAGCAATAGGGATGAGGAATATATTGAATTAAATTTGCATTTAAGAGCTCTGGATGGTGAATATCTGGATTAAATTTAGAGTGAAAGAGTTAAAAACCAGAAATATCTTGATTAAATTTTAAAGCTAAATACACCAGGATGATGAATACCTGGACTGAAATTTAAAGAGATCCGGATGGGGAACACCTGGATCTAAGATGGGATCTCAGTGACGAGCATGGGGAACACCTGAGTTCCTGCTGGGATCTAAAGGGATGAGCTTTGGGATCCTTCCAGAGCCGCCATGGATCCCAGGCACATTTGGGTGGTTTGGCCAGGCGGGTCCCAGTGCGGGGGATCGGGTCTGTGGGGGAGGATTCACCCACAGTGGGTCTGGGGGAGCACCAGGGCTGGGGAGGGGATGGGGGGGGGGAGAGCCGGGGGGTGTGTGCACAGCCTTCATTCCTCCCATCTGGATCCACTTCCTTCCTCCCTGCCTTCCTTCCCGCCAGGACCCCTCTCCCCAGCCCTGGATCCCTTCCCAGCCCAGCTGCCGCTGTGAGGGGCTCTGGGACGGGGTCGGGGGCAGCTCAGGGGAAACGGGACATTGCCCACGTGCACGGGGGCTGGAAATTCCCTGTGCCCGATAATCTGGGTTAATTAATCCCTGTGCCCTGATAAACTGTGTTAGTTAGTTACTGTGCCCTGATAATCTGTGTTAATGAATGCTTGTGCCCTGATAATCCGTGTCAGTGAATCACTTTTGCCCAGATAACCCGTATCAGTTCATTACAGTGCCCTGATAATTAGGATCAGTTAATCAATTTGACCTGAGAATATTCATCATTTTCCCCCATAATTTGCATTTATTAGTCATTTGTGTGCACACAAATCTGCACTAATTCTCCATTTTCCCAAATAATGTGCAGTAAATCCCCATTTTTCCTAGACAATCTGCATTAAATTATTGTCTTTGCCTAGACAATCCATATTTATAATTTCATCCAGATCATCTGGATTAATTAATCATTTTTGCTCCCATAATCTGTATTATTATTAATCTGTTTTTTCCACAGTAGCGTGCCCTAATCCCCATTTCTCCCAGATAATTTGCCCTAATCCCCAATTTTTCCAAGATAACTGGCCCTAAACTCTGATCTTCCCAAACAACCAGCCCTAATCCCCATTTTTCCTCGACAGCGCATCATAGTCCTGTCCCTCCCTGTTCTGGCCCTGGCACTGCCTGGTGCCCACAGCTGTGTCCCTGTCCCATGGCAGTGTCCTGTCCCCTGGTCCCTGTCCCAGGGCAGTGTCCCTGTCCCAGGGCAGTGTCCCTGTCCCAGGCGGTGTCCCTGTCCCACAGCAGTGTCCCTGTCCCAGGGTTCCTGTCCCACAGCAGTGTCCCTGTCCCATGGCAGTGTCCCTGTCCCATGGCAGTGTCCTGTCCCCTGGTCCCTGTCCCAGGGCAGTGTCCCTGTCCCAGGGAAGTGTCCCTGTCCCAGGGAAGTGTCCCTGTCCCAGGGTTCCTGTCCCACGGCTGTGTCCCTGTCCCCTGGTCCCTTGTCCCACGGCAGTGTCCGTGTTCCACAGCAGTGTCCCTGTCCCACAGCGGTGTCCCTGTCCCAGGGTCCCTGTCCCACAGCAGTGTCCCTGTCCCAGGGCAGTGTCCCTGTCCCCTGGTCCCTGTCCCACGGCTGTGTCCCTGTCCCACAGCCGTGTCCCTGTCCCAGGGTCCCTGTCCCAGGGCAGTGTCCCTGTCCCCGGTCCCTGTCCCACAACAGTGTCCCTGTCCCAGGGTCCCTGTCCCACAGCGGTGTCCCTGTCCCAGGGTTCCTGTCCCACGGCAGTGTCCCTGTCCCACGGCAGTGTCCCTGTCCCAGGCGGTGTCCCTGTCTCAGGGTCCCTGTCCCACGGCGGTGTCCCTGTCCCAGGGTCCCTGTCCCACAGCAGTGTCCCTGTCCTGGTGTCCCTGTCCCACAGCAGTGTCCCTGTCCCACGGCGGTGTCCCTGTCCCGGTGTCCCTGTCCCACGGCGGTGTCCCTGTCCCAGGGTCCCTGTCCCACGGCAGTGTCCCTGTCCCACGGCAGTGTCCCTGTCCCACAGCAGTGTCCCTGTCCCAGGGTCCCTGTCCCACGGCGGTGTCCCTGTCCCGGTGTCCCTGTCCCACAGCAGTGTCCCTGTCCCAGGGTCCCTGTCCCACGGCGGTGTCCCTGTCCCACGGCGGTGTCCCTGTCCCAGGGTCCCTGTCCCACAGCAGTGTCCCTGTCCTGGTGTCCCTGTCCCACAGCAGTGTCCCTGTCCCACGGCGGTGTCCCTGTCCCGGTGTCCCTGTCCCACGGCGGTGTCCCTGTCCCAGGGTTCCTGTCCCACGGCAGTGTCCCTGTCCCACGGCAGTGTCCCTGTCCCAGGCGGTGTCCCTGTCTCAGGGTCCCTGTCCCACGGCGGTGTCCCTGTCCCAGGGTCCCTGTCCCACAGCAGTGTCCCTGTCCTGGTGTCCCTGTCCCACAGCAGTGTCCCTGTCCCACGGCGGTGTCCCTGTCCCGGTGTCCCTGTCCCACGGCGGTGTCCCTGTCCCAGGGTCCCTGTCCCACGGCAGTGTCCCTGTCCCACGGCAGTGTCCCTGTCCCACAGCAGTGTCCCTGTCCCAGGGTCCCTGTCCCACGGCGGTGTCCCTGTCCCGGTGTCCCTGTCCCACAGCAGTGTCCCTGTCCCAGGGTCCCTGTCCCACGGCGGTGTCCCTGTCCCACGGCGGTGTCCCTGTCCCAGGGTCCCTGTCCCACGGCGGTGTCCCTGTCCCGGTGTCCCTGTCCCACAGCAGTGTCCCTGTCCTGGTGTCCCTGTCCCACAGCAGTGTCCCTGTCCCACGGCGGTGTCCCTGTCCCAGGGTCCCTGTCCGACGGCAGTGTCCCTGTCCCACAGCAGTGTCCCTGTCCCAGGGTCCCTGTCCCACGGCAGTGTCCCTGTCCCACGGCAGTGTCCCTGTCCCACGGCGGTGTCCCTGTCTCAGGGTCCCTGTCCCACGGCGGTGTCCCTGTCCCAGGGTCCCTGTCCCACAGCAGTGTCCCTGTCCTGGTGTCCCTGTCCCACAGCAGTGTCCCTGTCCCACGGCGGTGTCCCTGTCCCGGTGTCCCTGTCCCACGGCGGTGTCCCTGTCCCAGGGTCCCTGTCCCACGGCAGTGTCCCTGTCCCACGGCAGTGTCCCTGTCCCACAGCAGTGTCCCTGTCCCAGGGTCCCTGTCCCACGGCGGTGTCCCTGTCCCGGTGTCCCTGTCCCACAGCAGTGTCCCTGTCCCAGGGTCCCTGTCCCACGGCGGTGTCCCTGTCCCACGGCGGTGTCCCTGTCCCAGGGTCCCTGTCCCACGGCGGTGTCCCTGTCCCGGTGTCCCTGTCCCACAGCAGTGTCCCTGTCCTGGTGTCCCTGTCCCACAGCAGTGTCCCTGTCCCACGGCGGTGTCCCTGTCCCAGGGTCCCTGTCCGACGGCAGTGTCCCTGTCCCACAGCAGTGTCCCTGTCCCAGGGTCCCTGTCCCACGGCAGTGTCCCTGTCCCCTGGTCCCTGTCCCACGGCGGTGTCCCTGTCCCAGGGTTCCTGTCCCACGGCGGTGTCCCTGTCCCGGTGTCCCTGTCCCACAGCAGTGTCCCTGTCCCGGTGTCCCTGTCCCACGGCAGTGTCCCTGTCCCAGGGAAGTGTCCCTGTCCCAGGGTCCCTGTCCCACGGCGGTGTCCCTGTCCCCTGGTCCCTGTCCCACAGCGGTGTCCCTGTCCCACGGCGGTGTCCCTGTCCCAGGGTCCCTGTCCCACGGCAGTGTCCCTGTCCCACAGCAGTGTCCCTGTCCCACAGCAGTGTCCCTGTTCCAGGGTCCCTGTCCCACGGCAGTGTCCCTGTCCCAGGGTCCCTGTCCCACAGCAGTGTCCCTGTCCCAGGGTCCCTGTCCCACGGCAGTGTCCCTGTCCCACAGCGGTGTCCCTGTCCCGGTGTCCCTGTCCCACGGCAGTGTCCCTGTCCCCGCAGGCCGGCACGATGCGGTTCCCGCGGCTCCTGCTGTGCCTGGGCGTGTGGGCGCTGTGCGGCTCGGCCAAGCCCACGGAGCGCAAGGAGCGCGTGGTGCGTGAGGCCCCGCTCAGCGCCCGCGAGCACGACGACGCCCAGAGCTTCGACTACGACCACGACGCCTTCCTGGGCGCCGACGAGGCCAAGAGCTTCGACCAGCTCACCCCGGAGGAGAGCAAGGAGCGCCTGGGGTAAGGACAGCATCCCCACCCTGCCCGCAGCGGGAACGCAGCCACACGGGCACGCTCCCCCTGCGGGAGGCCCCGCTCCCGGCCTAGGAATTCCCCAAAAAGTCACCTGGAGCCATTTCCTGTGCCCGGCATTCCCTAAAACTCCAGAGCAGACAGGGGGTTTGTGCTGTGCTTGCTCCCTGTTCTCTGGGGGCCTCTGGAGCCCCTGGGATCACTGGTATTTCTCAGATGGAAGTTGGCTGGGAGTTGGGAAACCACAGCCTGTATAGAGATTCTCCCTCGAGTGTCTCCACTGGGACCCCAGGATGGCTGTGCCTCCCCTCAGATCCAGGATGACTGTGCCTGCCCTGGGATCCGGCCGTTCCTCCCCTGGGATCCAGCCGTTCCTCCCCTGGGATCTGACTGTTCCTCCCCTGGGATCCAGCCGTTCCTCCCCTGGGATCCGGCCATGCCTGCCCTGGGATCCGGCCGTGCCTGCCCTGGGATCCGGCCGTGCCTGCCCTGGGATCCGGCCATTCCTCCCCTGGGATCAGGCTGTTCCTCCCCTGGGATCCGGCCATTCCTCCCCTGGGATCCGGCCGTTCCTCCCCTGGGATCCGGCCGTGCCTGCCCTGGGATCCGGCCGTTCCTCCCCTGGGATCTGGCCGTTCCTCCCCTGGGATCCGGCCGTTCCTCCCCTGGGATCCGGCTGTTTCTCCCCTGGGATCTGGCCGTTCCTCCCCTGGGATCCGGCTGTTTCTCCCCTGGGATCTGGCCTGGGATGGTCCCGGGAGCCGCCCGGGCCAGGTGCCCCCTCAGCAGCTGCTGCCGCAGTTGTTCTGGGGCTCGGGGTGGCTCAAACCTGGGACCTGCAGCCTCCAGCAGGGTGGGGGGCCTGGGGCACGGAGGCTCCCCAGGGAGCTTGGGACACGTCTCAAGATGCTGGGCTCCAGTCACCTTGGAAATGGGTGCCTTTGGCTGGGTTTTCATGGAATAGTTGGATGGGAAGGACCTCAAATCCCCTCCAGTGCCCCCCCCACCATGGCAGGGACACCTCCCACTGTCCCAGGCTGCTCCAGCCCCAGTGTCCAGCCTGGCCTTGGCACTGCCAGGGATCCAGGGGCAGTCCCAGCTGCTCTGGGCACCCTGTGCCAGGGCCTGCCTGCCCTCCCAGCCAGGAATTGCTTCCCAAGATTCCACCTGAATCTCTCCTTTTTTAGTCAGACTTGATTTTTTCAGCCAAGCATCCCAACCTTGCTGCTGCTGGAGCAGCACCTACCACAGCCCATGGTGAATTTTGGGCTGGTTTTTGGGAATGGTGCTCCCCAATAGGAAAGAAAAGCTCAACCACCTGTGGGTGCTGGGGACACTTCCAGAGTGAGCCAATTCCCACAGCGGGATGTGCAGGGCAGGGGTGCCAGGTTCCATCCATCCCTATGGATCATCCAGGCCCGCGGTGGGAAGGAGGTGCTGGCCTCTTCCCCAGCACGCCGTGGCCGGAGGGAGTTTCCTCCCTCCAGGGACAATTTAAACTGGAAAACCCCTTGATCCCTTGGAGCCAGGCCCTGGTCGCTCCATAAGTTCCAAAATACAGGATCCAGGAGGCTTTCTGCCTCCTGGCACAATCAGAGGGAGTGCCTCGATGCCCCTGGAGCAGCGTCAGGTCCGAGGGGAGCTGGGCCTCCCCCGGCCTCTCCCGATGCCAGGGCTGCGATCCCAGAGCCCGTCACGGCTCAATCCCATTGTTCTGCCGAGTTACCCGGAACGCCTTTCCATGGGGGATTTACCGCGCTGCGCACCAGCAGCGCCGGGCCGTCCGCGGGGCCAGCTCCGGCCATCCCGAGCGGGGGACTCCCATATCCCCTTATCTCGGGGGTTCTGTGAGCTCTGTGCCCCAGCGGGGGCCGCTTTTCCTGCGAGAGCTCCAGAGCTCCGCCTCGGCTCCCCTCCCGCCCTGGGGCCGCGGCTTTGGGAGCGCTGCCCGCTGCCTGCCCCGGTCGGTGTGTCCCGGCCGTGCCGGTCCCTTGGAGCGGGCAGTGGGAACGGCGAGCAGCTGCCGCCCTCCCCAACATCTGCTGCCCGCCCTTGCCGGGGGCAGGACGGGCCTTGGCAGAGTGGAGAGGTTTGGTGGCTGCTGCCCTGGGAAAGCAGCCGCGAGCAGCTGGTGCCAGCCCCCGGACCTGGGTGGGGAGGAGGTTTGGGAGCTTCCTGAGCACTCGCTCTGGGCTGGAGAGGGTTTGGCTTCCCTGGGAAGCTGTTCCCTAATTAACCCTGTAGAAGCTGCCCTGGAGGAACTGCCTGGCCATCAACCACTGCCGGCTCTGGTCCTCCATTCCAGGGATTTTCCCTAATAAGTTCCCTTGCCGGTGGTGTACCTTCTTGTGAGAGGGAAGCACGGATTTTTTCTCTGAAATTGGAAGGTTTTGACAGATTTATTTGTGGTTTATATATTTACATGGGCAAATGTTTAATATCCATGTGATACTTTACATAATTCTATGCAGAATTTTATAATATTGACTTGCTATATATTTGTATGGAAAATTCTGAATGTTTATGTGACATTTTGCATATTTCTGTGTTTGATCAGAAATATCGGAAGGGGCACTTTGCACATTGATATATAAAATTCTGAAATATTTCTATAATATTTCACATATTTCTGCATAAATTTGGGCACTATTGATGAGCTATTTTTTATATTTACATATTTATTTTATATATTTCTCTGTAAAATCACTCAGGTCTCCAAGCCCTGCCCACTGCCCCCACTCTGGCCTCTCACTGTCAGAACTAAATTCCACATTTTCCTCTTGTTCTTCCAGTCTCTCTCCAGCTTCTCATTGCCAGGAACATCCTTTGTGCCACAGAGGAATTCCTGGTTTTCCTAGACCAAGGCAATTCTGAAACACAGAAACCTGGGTGTGAGCATGGGTGGCTCCGGTGCCCGGTTTTCCCTTTGCGTCAATATTTTTGGAATTAATAGTCCTAGTGGCGATCTAAAGTTTAAAATTCCATATTTTCCACCTGTCTTCTAAAATTCCTCAGATACCTGGGTTGGAGCTCAGGATTCCTGACCTGTTTTCCATTAAACCTTCATGTTAGAGGAAAAAAAACAGGATCCTTCAGCTTCACCAGACAAAGGATTTTGGGACCGTTATCCCTGATTTTCATCCGAGGAGCCCAAACCCTGCCCAGCACAGAGCCGGGAGTGCTCCGGGGAGCGAGCGCTGTGGATCACGCAGCCCCCACCCCCCGGCTCCATCTGCCCCTGGATCCTGCATTCCTGCCGGCCTTTCCTACAGCTGCTGCTAAAAATAACGGAGGCACGCGGCTCCGGGGCTGCGGCTCCGGTGTCTGCCCCGGGCAGCGGGCGGGACCGGCCCGGCACCGCCGCTGCTCCAGGGCTGCTCTGCTCCGCTGGGCTTGGGCGGCTCCCGCTCCTCCCGCAGAGCCAAACTTCCCCAAACTTCCCGGGTTTAGCAGAAATGTGCGTCCGTGCTCCTCGCCCGGTGCCGGTGAGGCGGGAGGACGTGCAGATGGAGCTTTCCTAAGGTTTAACAGGGAAGGTTTTCCCCTAAAACTTGTATTTCCTGAAGGAACCACAACCTGAGTGGTTCGAGAGTGGCCAGGATGGTGATTTCTGTGTCTGATACAGTGTTTTCTGTGTCCCAAACAGAGTTTTGGCAGCTGACTTTGCTTTTCGGCAGCTAACCCAAATGTTGGTTTTAAAGATAAACTTTTCAAATGGTTGAATTTGCAAGTTTCATAACCACCTCAAACTTTCTCCTGGCATCACCAGGAGAGGCAGAGTCAATATTCCCATTTTTAATATAAATATGGGTCCGTACTCATCACCTGAACCATCTTGGTCAAAGGACGCATGGATGGGTCTTTCCCAGGAGCTTCAAAGGAAGTTTTTCCCCTAAAACTCATAATTTCTGGAGAAACCAAAACCTGAGTGGTCCAAAAGTGGCCAAGCCAGGGATTTTCATGTCTGAGCCAAAGTTTTGGCAGCTAGGACAGAACCATATGTTGGTTTTAAGGATAAACTCTCCAAATGGTTGAATTCCCAAATTCTGTAGTAACCTCAACTTGCCCCCTCTGCCCCTTCCCATTCCCTCCCTGCTAGCCTCTCATTTTTTTTAACTTTTGCTGCATTTCTCTGTGTTTCCCACAGGAAGATTGTAGGGAAAATAGATGAGGATGGAGATGGGTTTGTGACGGTGGAGGAGCTGAAGGCCTGGATCAAGTTTGCCCAAAAGCGCTGGATTTACGAGGATGTGGAGCGCCAGTGGAAGGGGCACGACCTCAATGAGGACGGGCTTGTGTCCTGGGAGGAGTATAAAAATGCCACCTATGGATATATCCTGGGTATGTCCTGGCTCTTGGCACGGGCCTTTCCTGGAGCCAGCAGCTGGGATGGATGTCCTGCTCTGCTTTGGGCCACCGAGGGTCGGTGGGGTGGAGGCGGATCAGGGTGGGCTCCTGGCACAGTGGGTGGTCAGGGGTTGGGATGGGCTCCTGGCACAGTGGGTGGTCAGGGGTTGGGATGGGCTCCTGGAGTGATGGTCAGGGGTTGGGATGGGCTCATGGAGTGATGGTCAGGGGTTGGGATGGGCTCATGGAGTGATGGTCAGGGATCGGGGTGGGCTCATGGAGTGATGGTCAGGGGTTGGGATGGGCTGATGGAGTGATGGTCAGCAGGTGGTCAGGGGTGAGGGTGGGCTCATGGAGTGATGGTCAGCGGGTTGGGATGGGCTCATGGAGTGATGGTCAGGGGTTGGGATGGGCTCATGGAGTGATGGTCAGGGATCGGGGTGGGCTCATGGAGTGATGGTCAGGGGTTGGGATGGGCTGATGGAGTGATGGTCAGCAGGTGGTCAGGGGTGAGGGTGGGCTCATGGAGTGATGGTCAGCGGGTTGGGATGGGCTCATGGAGTGATGGTCATGGATCAGGATGGGCTCATGGAGTGATGGTCAGCGGGTGGTCAGGGATCAGGATGGGCTCATGGAGTGATGGTTGGTGGGATGGACGCAGATCCAGATGGGGTTGTGGTGGAGAGGGAGCTTGGGGCCTGGATTAGGGAGGCCCAGAGGAAGTTGTGGTTGAGAGTGTGGAGTGGTGCTGGGCTGGCGCTTGGCTGACCTGAGATGGATTTGTCCCCTGGGATAAGCACAGGAATATGATGTAGGATGTGGCCTTGGTATATGTGGGGCCAGCTGGAGCAGATGTCCCTAATATGTTACACTTTAAAACCTCTAAAACTCTTCAAATTGACCTCCTGGTGGCATTAGCAAAGAGAAATCCAAGGAAAAGAGCCCAAAACACATGGAAATCTCCCCAGTGGAAAGTTTACACACCACACACCCTCCTTTTCCCCTCTGCAGCCACACTTGGACATTATTAATGTCCCTGGTGACAGATGCAGCTCTGGGCTGAATTCAGGTGATTTTGGGATGAATGGCATGCGGGAATGGGGGTTTCCAGCCCTTGGAATTCCTGGTTTGTGGGGGAATTTGGGACCTGCAGGTGGAACCCACTGATCCGCGGCTGTGGAGCTGCCTTGGTGTGTCCATTGTGTCCCTAAACCCAAAAAACCACTAGCAGAGATTTCAGTTGCTTTCCCTTGTCCTGGGAGCAGTGTTAGACCCCAGAACTCGGGGATTTTGGGACACATGCTGGGCCAGCAGTGTGGCATGGCTTCAGACATCCCTGGGAGTGAGGGAAGCAGCAGCTCTTTTGGGGTTAAAACCTGAAACCATCAAGCCCTGTGCCAGCCCTGGCCTCCAGCACTGGGGACTGGCCCGGGTGGGGGAGCTGCAGCTCTGGAGTGTCGAATCCACTCTAATTTCCTAAATATTGCCAAAAATAGTCAGACTGCTCTGCAGGATGTGCAGAGGGGGAGTCGCTGCACAGGAGGCTCATCCATCTCCTTTGGGATTGGGGAGGATCTGGATTTGATGTGCTGGTGGCCAGGGAAGGCCCCATGGCACCCCCGGGCTGGGGCAGCACCTCCCAAACCTCCCTTTGCCATGGGTTTCTGGGCTCTGGGCTAATCTGCCTGTGTAAATCCAGCCTGGAAGGGGCAGAGAGGTCCTGGGAAGGGTTGAGCACTGTTTGAAGGGTCTGGGGTGGCATTTCGGACCGGAAGGTGTTGGATAAGGAAAGGTGTGAGCATTCACGAGGAAAAGCCTTAACGAGAGAACCCTGCATTAACAGAAGCCCTTGATGAGCTGGAGGAGCAGTCCCCCCCGCAGTCTGGCAGCGTCTGGGGAGTGCCCAGCCCCCGGTTCCAGAGCTGCAGCAGTGCTGGAGGCCGTGTGCCCTTGGCAGGCCCCAGTGCAGCCTCCACTCCTGCTGCTCCCACATACTTGTGTCCTTACGGAGTGCCGGGAGGATCCTGCCTCACACTCTGGCTCTGGCTCCTCTCGGCAGGAATTACTTTTCCACTGCTCCTTGCTGCTAAAATGTTCCCCTGTCTTCTCCTCGCTCCCCTCCCTGGCCAGAGTGGGGCTGGAATGCCTCTGCAAGTGCCTCCTGAGTGTTGACCCGTGGCCAAGGGATGCATGGGGCCAGGCATTGCCCTCAGCTGCTCTGGAGGGTCCAGAATGTGGTGTTTTGTCAGCAAAACAAGATGCTGGGAGTGGTTTTATTAATTAATTAATTACACACCAGGATGAGTCACTGGGTGGCCCCCAGAAGTGTCATGGAGCAGTATGGGGTTCTGCTGGGGGGAGTTCTGGGAAGCAGGGAATATCAAGTGATAAACGTCCAAGAGCTTCATCTGAGACTGGAAATTCCTTTGAAACTCCCTTCAAAATCAGAATATCATCATCATCATCATCATCATCATCACTTCTCCTATTCTTGTCAATTCTTCAATCCCATGGCGGGATCCAAAGCCAGGACACAAGATGTTGGGTTGAGTTTGTGGCTTTGCTGCCATACTCTGAGCAAAACCCCCCGGCTCTGTCTGCTCCCCCAAACCTCTCCCAGCCCAGGGACCAAGGCAGGAAGTAACTCTGGGGGCTTTGGGAGGGTTTAACCCTTTTTAACCCACCTGCCCTGCCTCCACTCCCCCGTCAAACCCATTAATTAGCCCAACAGCAATTAAGAATCATCTGTTAATGGTGCTGGTCCTGAAGGTTTCCTAGTTCCGGGCTATGCTGCTTCTCAAGGCAAAGCCTTGGGAACAGAATGGGGAATTGGGGTTCATTCTGCCCTAGAGCTGCCTTAAAGTCAAAATCTTTGGATATTTAATGGATGCTCCAGAGCTCCTTAATCCCAAGCCCCTTAATCCAGGGCTCCCCAATGCCTGCCTTTTGTCCCAGGTAACAGAGCAGGGACACAGGGGCTTTGGGACCTCCTTACTCGATGGGGCCTGGCTCTGGTTTAACTTAAGCAGACCGTGGCAGTGTCCGCCAGGATCCGCGTTCTCCAGGGCTGCCGGACACTGCTGTGTCCCTGAGTCCTGTCCTGCTGCTGGCAGGGCTGTGCCGAGCAGCCACGCGTGCCCCGCGGTCCCACCCGGCCGATGCCTGCTGGCCCTGCCACTGCCAGCAGCCAGTGAGATCCCCTTACACATTCCCCTCCCAAAATAGTTCACGTTGAGCCTCTGGCCGTGCCGGCCAAAGCCCCCATGGCCTGTCTTTTGGGGCCTCTCCCTGGGAATGTCATGATCCCAGGGCTTCTGCAGCTCCTCCTCCTCCTGGGAGTGGGCACGGGAGAGAAGGGATGGCTGCCATTGGTCTTTTGCTGGCAAAGCATCAGGAGGTTGTGCTGAGAGGGAGGAAGTTGAGTTGGGTTTGAGGTTGGCTGGAGGATGTTGAGGTTGCATTGAGGAAGTTGAGGATGAGAAGGTTATGTTCAGGAGGTTGAGGTTGGGTTGGGGTGAAAGTTGAGGTTGGGTTGAGGAGATTGAAGTTGTCTTGAGGTTGAAGTTGAGAGGAAGCTGAGGTTCAGTAGAGGAGGTTGAGCTGAGAATGTTGAGTTGGTTGAGGCTGTGTTGGTGGTGCCGGGCCCTCGCCCTGCCCGAGCTGACCCGGGTGCTCCCTGTGCTCCCCCAGACGATCCGGACCCTGACGATGGCTTCAACTACAAACAGATGATGGTGCGGGACGAGCGGCGCTTCAAGATGGCCGACAAGGACGGGGACCTGGCTGCCACCAAGGAGGAGTTCACGGCCTTCCTGCACCCCGAGGAGTATGACTACATGAAGGACATCGTTGTGCAGGTGGGGATGGCGCAGAGGCACTCTGGGGAGCTCTGGTGGCGGGTGGTCACTGAGGGGCAGGAATTGCCTCAGGCCCGGCTCACGCTGGCACCTTCTTGCAGGAAACCATGGAGGACATTGACAAGAACGGCGATGGTTTCATTGACCTGGAGGAGTACATCGGTGAGACGCTGGTGCTGCTGCTCCATGTCCTGGCCACGTCCCCTCAGTGTCCCCGTCCTGTGGGAGCCACTGCCACTGTGTCGTTCCCAGTCCTGCCCCTCACAGAATGTTCTTCTCTCCCTCAACTTCCACCTGCCCCTAGGCCCCCACCGAGGATTTTCGGTTGAAATCATGATCCAGGTGGTGCTGTGAGGTTTTGGGGATGGATTTTGGGAGCTCAAAGCTTTGGGTCAGTCCTTGGGGTGGGGACAGGGCCGTGGGGCTGATGCTGATCCTGCTGTCTCCTCAGGTGACATGTACAGCCAGGATGGTGATGCTGATGAGCCTGAGTGGGTGAAGACGGAGCGGGAACAGTTCGTGGAGTTCCGGGACAAGAACCGGGATGGGAAGATGGACAAGGAGGAGACCAAGGATTGGATCCTGCCCTCGGACTACGACCACGCCGAGGCTGAGGCCCGGCACCTCGTCTACGAGTCCGACCAGGACAAGGTGGGCCAGCAGCTCTGGGGGCACTGGGGGAGCGGGATGGAGGAGTGGGGAAATAGCGGGATGGGGAAAGAGCGGGATGTGGCGTTCCCTGCAGGACGGGAAGCTGACGCGGGAGGAGATCGTGGACAAGTCAGACCTGTTCGTGGGCAGCCAGGCCACGGACTTCGGGGAGGCGCTGGTGCGGCACGACGAGTTCTAGGCTCGACCCGGCACCCGCTGTGGGCTCCGTCCCCGGCCGAGGCCGCTCCTCCGCGGAGACACCCCATCCCGGCTCCCAGGGACGGGGCTCGGGAAAGCCACACTCCCCCGGCACCTGGGGCTCGTCTCGTTGTGGGTTTTCCCCGGATTTTAATGACTTTTGGGTTATTTTTGTATGTTTTGGTTTTACCACATGTGGGAACAGCTCCCCTGGCGCGGGGGCAGCGACGGGGCTGCCCGGGGCTGCGGGGCCGGGGGCCTGGAGGGGAGTGGGAAATTCACAGAGGGATTGGGATTGGAATTGCAGTTGGAATAAAAATTAGAATTGGAATTGGAATTAAAGTTGAAATTGAAATTAAAATTGGAATTTGAATTGGGCTGAAATTTGAATTAAAAATGGAATTGGAATTAAACATTGAAATCAAAGTTGAAAATTGAAATTGAAATGGAATTGGAACCAAATAAGTGAAATTGGATTAAATGGAAAGACTGATGTGAAATTGGAATGAAAAGTGAACATTGAAAACCCCAAAAACTGTCAGAGCAGCAGCAGGACCCAGGGGGTGACCCGGAGGTGACCCCAGGGTGGTTGGACCCTCCTCCCCTCTCGCTGCCCCGTGGGATCTGGGCAAGACCCCTCCCCCAGCCCCGCTCCAAGTGCCTTGAATCCCCCAAACCCCTGGGGGAGGGCCTCATCCCACCCTGCTCTGGGACAATTCCCGAGGTTTTCTCTCTTCTGTGTTGTTTGTCCCCCTGCAGCCACCAGAGCTGCGTGGAATCGGGCCCGGCCATCTCCAAATTCCCAGGTTTTCTCTTAAATCCTTTCCCAAAGGTTTCCAAGGGCTGACTGGATCCTCCCATCTCCTCCTCCTCTTTCTATTCCTTTTCCTCCCCTCCCTAAATCCAGTGGTAAGTGGGTTGGGAATATGGCCCCATGCAGGGCTTGGGAATCTGGGAATGCTGAGGGTGATCTGGAGTGTCAAGGTTAGTTTGGGACACCAGGGATGATCTGGGACAACGGAAGTGATTTTTGGAACCCTGGGAAAGCCTCTGGTGCAGCTACCCAGCCCTGCAACAGCCCCTCTCCTAACATCCCCTGGCTCCCATCCACGAGGATTCGGGCCCCTGTGACAACTCCAGACACGGATTTTTCACCTCCTCCGGGTTTATTCCTCGGTTTTCTCCTCGGGCTGATTGAAGGGATCCGGATCGGTTGGAACTCAATAAAAGTGTTCACCCCCGATGGGCCGAGGGGGACGGACCCCATTCCCTGTTTCCCCCTAAACCAGGATCTGGGAGAGCCCCCTTGGTCTGACCCAGAAGGGTTCGGGGAGGGGGGAACTGGCTGGGGATGTGGGATCACACGAGGCCTGTGGGAGTTCTGCCCCTGGGGCCTGGGGGCTCAGCCCCACAGAGGGAATCCAGCCCCATGGATGGGGGGGCTCATTCCTACCCCCACCCCACAGAGGGGGGGCCCAGCCCCATGGATGGGGAGCTCAGCCCTGTGGATGGGAGCCCTTAGGTCCCACCCCAGCCCCACAGATGGAGATAGGTGCCACCATCCCACCTCCCTGCCCTTCCTGCATGTGAGGCCTAAAGGGGGACAAGGGAGCAGGATCCCACCATGGCACCACCGTGGAGCACAGCCACCACTGGGACCCATCCTGCCCCACTGTGGGGCACAGTTTCTCCTGGCACCCACCCTCTGTCCCTGCCGTGGGGCACAGCCACTCCCAGGACCTGTCCCGCCCTGCAGTGGGGCACAGCCACCCCTGGGACCCCCATCCCACCCAGCCATGGGGCACTGCTCCACCAAGGCCTCCATCCCATGCCACCATGTGGCACAGCCAGCCCCAGCTCCCCCGTTGCCACCCTTCTGTGGGGCAGGGCTGCCCCTGGTCGCCCGTGCCGTGGGTGCCCTGTCCCACAGGTCCCAGGTGCTCAGCAGGTCCCTGTTGCTCTCAGACCGCGGCCATGGTTTATTGTCCCACCCGCGCTACATCCTAGGCTGGCCGGGGCCCCCGGCCCCCAGGGCAGAGCCAGCCCCATGGCAGGGGCAGCTGGGGATAGCTGGGGGGCAGCCAGGGGTCCCGGGGGCTGGGGCGGTGCCGGAGCCCCTCAGCTGGGGCCGACCTGGCTGGAGGACACGGAGGAGACCTCGGTGCGCTGGGCCGAGCTGGACACGTCGGAGTCGTCGGACATGGGCCGCCCGCACACCGTCTCCATGATGCAGGCGCGGAACTGCGGGGACACAGGTGACACGGGGTCACAGGAGAGGGGGCAGCTCAGCCTGGGGTCCCACCGCTCCTGTGTCCTGCCCTGGCACTGTCCTCACACCCTCAGATGCTACACTGGCCTCATCTCCTGTCCATGGGGTCATGGTAACCCCAGCCGTGCAAGTGTTCCTGGATGCGCCATCCCCAGGTGTCCCTGGTCCCCCAAATGTCCTTGAGCACCCCTGCATGTCCCCACTGCCCCAATGTCCTGGGGTGTCTCCATCTTCTCTGTGTCCCCCTTGCCAATGTTGTCCCGTTATCCAAGTGTCCTGAGGTGTCCCCTCACATGGGTATCCCTGGGTGTTCCCCGTGCTTGGGTCTCCCTGAGTGTCCCAGGTCCTCAGATATCCTTGGGCAACCCTGGATGCCCCCATCACCAGGTGTCCCTGGGTGTCCTCTGTGTCCTGAGTGTCCCCCTCCGCTGTCTCTGCGGCTGTCCCGGTGTCGCTGGTGTCACCTGTTTGTTCATGAAGCAGTAGATGATGGGGTTGTAGACGCAGGAGCTCTTGGAGAAGAAGGCAGGGATGGTGACGAGGCGCAGGTCGATGCCGTGCTCGCGGTTGTTCACCATGTACATGGCCAGCGCCGCGTAGGGCACGTAGCACATGCAGAAGGAGCCCACCATGACCACGACCATGCGCGACACCTCCCGCTCCGCCTTCTGCGTCGTGGCCGACTCCTGCTGCTGCGCCGCCACCTGCGCCAGGGACGGGCACACCTTGGGCCTGCCCGGGCTGCCGGCCCCCTGCCCGTCCCCTGTGCAGCCCCCTGACCCCTGCCCAGTCCCCTGCCCATCCTCGTGCCTGTGCTCCTGCACAGTCTTCAGCCCAAGTAACCTCCCCTCCCTTCCTGCATCCCTTCATCCCTCCAGCCACCTCTCCCTCCCTCCCTGCTCACAGTCAATTCTCCATCTCTCCATCCCTGTTCTCTCCTTCCCTCCCTCCCTCCTGCCCCCCAGCTCCTTTCCACTCTCCATCCCTCGCTCACAGCCACAGGTGTGCCTGACCCCAATGCCCCCCATGTCCCCTGTGCCCCCCCGTGCCCCCAGGACTCACGGCCCGCAGGGCACTGAGCAGCTGGGAGTAGGAGAAGATGATGAGGGAGAGGGGGATGATGAAGCAGAAGATGAAGAGGAACCAGGTGTAGTACTCGCTCTTGTACTTGGTGCCCACCGTGTACCAGTCAGGGCCGCAGGAGCACTGCAGCCCCTCGGGGATGTACCTGCAGACCTGTGCTCAGCCCCAGCTCTGCACCGTGGGGCACCCCCCGGTGCCCCCACAGTGCCCCGTGGCACTTCTGGTGCCTCAGACACTCACCTGGCACCCCCACCTGCCACTCTGTTCCACCCCTGCCCCCCACGCCCCCTGTGTCCCACCTGCTCCAGCCGAAGAAGGGCGGGATGGCGACGCCGACGCCGATGATCCAGGTGGCCGCCACCACCAGCAGCGCGTGGCGGGAGTTGAAGCGGAAGTTGCCGAAGGGTTTGCAGATGACGATGTAGCGCTCAAAGGCCAGGAAGGCCAAGGACCACCCTGTCACCATCCCTGGGGGAACAAGGCCACCCCTGGCCTCACACAACCGCCCGTGGCCACCAGGGCGAGGGGTCACCACAATTCCCATAGCCCCCCGAGTCGCCCCAAGTCCTACGACCCCAGCAGAATGTAGTGATCACCCCTCCCTTCAGGCCTCAGTGGTCGCCACAGCTCCTCCAGCCACAAGAGATCATGGGGCTCAACCCTACACATGGCCCTGACCCATTTTGCCACCTTCAGCCCCACCAGACCACAATGATCACCCCAACTTCCCCAGTCCTGGAAGAACACAATGGGCACCCCCACTTCCAGATCCACCAGACCCCAGTGGTCACCCCAACTTGTGGAGTCTCACCAGATTACAGTGGTCACCCCAATGCTGGCACCCCCGCAGCCCGTGGTGGTCACCCCAACTCCTAAAGCTTTAGCAGAATGTGGTGGCCAACCATACCTTGAGCCCTACCAGACCGTGGTGGTCACCCCAACTCCCCCAGCCCCAGGAGATCACCGTGGCCACTCTGGCCCCAGTAGCCCCCAGTGGTCTCTCCATCGTCTGTGGCCGCAGCAGCCTGAGTGCCCCCACGGTCCCCTCGTACCTCCGGTGGCCCCCGCAAAGCCCTCAAAGGCACACATGTGCTTCCCGAAGACAAAGTATCCCTGGGAGCTGGCGACGAAGACGGTGAAGATGCAGAAGACGCAGCACATGAGGCCGCTGACGGAGATGTTCACCAGGATGTAGTTGAGCGGCTGCCGCAGCTTCTTGTACTTGATGGTGACGATGAGGACGATGGCGTTCAGGGGGGTGCCCGCCACAAACACCAGGCCCATGAAGATGGTCTGCAGGTAGAAGGCCCACATGGGCGCGATGTGGTACTGGGGCCCATCCCAGGGCCCCACCGACGACTGGTTCTTGAACAGGTAGAACTCTTCCTCGTCCATGGCGGCGGTGGAGGGGGGGGGGCGCCCACCCCCCTGATATACCCTGCGCCCCCAAGCTGCTTAGGGGGGATCAGGGCTCAGCCCGGCCAAACTTGGGGATTAGGGTGGGCTAAACCGGGCTCAGCCCCTAATCGGCCCCCTGAGCCGGGTCGAGCCGATTGCCGGTGCTCTGGAGGATTTGGGAGGGGCAGAAGGGCTCCCTCCAACATCTGGGTATGGGGAGGGTCCCCAGGGGTCTCCAAACTTGATCCTGCTCTTCCTGAGGTGTTCAGGTGTCCCCAGGTGGTCCCAAGTCCAAGTCTTGGTCCCACCACAATGGCCAGAGGTCCCCAACCTTAGTCCTGACCACATCAGGGTCCTCTGTGTGCCCCAGGGGTCCCCATGTTCTGTCCTCGTCACCCCCAGAATGGCCAGGTGTCCCCAGGGGTCCCCAGGTCTCTCCAGCCTTGATCCCCCTCCCCCAGGATGGCCCAGTCCTGGATGCCTTGGGAAGGACTCGGGGTTTCCCTCATGAGCTCACCCACTGCCCCCCACCCCAGCACCCCAGGGTGCCCCCCCAAGTGTCTCCCCCCCTCAAGCAATTGTCCCCAGTTCTGGGCTTGGGGGATCCCTGTGCTGGGCAGACCCCAAGTGAGGTGGGGGGAGTCTGGGGGTATCAAGGGGTGGGGGGGAAGACTGGGGGGGCACTGCTTGAGGGGGGGTGTCTGAGAGGGGGCGTTCATTTTGGGGTGCGATGCCGGGGGGTCATTGATGGGGGGTCACTTTGGGGGTGTGCTGCGGGGACTCAAGTCCCAGAAGACTCCCAGCGTTTCCTGCCCTCCCTCCCCCCTCTTTCCCTCCCCCAGCCTGTGGCACCCCCGGGGAACAGGAAGGATGAGCAGAAGCTGCTTAGGGGGGGATTACAGGGCCCCCCCCGGGCTGGGGGTGCCTATAAAGGCCAGTGCAGGGACCTCACTGTGGCACTGGGGACCCTCAGGGAAGCGGGAGCGCAGTCAGGGGAAGGGGGACACGTCCAGGGAACGCTGTGGCCCTGGAGAGTGTGTGTGGGGTGCCCACCCTGGGGCACCCTGGGGGTCTGTCCAGCTCTGAGGCAGAGATGGGGCCGGAGGGCTCAGGGCCGGGCCAGGGATGGGGCCAGGGGAGGAACAGGGGGATTGGGTGGGCTGAACCCACAGCCCATGTTTTACTGGGCTGTACTGGATCATATCGGCCTGTACTGTACTGGTTTGTCCTGGGCTGTACTGGTTTGTCCTGGGCTGTACTGGTTTGTACTGAGTTGTACTGGACCACACTGGGCTGTACTGCACTGTATTGTGCCACGGGACTGTACTGTGTCCTCTTGGGTTGTACTGGGTCTGGTCATACTGTACCAGGCTGTACTGGGCTCAGCAGGGCCATACTGGGCTGTACTGGGCTGTGCTGGGTCAGCTCAGCTCTGCTGGTGCTGTACTGAGCATCCCCATGGAGAGGCACCCCCAGATGGTGCTGCAGGGGACAGACACCCCACAAAGGGACGCCCTGTCCCTCCCCGTGTGCTCGCCGTGTCCCCTGCGGAGCTGCGGTCACGGGGCTGCACAGGGGGGGACACAGTGCAGGGCCTGGGGGGCCGTGGCAGAGCCAGGGCACGATGGCAACAGTCAGGCTTGGCAGGGGCTGCCCAGGGACCTTTGGGGTGCCCATCCCTGGAGGTGTCCAAGGAAGGCCTGGAGGTGGCACTCAGGGCCCTGGGACAAGGGGGGCCAGGCACGGCTGGGACTGGATGGGCTGGGAGGGCTTTTCCAGCCTCAGGGGTCCTGGGGTTCTGTGGTTCTGTGGTTCTGGGATGGCTGCCACGGAGTGGGGAAGGGACTCGGGGTGCTGCCGAGCAGCCGCTCCCCCCGGCAGCAGGAGGTGCTGGGTGTGGAGCTCTGGAACTGCAGTGCCAGCACCGCCAGCCCTGCCGGGACCCCCGGTGCCCACCGGTGCCCACCGGTACTGGGAGCACCCACCGGTACCAGCAGCACACCTCCACACGGGTCCTGTGCCCCCCCAGCTCTGTCTCCAGCCCCATGGCCCTCACGGGACTCCAGGGCCTCCCAGTCGCTGCTCCTGTGCCCTCCTGGGTGTGGCCCCACAGGTGTCCCTGCTGTCCCCATGGCCACGTTCCCTGCATCCCTCTGCCCACGTACCCCTCGTTCTCCTGTCCCTTATGCCCCTCAGCCCTGCCCCCCCTGTCCCCATGGCCATGTCCCCAGTGTCCCCTGTTCCCCTCTCTGTGCCCCAGGCTGCCGGTGGACCCCTCCCCATGTCACCCCACCCTGAGGACCCTGAGGTGCCCAGCGCCAGGCACAGGCTGGAGGGACACTGGGCTCAGGGTGTCAGCACAGGCAGCAGCGGCTCTGCCCTATGTCCCCTCCCCAGGAGACACTGGCAGGGTCAGGTCCTTTGTCCCCTCATCGTGGCCTCCACCATCATCTTCCTCTGCTCCGGCTGTGGCAAACCCGAGATCCTGGGGGGCTCTGGGACCCCCTTGGGTCCCCCTGACCTACCCCAGCAGCATCCTGAACCCCCATCCTGGACTGCACTGACCCTGCCGCAGTGCCCTGACTGCTCAGACCCCCCTGGACCCCCCTAAACATCCCGACCCCACCTCCCAGCCCACCCTGACCCCCTCCCCCACAATCCCCTTGCTCCCCTTCCCACACCTGCCATGGGTTTGGGGGTTCTGCTGGGGGCCCCTGTCGCGTTTCGCCCCCACCCCCGTTGTGTGCCCCCTGCCCGGGGTATTTTGGGTGATGATGTGTTGGGGGTGCCCCCCCCGCCTGCCCCCCCGGGTATTTTGGGTGCCGCTGCGTGGCTCTGACTCGGCAGGTTATTTTTAGGTGTTGGCGCAGGCGCCACCGCGTCACCCCCCCCACGTCACCCCCCCACGTCACCCCTTGTCACCCGTTGTCACCTCGGGGTGCACCCGCACCGCCACCCCCCCTCCCCTTGGAAGCTTCCAGGGCAGGCACCGGAACAGGGGGAACACGATACTCCCAAAGCGCCCCCCCAAAGGACCCAGATGTGGGTCACCCAAGTGTCCCCCCGTCCTCCCGAGGGTGCTGAGGAGGCCGAGGGTGTCTGGAATGGGGGGAGACACAAGAGAGATTCGGGGGGCAGCGGGGTTCAGGGCGCACCCCAAATATGAGCAAACCCCCTGCCCAGGCATGGGCCACTGCCATGGGGAAACTGAGGCACGACCAGGGGACCCGCGGCTGGAGTCACTGGGGGGAGTGGGGCGCAGCCGGGGGAGGCTGGAGGGGCTTCCACGGCGGGGGCGGTTCTGGGGAGGGGTCCCAGTGGGCTTCCCCAGAGGGGATCCTGGGAGGGTCTGAGGGATCTCGGTTGTGCCCCTCGGGGCTGGGGGAGAGTGTTTATGAGAGTTTTCCAGGGGTTCCCAAGGGAGAAGGGATGAGTGAGGGGGTTCTGAGGAAGTTTGGGGGGCGTCTTTGGGGGTGTTTGGGGTGCGTTGCACTGTGGGGGGCTGCGGTATTGGGGTGTCTGCGGTGTTGGGGTATCGAGTACAGCTGCATCAGGATAACAGGGTGTTGGGGTGCCAGGGCTATAGGGTGCTGAGGTTTTGGGGGGTCGAGGTTGCAGGTATTTGGGATTATTGGAGGTGGATTCTGGAGCTTGGCAGTGCCTAGATTTTGGGGTGCCAGAGTTTCAGGGGTGTTTGGGTGCTGGGATTTGGGGATACCAGTGTTTCATGTAGGGAGGCTGGCGTACCTGGGGGCCGAGGTTTGGGGGTGCTTAGGTTTGAGCGTGCTGAAGTTTAGGCTGCCAGTGGTTCAGCGTGCAAAGGTTGGGGGGGCCAATGTCTGGGGCAGGGAGTTCCGAGGTGCCAGAGTTTAGGAGTTTGTGACACTGCACTTCAGGGAATTTGGGGAGCTTTGGGGTGTTGGGGTGCCAGTGTTTGGGAGTCTGTGGGTGCCAGCGTTTTGGGGTGTTTGTGTTTGTGAGTGTCGATGTTTGGGTGTGCCGGTGTTTAAGGTTACAGAGGTTTTAGGGATGTCAGAGGTTTAGGGGTGCTGATGTCTGTGCGGTTTCGGAACTGCCGGCGTTTGGGGGTTTCGGGGGTGCCGGGGTTCGGGGGAGCCTTGGTCCAGGAGTGCCGAAGTCGGGGGCTCCGGGGTGTGCTGGGATCTTTTGTTTCGGGAGGTGCCGCATTCCGGGGTTCTGGGGGTGCCGGAGTCCGGGGGTCCGAGGTTTGGGGAGTGCCGAAGTCCGGCGGTTTTGGAGTGCCGGTGTCTGGGGGTCTGAGTGTGAGGCCGGGGCTGTAAATAGCGACGGCCTGGCCCCCCACCCCCGGCCGGTCGGGCGGTCTTTCCGTCCCTCCTGCTCGGTCCCTCCCCGGGACGGGGCGGGCCGGGCCGGGGCAGCGCTTAAAGCCGCCGCCGCCCCCCGGCCCCGCCACTTGCCGCCGTCGCCCCTGGCCCAGGAACGCTCCTGGGACGCACCGCGAACACACAGGACCCCGCCGCGAACCGCCGCTCCGGGAACTAATCGGGAACCGAGCCGGGAACCTACCGGACCCCCCAGCCCTCCGGGACCCGCCGCTCCGCTCCGGAACCCAGCGGGAACCAGCCCCACCACCGGGAACCTGCACCGGGACAGACCCAGGACACCAGCCCTGACCCCGGCAATAGGGACGCCTACCCAGGACACCGGTACCGAGCAGCGAACCCCTCTCGGGACAGCGGGACTGAGACGGGTCCCCGTCCTCAGGCACCCGTACTGACCCCGGGAACCGGGACCCTCCCTGGGCACCGGGGCTGACCGAGGACACCGTCCCCCATCGCCGGGAACTGGGACCCCATCCAGAACACAGGCACCCACCCGGACCCCTACCCAGGAACCGGGGCTGACCCGGGACGCCGTCACGCAGCCCCGGGACCCATAGCGGGCACCAGAACCCACCCAGGGCCCCAGCCGGGACACCAGCTGTGACCCAGGACACCGGCCCCCAGTCCCAGCTTTGCCACCGCGACCCAGAAGCACCAGCCCGGGCAGCCACAGGACCCCCACAGGACACCGGCACCGATTTGGGACCCACGCGCACGGTACCAGGATCCCTTCGGGACACTGGGACTGACCCGCGACCCCCACCCAGCACCACAAGTGACCCAGGACTCCCCCCCCACCTACTCGGGACCCTCCACAGCACCCAGGAACCCCCCTGCCCATCGCGGACCCCCCGACCCCTCCAGGATGAACTCTACGTACGAGGCAGCACCGGGTGAGGACCCCGAGGAGCTCCCGGCCACCGAGAAGGACCTTGCGGAGGACGCGCCCTGGAAGAAGATCCAGCAGAACACGTTCACGCGCTGGTGCAACGAGCACCTCAAGTGTGTGCAGAAGCGCATCGTGGACCTGCAGCGCGACCTGAGCGACGGGCTGCGCCTCATCGCGCTGCTCGAGGTGCTCAGCCAGAAGAAGATGGGGCGCAAGCACCACCCGCGCCCCAACTTCCGCCAGATGAAGCTGGAGAACGTCTCAGTGGCCCTCGAGTTCCTGGAGCGGGAGCACATCAAGCTCGTGTCCATTGGTGAGTGTCCTTTGGTGGGTGGGCAGGGGGGACAGTGTGAGGGGGGAAAGGGGAACGGGAACGGTGAGTGTGCAAGGGCAGGGGCAGGGGTGGTGCCCTGGGAAGAGGGTGGCTGTGGCTGCAGAGTGAGGATGGGGCTGGCAGTGAGCGTGCAAGGGCAATGGACAAATGAGGATGAGGAATGAGTGTGCAAGGGTGGGAGTGATGGGGGGATGGGAAATTGAGGGTGGGTGTATGAGGGCAGGGGTGGACAAGTGAGGACATGGATGAGTGTGTAAAGGGATGGATGGGTGTGAATAGGGTGAGAGTGCAAGGGTGGGGAATGGAGGAGTGGAGTGAAGGATGAGTGTGCCAGGGGCATGATGGACAAATGAGGATGGGCCTGTGGGTGAGCGTGCAAGAGGAGGGTGATGGATGAATGGGAATGAAGGATGTGTGCAAGAGTGAGGCCGATGGACAGAGGAGAATGGGGATGGATGTGCAAGGGGAGGGGTGACGAGCAGGAGCGGGATGAGTGTGCGAGAGCGGTGGAGGGGTGGGAATGGGGGTGGGCGTGCAAGGCTGGAGGCATCGGTGGGGCGGCAGGCGAGTGTGCAAGGGGCGAGTGTGCGAGGGCGGTGCGGTGTGCGGGCCCGACCCGCGCAGGGCCGTGCGGAGCGGGGGGGTCCGGCCCGTGCCGGGCCGTGCGGGGGGGCTGAGCTCACGCTTGGCCCGGGGCCGGGGCGCTGAGCTCACGCGCGGGGGGGCCCGGCCCGCACACGCACCCACCCCTCGCAGGGCCTCAGCGCCCACCCCCAGCCGACAGCTGCAGGGTGACCCCCCCGGCACGGGGCAGGGCTGGCGGCCCCCCGGCGCTCACGCCCCTGCACGGCCCCCCTCGCACGCCCGGACAAGGGGGGGGCGAGAGCCCCCCCTCCCGCGGTGTCACCTCCCCCTCCCACGCGTGTCTTTGCCCCCTCTCGAGACCCCCAGGTGTGACCCCAAGTTTTGGGCACCTCCCAGGTGTTGCCCCCCGGAGCTCCCGGCGGGGAGGGGTTTGTCCCGCCCGCTCCCCCATCTCCCCCATTTCCTCCCTGAAACGCGATCGCTCGTGGGGGGAAGTGGTGGGGGAAGGGAGCGGGGGAGGGTCCGCTCCGCAGGGCGGTGGGGGAGGGACCGGGATGCCTCGGGCCCCCCTCCCCCCAGCCCTCCCCTGCCTCAGTTTCCCCATGGTGGCACTCCAGGAATCCCTTGGGAGTCAGGGGTGTGGCATTCCAGGGTGCGGCCGGGATTGTGCCCCCCCGGGCGCTTCCCGGCGGGTGCTGGGGTCCCTGCAGGGTGTGGGCGCTCGGGGGGGACGGGGGGCACTGCCGTGGGGTCCTCCCTCACTTCTGCGGCCCGGGATGTCCCCAGGCAGCTGTTGGGGTGCAGGGTCCCGTGGCACTGCCGGCGGTGTCGGGGTGCCCCGGGACGGGTGCTGGCGTCCGCCGCGTCGTGCCGCGGGTGTCGGGGTGTCAGGGGTCCCTGTGGTGGTGCTGTGGGGTTCCGGGGTGCCCCAGGCGGGCCCTCCCATTATCGGCCCTTCCCGCAGACAGCCGGCACGGGACCTGAGGCTGATCCCGCGGCTGTCAGGGCGAGGGGGTCCCTCCTGCGGGTCCCACAGGATGTCGGGGTACCCCGGGGGGAGTCCCGAGGGATCTCGGGGTTCAGCCCCCCCCCCCCCCCCGTTTCTCCCCCACAGACAGCAAAGCAATCGTGGACGGGAACCTGAAGCTGATCCTGGGGCTGATCTGGACCCTCATCCTGCACTATTCCATCTCGATGCCTATGTGGGAGGAGGAGGAGGACGACGAAGGCCGCCACCAGACCCCCAAGCAGCGACTGCTGGGCTGGATCCAGCACAAGGTGCCGCAGCTGCCCATCACCAACTTCAACCGCGACTGGCGCGACGGGAAAGCGCTGGGAGCGCTGGTGGACAACTGCGCCCCGGGTGAGGAGCGCGGAGGGGCGGGGGCCGGGGGGCGTGGGAGGGACAAATGGGGGGAAAACTGCGCCCCGGGGGAGGGGGGAGTAGGGGGCGGGGGGCAGCGGGTGGCACAGGGGGCAGCTGGCAGGGGTGCAGGGGTACGGGGTGCAGGCTGGCTCGGGGGGCACCGATGGAGATGCTGGGGGCAGCAGATGCAGAAGGGGGGTCAGGACGGGGATCAGGACCGGGATCAGGACGGGGATCAGGATGGGGGTGCGCCCCTGACCCTTCTGGTCCCCCAGGTCTGTGCCCAGACTGGGAGAAGTGGGACCCCAACAAGCCGGTGCAGAACGCTCGGGAGGCCATGCAGCAGGCAGACGACTGGCTGGGAGTCCCCCAGGTATGGGCATGGAGGGGGCCTGGGGGGCACTGCGGGTCTCCCAGGTACATGGGGGGGCACTGGCACTTGCCCAGGTATGGTGCAGGACAGGAACGGTGGGGGGGGCACTGGGAGAGGATGCTGGGGGTGCAAGGGCGTGTCTGGGGGGTGTCCTTGGGGATCCACCGGGGTCCCGGGGCATTTGGGGTACCCCATGGCACCTGTGGGTGTGGTAGGGCTGTGGGTGTGGGGGGTGTCCCCAGCACGGCGAGGAGGGTCTGATGGGCGTTGGGGTCTCAGGAGGGTCAGGCAGGGGTCAGGGGCCTCTCCTGGTAGTGGGGTGCGTGGTGGGGGGTCCCCGGCAGGTCCCCCTGGGTGGGGGTGCCAGGAGGGTCTGACAGGTGTTGGCTTGCCGCCAGGTGATCGCCCCCGAGGAGATCGTGGACCCCAACGTGGACGAGCACTCGGTGATGACGTACCTGTCCCAGTTCCCCAAGGCCAAGCTCCGGCCGGGGGCCCCCGTGCGCCCCCGACTCCCCGAGCCCGGCCGCGCGCGCGCCTACGGGCCCGGTACGGGGGCTGAGGGGGCTCGGGGGGCACCTGGGGTCCTGGACAGGGGGGCAGGAGCGGGGAGGTTTGTGGGGGCACCAGTGGGCTGGGGACCTGGCACAGGCGGGACTGGGGCACAGAAGGGGCATGGAGCCCACGCAGGGGGAGCTCAGGGGCACAGGGGGCACGGGGCGGGGTACCGGGTGGGGGACATGGGGGGCTTTGCAGCCCAGCACAGGAGAGCACCTGGGGGCTATGGCTGTCAGGGTGTGAGAGTAAAACAGGGACCCACCCCCAAGCCCAGGGACTCCTCTCCAGTCCTGTAGTGTCACTGTGCCCAGGGACACCTGAGGAAAACCCCAGGGTCTCCACTCCCCACCCAGGGCTCCCCAGGAGTTCCCCTGTGAGCAGGGACCCCTCAAAGTCCTGTCAGGCTCACCTGCCCGTACTCAGGAAACCACCATTGACACTCTGCACTCCCCTGCTACCACCAAGGACAACCTGGGGCCCAAAGTCCTGGGGGGTTTTGGAGGGCTGGGGTCCCGCCTGACTCCCCCCCCCCCGTGCAGGCATCGAGCCCCAGGGGAATGTGGTGCTGCGCCCTGCCCAGTTCACAGTGGAGACCCTCGAGGCGGGCATGGGCGAGGTCCTGGTCTACGTTGAGGACCCTGAGGGACACACTGAGGAGGTACAATGGGCCCTGGCCCCCCTCTGGGGACTCCCCCAGTCTCCCTCTCTGTGAGACCCCCCCCCCCCACCCAGTGCCCCAGCTCTGTGTCACCCCCCCCCTTCCCCCAATTTTGGGGTCTTTTCCCACTGCAGGCCAAGGTGGTCCCCAACAATGACAAGAAGAGAACATACAGCGTCACCTACGTCCCCAAGGTTGGGGGGCTGCACAAGGTGAGCCCCTTGCTGACCCCCCCAAGGTAACCCTTCTGTGCTACCCTCCCTGCGACACCCCCTGCAATACCCCCATAACACGCCCCTGTGATGTCCCCATGACACCCCCCCCCCGTGACACCCCCCCGTGACACCCCCTCGTGACACCCCCACATCTCAGAGAGGTGGCCCCCACACCTCCCCCCCAAGGGGAATGGGGGACACCTGGCACAGTGGGCTTTGGGGGTCCCTAGGGGGTCCCTAAGGATCTCTGGGGGGCTCCCCTTGGGGTCCCTGGGGACAGCACTGGGTGGCCCTGGGTTGCCCTGTAGGGTCCCTGGGGTGCCACATTGAAGTCTCTGGGGGGAGGTGCTGTGATGGGGGACCCTGGAGTGTCCTGTTGGGATTCCTGGCTGTCCTCTGCATTAAGGTCCCTGGAAGGGACAATAGGGAGTCCCTGGGGGCGGTCACTGCTGGGGGGATCCTCTTCAGGTTGCCATCCTAGGGGTGTCCCTGGGGTGTGTCAGGTGCTGTCTCCGTGGGGATCCACGGGGGTTGTCCCTGGGGTGTGGTGCGGCCGTGGGGGCCGTGGTCCCCTGACACCCTTGATGTCCCCGCGCCTGCAGGTGACAGTGCTGTTCGCGGGGCAGAACATCGACGGGAGCCCCTTCGGGGTGAACGTGGGCATGGCCCTGGGCGACGCCAGCAAGGTCACGGCACGCGGCCCCGGCCTGGAGCCTGTGGGCAACGTGGCCAACAAGGCCACCTACTTCGACATCTACACTGCAGGTGGGACACCGGGGGGCTGGGGGTCTCTGGGGACATGTCCTTGGGGTGGGGTTGCCATGGCATGGCCCAGAGACTGGGGACATGCCTTCGTGGTGGCAGGGCCATGGCATGACCCAGAGACTGGGGACATGCCTTCGTGGTGGCAGGGCCATGGCATGACCCAGAGACTGGGGACATGCCTTCGTGGTGGCAGGGCCATGGCATGACCCAGAGACTTTGAGGACGTGTCCTTGTGGTGGTGTGGCTGTGACATGACTTGCTGGCACTGTCCATGTCCTCATGATGGCCTGGGGTGGCCTCGTGGCTCTGGGGATGTGGCCTTGGAGTGGCAGGGCCATGGCATGATCTCAGGGTGGCTTGGGGACACCTCCTTCTCATTCCAGGGCCACAAGCATGGCCAGGTGGCTCTGGGAAAGTGTCCTTAAGGTGCCCTCGACGTAGCATGACCTGGTGGCTCTGGGGCCCCCCCTTCGTGGTGACATGGCCATGGGGTGGTCTTATGGTGGCAGGGACATGGCATGGCAAGTGGCACCAAGACTGTGTCCTTCTTGTGCCATGGCCATGGGTGGTCTGGTGGCCGTGGGGCCATGTCAGAGTGACAGGGCCATGGCATGGCTGGGTGGCTCTGGGGACATGTCCTGATGGTGGCCTGGCCGTGGGACTGAGCGTGTGTCCTGGTGATGACAGGGGCTGGCTCGGGCGATGTGGGGGTGGTGATCACGGACCCCCAGGGCCGACGGGACACAGTGGAGGTGATGCTGGAGGACAAGGGGGACAACGTGTTCCGCTGCACCTACCGGCCCGTCCTCGAAGGGCCACACACCATCTGTGTCACCTACGCTGGCGCCCAGGTCCCCAGGAGCCCCTTCACTGTCAATGTGGCTGAAGGTGAGGCTCCCTCCTGGGTCCCCACGTGGCTCCATAACATTTGTGGTCACTGTGGCCATGACAATGACACCTATCAGTGGCCCCACCTCACCCAGCTGTGGCCATGGTGGCCCCAGGGCACCCAGTGGTGACCATGGTGGTCCATGACACCAATAAGTAACCACGGGTGAACCCATGGTCCCCTCACACTCCCCAGGCTGTCCCTCTGGCACCTCTGTCCCAGAGTGTCTCCAGGGGTTGGTTCCTTGTGCCCTTGAGGACACCATGGCCCTCCCCTGTCCCAAGGGCATCCCCAAGGCTTCCCCATGGGCCCCTCCCAGCCCTGGGACACCCCCCCTTCCTGTCCCTGGGGTTCCCCAGGGTCCCCCTGGTGCCCGGTGGTGCTAATGGGAGTTTGCAGCCTGCACCCCCTCGGCGGTCCGGGCCACGGGCAGGGGGCTGCAGCCACGGGGGGTCCGAGTGCAGGACGTGGCCGACTTCAAGGTTCTGACGCGGGGCGCGGGCAGTGGGGACCTGCGGGTGACACTGCGGGGACCAGGTACGTGCCACTGTGGGAGCATGGGGGCTGGCAGGCTGGGGGCACCGTGGGCTGGGCCACTGGAAGGATGTGGGCAGGGTCGCACTGGGGGGCCCCATGGGGTGAGTGTACGGGTGGGGGTCCCCCATGGAGGGATGGATACAGGTGGGGGATCCATGGGGGTCTAGGGTTGGGGGACACCGTGGGGGTGGCCACGGGGAGGTGGGTGCATGGGCGGGGGTCCCGTGAGGTTGTCCATGGAGGCGGGATGGTTGGGGGCTATCCTGGGGTTGAGCATGGGCTGGGGGCGCCATGGGAGGTGCATGGATGGCTGGGGGTGCCCCTGGGGTGGGTGCCCCATCTGACCCCCTCCCGCAGGGGGCACGGAGGAGCCGGTGACAGTGCGGGACGTCGGCGACGGCGTCTACGAGTGCGAGTACGTGCCCCGCGTGCCCGGCACCTACCAGGTGTCCATCACCTGGGGTGGCTACGCCATCCCCCGCAGGTCAGTGTCCAGCACTGGGCCCGGCAGGGGGAAGGGAGGGGCGTGGGCTTGTGCGGAAGGGGGGGCGGGGGGATGTACAAGCCCGCCCCTCACTGCCCCTCCACCCTCCCAGCCCATCTGAGATGCAGATGTACCCCTGGGGTGGGGGTTTGGGGAACGTGGGGTGTATGTGGGGTACAAGCCCTCCCTCATCTGCCCGAGCCAATTTGAGGTGCAGGTGTCCCCCCAGGGGTGGGACATATTTGGGGGGACTGGGGGGTGCAGGTGTGTGCAGGTGTAGCATAATCCCCTCCCTCCCATTACCCCCAGTCCGTTTGAGGTGTAGGTGTGTGGCGGGGGGGTGTACAGGTGTGTTACAGCCCCCCTCACACCTGCCTGTCCCCCCCAGCCCATTTGAGGTGCAGGTGTCCCCCCAGCCGGGGGCACAGAAGGTCCGGGCCTGGGGGCCGGGGCTCGAGGGCGGGGTCGTGGGGCGCCCTGCAGACTTCGTGGTGGAGGCCGTCGGCACTGAAGTGGGGACCCTTGGTGAGCAGGGGGGGACGTGGAGGTGGGGGACACTGTGGCGGGGACCCTGGGTGAGCCCTGAAGGGGGGGGCATGGGGGCAGGGTCAGGGGCACCGTGGTGGGGACATGGGGACAGAGCTGGGGGTCCTGTGGTGGGAACAGGATGGGAGCTATGTGGTGGGGACAAGGGCGTGAGTGGGTGACACCCTGTTGGGGATACGTGGACAGAATGGGGGGCACCATGGGGCAACGTGGCACTGTGGGGGGTGTCAGTGTGGTGGGGACTAGGGCATGGAGTGCATGAAAACCCACTGGGGACATGGGACAGGCTGGAGCATGGGCACCTGGGGACATGGGACAGGCTGGAGCATGGGCACCTGGGGACATGGGACAGGCGGGAGCATGGGCACCTGTAAGGCACCAGAGTGGGGTCCCCCACTGCTGTGGTGACATGCAGAGGTGGTGACATGGGGCAGGTTGGGGGTGGCCTCAGAGGGGTCAGGGGGACATGGGTGGTGCCACACTGAGGGGACAGGGTCACAGAGAGGGGACAATGGTCTGGGGGACCCACTGGGGAGACATAAGGACATGTTAGGTGTCACCTTACTGGAGGCATGGGCACAGAGGGGGGACGAGGACAAGCTCTGGGGGTGGTGGCACAGGCCCAGAGGGGGGACGAGGACGAGCCCCGGGGGTGGTGGCACAGGCCCAGAGTGGGGACGAGGACAAGCCCCGGGGGTGGTGGCACAGGCCCAGAGGGGGGACGAGGACAAGCCCCGGGGGTGGTGGCACAGGCCCAGGGTAACGGTGGCTGCGGTGCCCCCAGGGTTCTCCATCGAGGGCCCGTCCCAGGCGCGCATCGAGTGCGACGACAAGGGCGATGGCTCGTGCGATGTGCGCTACTGGCCCACGGAGCCAGGGCTCTACGCTGTGCACGTGGTCTGTGACGACGAGGACATCCGGGACAGCCCTTTCATGGCCGATATCCGCCCTGCTCCCCCCGACTCCTGGCCTGACAAGGTGCTGCGACCCACGGCAACCCACGGATCCTGTTGTGCCCTTGTGCTCCATAGTGCCCTGCTGTGCCCCACTCTGCCCCGTTACACTTCACCTGTGGGTGCTGGGGGTGCCAGCACCCCGTTGCATCCTTCTAACCCCCCCTCTCCACAGGTGAAGGCCTTCGGGCCAGGGCTGGAGCCCACGGGCTGCATCGTGGATCGCCCGGCCGAGTTCACCATTGACACCCGTGGTGCTGGCAGGGGGCCCCTCAAGCTCTATGCACAGGTGGGAGCTCTAGGGGCTGTTGGGTGCTGCTGGGTGACATTGGGTGGTGTTGAACACCTTTGAGTACTGTTGAACCATGCTGGGTTCCATTTAGTGTTGTTTGGCACCTAGAGCACTATTGGGTGCTGTTGGGCACCCTTGGGTGCCATTGGCCAGTGCTTAGTGTCATTGGGCACCCTTGGGTGCCACTGGCCAACGCTGAGTGCCGTTGGGCTCCCTCACCTCCCCCCTGCTGCTTACAGGACGCCGAGGGCTTCCCCATTGACATCAAGGTGAAGGACAACGGTGACGGCACCTTCCACTGTGTCTACGTCCCCACCAAGGCCATGAAGCACACAGTCATCGTCGCCTGGGGGGGCGTCAACACCCCCAACAGCCCCTTCCGTGTGGGTGTCGTGGGGGCCCATGGGTGCTGGGGTGGCCGTGGGGGTCCCTTCAGGTGTAGGGAGGGAGTGTTAGTCATGGAGGGTGTTAAGGTGTCAGAGGTGGGGCATGGGAGTCCGGTGGGGGTCAGGATGGGGCTGGGGGCCCATGTGGTGATGTGGATGGAAATGGGGGTCCCATGGGGTGCTGGATGTGGGGATGGAGGTCCCAGACCTGTAGGGTGCTGGGGTAGGGCTGGGAGTCCCATGAAGTGCTGGGGATGGGAGTCTGGAGTGGTTGGATGGAGGCAGGGTACCAGTGGTGGGGTTGGAGGTCCCAGTCCCATGGGGTGCCAGGGAAAGAGGGGTCTGTGCCCCTGCCCCATGAGACACTGTGGGCCCGCAGGTGAGCGTGGGTGAGGGCAGCCACCCCAGCAGGGTGAAGGTGCATGGGCCAGGTGTGGAGAAGACGGGGCTGAAGGCCAACGAACCCACCTACTTCACCGTGGACTGCAGTGAGGCTGGACAGGGTGGGTGCAATGGTTGGGAGCACCCTGGCAACTCCTCTGTGGGCATGAGGCTTGTGTCCCTGGGCCAGCACCCCTGGTCCTGCACCCCTGGTCCTGGACCATTACTGCCAGTCCTGCTCCATCATTCCTGGATCAAGGGTCCTTCATTCTGGGCCCATCAGTTCTGGTCCTGGTCCTACATCTCTGATCCTGGTCCATTGTCCCTAGTCCAGGATTCCTGGGCCTGCATCCCTGTTCCTGCACCTGCCTCCCTGGTCCATTATTGCTGATCCTGGTCCATCAGTCCTGGTCCTGTCCATCACCCCCAGTCCCAATCCAGCCCCCTGCCCCAGCTGCCCGGTTCCAGTCCTTGGTGTCCCCCTGGGGAGCGGGGACCACTGACCCGGCCGCCCCCACAGGTGACGTCAGCATTGGCATCAAGTGTGCCCCGGGCGTGGTGGGGCCGCTGGAGGCTGACATCGACTTCGACATCATTAAGAACGACAACGACACCTTCACGGTCAAGTACACCGCGCCGGGCGCGGGGCTCTACACCATCATGGTGCTCTTTGCCAACCAGGTCAGGGTTCTGGCACTGCCCCACATCCCCTGGGGTCTGTCCTGCCCTCTGTGGGGTGCCCCCAGCCCCCAGGGGCCAGGTGGGGCCAGGGTTTTGACGCTCTGGTGCCCCCGTGTCACTGTGCCCTGGTCTCGGTCCCCAGGAGATCCCTTCCAGCCCCTTCCGCATCAAGGTGGACCCGTCCCACGACGCCAGCAAGGTCAAAGCCGAGGGACCTGGGCTCAGCCGGACAGGTGAGGGGCCAGTGGGGTGGGCTGGGCGACATGGGGTGGGGGTGACAGGTGCTGTGGGGCAGGTACTGTGAGTGCCATGGGTCCCATGGTAGCTGACACTGGGGGGCGGGGGTGGAGGTGGGGACCCCCACCCACTTCTGGGTGCTGTGGGGCAGGGACTGTGGGTCCCGTGGTTGCTGTGGGTCCTGCAGTGACTTGATGATGTGGTGCAGGGGTGGAGGTGGGGACCCCCACCCACTTCCGCGTGCAGACGCGGGGGGCGGGGAAGGCCCCCCTGGACGTGCGGTTCGTGGGGTCGGGGCCTGGCCCAGCTGTTGCTGACTTCGAGGTCATCGACAATCACGACTATTCCTACACTGTCAAGTACACCCCGCTGCAGCAGGTGCGTGCTGGGGGCACCTGGACCCGGGGGAACCTCCCATGGAGGCACCTCAACCAGTCTGGGCATCCCAACCCACAGGGTCACCCCCTGGGGGAATGCCCAATGTAGAGGGGCTCCCTGGCCCATGGGGTACCCAGGAGAGGCCCCCATGGGCCCCCTCACCAACATCTCATTTCCTGGGCTCCCGCAGGGAGACCCACCCAGAGCCCAGTGTATAGGGGCACCCCATGAGCACCTCCTCCCCATAGGCATCCCCAGCTCCTGGGCAACCCACCCCTATGAACACCCCCCACCTCTGTGGACACCCCACCTCTGTGGGCACCCCCTTGGGGCAGCTGCAGCCCCACATGTGTACCTGTCAACACAGGGCACCCCCAGGTCCACAGATTCCCCCATCCCTGGAATTTACCCTCCCCAGCAGCCATGGGTGACCCCCAGCCCCCCTTGGCCTTATGGCTATGTGTCCCCTGGCACCCCCTTGGAATCCCCCAGCACCGTCCCCTGGGGGTCTGCCCTCTGCCCCACGACTGGGTGCTGTGTGGGGTCCCCAGGCAGCACCCTGAAGTGGAACTGTTCCCGCAGGGCCCCCTGTCCGTGGTGGTCACCTATGGGGGGGACCCCATCCCCAAGAGCCCCTTCCCCGTCACTGTGGCTCCCCCCCTGCAGCTGGGCAAGGTCAAGGTGCAGGGGCTCAACAGCAGTGAGTGGCAGCACTGGGGGAATGGTGGGGAGACCCCGAGGGAGGGGAGCGCCCTGCATGTGGTGTGGAGGGGGGCGGGCCTTGGAAGGGACACCTGAGCTTTGGGGGCACCCTGGGGGAAGAGACCTTGGGGGGGACATCTGGGTGACAGGATCAGTCTGGGGGGGCACTCTGAATGTGAGGGCACTCTGGGGGAGGGCACTGTTGAGTGTGGGGTTCAGCATGGGGTGAGGGCACATGAGGGCATGGACGCTGCATGTAGGGGTACCTGGGTGGGGGATACACACCCTCGTTATGGGGTGCAGCTTGGGGGCCCCAAGGGGGGGTTGGGGGGCACCCTAGTAGGAGTGGTTTGGGACTGCCTGTGCATGGGAGCAACCGGGATATTGGGGACAGATATAGGTGGGGGCATGGGGGGACACACACCCTGTGGGGAAACAATACCCTGGATATGGAGGACACCCTTGGGTGGAGGTGACACACCCTGGGACAGACACACACGCCCTGCCCCGGATCTGGGGGACACATCTGGGTATGGGGTTCTCCATAGGTCTGGGGGCACCCCAGGGTGAGGGGTGCCCCTCTGACCCCCCACTCCCTTGCAGAGGCAGAGGTGGGG
Organism: Haemorhous mexicanus; assembly: GCF_027477595.1. Lineage (NCBI taxonomy): Eukaryota > Metazoa > Chordata > Aves > Passeriformes > Fringillidae > Haemorhous > Haemorhous mexicanus. The sequence continues at coordinate 76,043,008 of NC_082345.1, forward strand.
CAGGTGCAGGAGTTCCAGGTGGAGGCCCAGGGTGCAGGAGGCCAGGGGCAGCTGGAGGTGAAGGTGACGGGCCCCTCGCGGCGCCCCGTGCCCTGCACAGTGGGGCCTGCACCCCCTGGGGGCCCCCACCCCGTCACCTTCACACCCTCCGAGGAGGGGCCCCACCGTGTCGAGGTCAGCTACGATGGGCACCCGGTTCCAGGCAGCCCCTTCCCTGTGGAGGCTCTGCTGCCCCCTGACCCCTCCAAGGTGAGCATGGCACACGCGTGTGCAGCAGGGATGTGTGTGTCCCAGCCCCCGAGTGTCCCTCTGCCCTCCTGAGCCCTGCGTGCTGCTCACAAGCCCCAAACGTGCCTATACCCCGATAACTCCTGCATGTCCCCCTGACCCCCACATGTTTCTGTGCAAGCAGGTGGTGGCCTCGGGGCTGGGGCTGCAGGGCAGTCACATGGGGGTCCACTGACCCCCACTTGTCCCTGTGTTCCCCTTGCCCCCTACATGTCCCCGTGTCCCCTTGACCTCCTCCTGTCCCTGTGTTCCCCCTGACCCCTGTGTGTCCCTGTGTCTGCAGGTGGTGGCCTCGGGGCCAGGGCTGAAGGGCGGCCGTGTTGGGGTCCCAGCACCCTTCTCCATTGCCACGCAGGGCGCGGGCAGTGGGGGGCTGGGGCTGACAGTGGAGGGGCCCTGTGAGGCCAAGATCGAGTGCCAGGACAACGGGGATGGCTCCTGCGCCGTGTCCTACCTGCCCACGGCGCCCGGAGAGTACCACATCAACATCCTCTTTGCTGGGCGCCACATCCCGGGCAGCCCCTTCACGGCCGCGGTCACGGCGCCCTTCGACCCGGCCAAAGTGACCGCCTCGGGGCCGGGGCTGGAGCGCGGCCGTGCGGGCGAGGCCGCCGTCTTCTCCGTGGACTGCTCCCAGGCCGGCGAGGCCGAGCTCACCATCGAGATCCGCTCCGAGGCCGGCGTCAAGGCCGAGGTGCTGGTGCAGAACAACCGCGACGGCACCTACGCCATCACCTACACTCCGGCCTGTGCTGGCGCCTACACCATCACCATCAACTACGGCGGCCTCCCGGTGCCCAACTGCCCCGTGCACGTCACCGTCGACCCAGCCGTGGACACCAGCAGCGTCAAGGTCTACGGCAAAGGCGTGGAGCCGCGAGGTGAGGGAGGGGCCGTGCAGGGCTCACCAGGCTCCTTCCCGTGGGTGGGGATCTCCTTCTCCCCAGGGGCATTCCGTCCCTGAGGGCATCTCTTCCTCCTGGGTACCCCTGTGGACACCACCACAGGCATCTCCCCTCCATGAGCTTCCCCATGGGCGCCCCATCCCTGTGGCTATCCCCACTCACAGGCATTCCAGCCCCATGGGCATCCCGTCCCTGTAGGCACCCCATGGACAGCTCTTCTCATGTGGGGGTTTCTGGGCACCCTATAGACATCCCTCCATGGGCTACTCCCCCTTGCATGGACAACCCAGTGACTATGGACACTCCCATGGTCACCAACATCTCCTCCCCATGGGCATCCCCTCTAATGGGGGCTCTCCTGGGCATCCCACAGGTGATCTCTCCTCCCCCTGTCCCCCTTGCCACCACCACGACTTAGGGGTCCCCATGGTTTTCCCCTCATTCCTGGGGGAAGTTCTGGGGGTGCAGGGGCTGTGGGGTGGGACCCCAAGGGTGTGCCAGTTCCCCCCTGAAGCCCCTGTGTGTGCCGAGGGGGTCGTGGGCTCTCAGAGGCTGCACGAAGGGACCCTCAGGTGAGCTCTGGGCCCCCCTGACCACCCTGTACCCCACAGGGGTGCTGCGGGAGGTGGGCACTGAGTTCACTGTGGATGCACGGGCACTGGCCCCCACCGGTGGACCCCACGTCCGGGCACGGGTGCTGAACCCCTCAGGGACCCCCATCGACACCTTCGTCACTGACCTTGGCGATGGCACCTACCGCGTGGAGTACACACCTTTCGAGGAGGGTGAGGGAGACCCCCCAACCCCCCTGGGAGCCCCAATGCCCCCAGAGACCCCCAGACCCTTTTGCAGAACACAGACATCCCCAGGGGACTCCCAGACCCCTAGGGACCCCTAACCCCCTGGGAACCTCCAGGGACCATGAGCTCCCCCAGGGACTCCGCTCCTACACCAGACTCTAACTTCCCTCCAGGACCCCAAGTCCTGGCCAGGCATCCTCCATTCCTCATAAGGGACCTTCAGAGAGGGACCTTCCCATGCCATGTCCAAGTGGGGACCCCCCCCTTTAATTCCCACTGGATCCCCAGAGCCAGGAAGGCCCAAGACCACTGAGACACCCCCAGATCCCAACCAGGGACTCCCAGCTTCCCCCAAAAACCTCATCCAGGGATCCCCCAAAACTCCCAAGACCTTTCAAGCCCCACTGAAGGACCCCCAAAATCTCCTGAGAATCCCCAGCCCAGAGACCCTTTGTGCCCCCTCCTTGGGCAGTGTGTGATGGTGTCCCTGTCGCAGGGCTGCACCTGGTGGAGGTGACATATGATGATGTGGCGGTCCCCAAGAGCCCGTTCCGTGTGGGGGTGGCCGAGGGCTGCGACCCCACACGCGTTCGGGCACACGGCCCTGGCCTGGAGGGCGGCCTGGTGGGCACAGCCAACCACTTCACTGTGGAGACCAGGTGGGCACTGACCCCCAGCCTCAATCCAGCCCTGCTCCCCAAAGGCCCCAGCCCCTGCCTTCCAAATCCCTGCCCAAGCCATATTCCACACCCACGGACCCCCCCATGCTGTCCGTGTTGGGGGTTCGGGGTGGGCATGGCTCCCTGCTTCAGTGTGGAGACCAGGTGGGCACCAACCCTGAGACCCTCCATTCTCACACCCATGGACTCCTCCCCCAGAGATGTCACCTCCGTCCCAAACCACCATCTCCATCACCTGTCGTGGAAGTGCCACCACTGTCCTCTTGCACCTGTGCCCTTCATGTGCATGTCCCACCTCTATCCCATGTCACCAGCCTGCCACCTCCATCCTATGCCACCGCTCTGGCATCTTCACGTTCTGCCACAGAGGTCCCACACCCAACCTCTTGCATCCTCTACCACGTGTCCTTTTCTGAGGATGTGTCACCTCCATCCCGTGTCACCAAACAGGCATCTCCATCCCCTGCTATGAAAGTGCCATCTCCATCCCATGTCACAAGGATATCATCTCTGTCCCCTTGCCATGGAGGTGCCACCTCTGCCAGGGAGGTGGCACCTCCATCTCCCCACCATGGCAGTTGTTCCCCCCAGCCCCACCATGCCTGTCTCTGAGTGGTGGCGTGTCCGCAGGGGCGCGGGCACTGGGGGGCTGGGCCTGGCCATCGAGGGTCCCTCAGAGGCGAAGATGTCCTGCAAGGACAACAAGGACGGGAGCTGCGCAGTGGAGTATGTCCCCTTCACGCCTGGTGACTACGACGTCAACATCACCTTCGGCGGCCACCCCATCCCCGGTGCGGGCAGACACAGGGATGGGGGGTGGGGGGAGATGTCCTGACTGTCATCTGTTGGTCACAGGGCTTCACTGTGGTGATGCCACCCATGGTGGCCACACAGCCAAGTTGTCCCCTGCCCTTGCTGTCTCCATGGCCATGGCTTTGGTACCCCCGTTGCCACACTGACCGATGGTCGTGGTGTTGTCCTCATAGCTCACACTGACCCCGTGGCCACATTGACCTTATGACACACTGGCCCCACAAAGTGTCCATGCACATGATGGACACGCCAACTGTATGGCCACGTTGTCCCTGTGCCCCTGTTGACCTCATGGCCATGTTGACCTTGTCCTCATGCTGATCCCATCCCCACACTGACCCCATTCCCACACTGACCCCACACTCACACTGGCAGTGGCCACACCGCCCCCATGCCCACCTGCCCCATGCTGACCCCCTCTCTCCACACAGGGAGCCCATTCCGGGTGCGAGTGCGGGATGCTGTGGACGCCTCAAAGGTGACATGCTCAGGGCCAGGGCTGGGCCCCAGTGTCCGTGCACGGCTGCCCCAGAGCTTCACCGTGGATGTCAGTGCCGCAGGACGTGCAGCCCTTGAGGTGACGCTGCTGGGGCCCACTGGTACGTGGGGACATGGGGGGCAGGGGGGGCCTGTGTCTCGTGGGGCGTCCTGACCTCTGGGGTGTCCTGCCTCTTAAATGTCCTTCTCTGTAGGACGTCCTGGCCCTTGGATCCCATGGTCCATGGAGAGTCCTGCCCCCTGGGGTGTCCTGACTCCTGGGTTGTCTAGCACCATGGATGCCCTGTTCCAAAGGGTGTCCAGCCTCAGGGTGTCCCCTGTTATATAGGGTGTCCTGCCTGTGGATGTCCTGCTCCATAGCGTGTCCTACCCCATAGGATGTCCAGCCCTGTGGACGCCTTTCTTCATAGGGTGTCCAACTTCAACTCCATGGGGTGCCCTCCTTGTGGATACTCAGATCCACCCAGGGAGGTTGTGCCCTACATGCTGCTCTACACCCCCAACGTCCTCCTGTCCCACACGTCTCCCTGCCTTACATGCCCCCACCCCACATGTCCCACTGCCCCACAGGGCTGCCGGAGCCAGTGGAGATCCGAGACAACGGTGATGGCACCCACAAGGTCACCTACACCCCAGCCACTGATGGGCCCTACACCGTGTCTGTCAAGTACGGGGGGCAGGAGGTGCCACGCAGGTGAGACCCCACCTCAGGTGGGCACGGGACAGGATCCTCCACACAGCCTGGAGATCCCGGCACCCTCCTGACTCCCTGCTTCCCCCAGCCCCTTCAAGGTGACGGCACTGCCCACCCATGATGCCAGCAAGGTGCGGGCGAGCGGCCCCGGGCTGAGTGCAGGAGGGATCCCTGCCAGCCTCCCTGTGGAATTCACCATTGACGCCCGCGACGCCGGCGAGGGGCTGCTCACGGTGCAGATTCTGGTCAGTGTGTGAGGGGGAAACGTGGGGCAGTGTGAGGGTTGTGGGGGGGGCACACTGAGGATGGGCTGTTCACAGTCCAGCTCCTGGTCAGTGCAGGGGGGAGTCATGGGTGCTGAGCCCCACATGGTGCCTTTTCCCCCACATCCCGGGGTGCTGAGCCCCACAGGGTGCCCCCAGCACAGGGCACTGATGGGGGTTTCCTGCAGGACCCCGAAGGACAGCCCAAGAAGGCATCAATCCGGGACAACGGGGACGGCACCTACACAGTGTCCTACGTGCCTGACGTGCCGGGGCGCTACACCAGCACTGTCAAGTATGGGGGCGACGAGATCCCTGCATCGCCCTTCCGGGTCCTTGCCGTGCCTTCTGGCGATGCCAGCAAGTGCCTTGTCACAGGTGGGGCTGCCCCCCAGTGTCCTTATGCTGACCTATGTCATCCCCTTGCTGGCCTCTGGCATCCCCTTGCTGACCCACAGCATCCTCTCACTGCCCCACAATGTCCCCTTGCTGGCCCACCGCATCCCTCCCTGCCCCACAGCGTCCCTCCTGCCCCACAGCATCCCCTCCTGCCCCACAACATCCATATGCTGACCCACAGTGTCCCCCTGCTGTCCCACACCACCCACCCCAGACACCCCTGCCCTGCCTTACCCCCTACCACCCCATGGCTGCCCCCCAGCACACCCACTGCCCCACTGCTGCCCCTCAGCACCCCTCCCACCACCCCCAGACCTGCCCCACGGCGCAGTGGGGATGAGCGGGTGCCCCCAGGACAGGATGTGCCGGCCCCCCTGGAGCCCCCCGGCCCCCTCGGCACCCCCGGCCCCCCAACCAGCCCCCCAACCCCTTCTCACCGCTCTCCCTGGTCTTTCTTGCAGTATCCATTGGGGGCCATGGACTGGGTAAGTGGTGCCAGGGGGCAGTTGGGGGGCTGGGAGGAGGCAGTTGGGGGACAGGTTTGGAGTCCCCCCATGGCCCTGACCCCACCCTCCCCCGCAGGTGCCTGTCTGGGCCCCACCATCCAGATCGGGGAGGAGACGGTGATCACGGTGGATGCAAAGGCAGCGGGACAGGGCAAGGTCACCTGCAAGGTGTCAACGCCTGATGGTGCTGAGCTGGACGTGGATGTGGTGGAAAACCACGATGGCACTTTTGACATCTTCTACACCGCACCTGAGCCCGGCAAATACGTCATCACCATCCGCTTTGGCGGGGAGCACGTCCCTAACAGCCCCTTTCATGTCATGGTGAGTGGGGCACCGTGGGGGGCACAGTGAGTCTGGGGGGTTGTGATGAGCACCGTGGGTCAAACTTTGAGAGACCACGGTGTGGGCGGCATGGAACTGGGAGACCACGGTGGGTGCCATGGGGCAGAGCTGGGACTATGATGGGCACCATGGAGTCGGATGATCATGGTTGGTGCTGTGGGGCAGACAGGTGGGGCCATGGGGTTGGGAAACAGTGGTGGATCCAAGGGGCAAAGAGCTGAGGGCACAACGGACAGCATGGGACAGATTTTGGACACCAGGGTGAAACCATGGTGGGGTTGGAACATCGTGGTAGGCATCAACAGACAGAGGACTGGGGCCTTGGTCAACACCAAGGGACAGAGAGTTGAGTCAGTCAGCGTGGAGTTGCAAGAGCATAATGGGCACTGCAGGGTTGGGTGACCATGATGGGAGTTATGGAATTGGGGAACCATGGAGGGGCAGTGTTGGGACAATGGTGACCATCATGGAGCTGAGAGTTGGGAGACCATGGTGGGCACTGTGGGGCCAGAGCTGTGGTGTTGGGAGTTAGGATCATGGTGGACACCATGGGGTTTGGAGGTCATGAGGATCATCACAGGGCTGGGAGCCCACCTTGGGTGTTCTCATGTCCCCTCTATGGCCACCCTGGGGCTGGGAGCCCACTATGAGGTTCTCACCCTCCCTCTCTGCCCCACGATCAGGCCACAGAGGAGCCCCCAGCCACCGCCGAGAACCTCCGGCCCTTTAACCTCGTCATCCCCTTCACGGTGCAGAAGGGTGAGATCACAGGTACAGCACAGGGTTGTGGGGATAGGGACCACCCCTTCAGGCACCAGCCCCCTCTTGGTGCCCCTACTGATGAAATACCCCCAGGTGAGGTGCGGATGCCCTCGGGGAAGACAGCGCGGCCCAACATCACTGACAACAAGGACGGGACGGTGACAGTGCACTACGCCCCCTCCGAGAAGGGGCTGCACGAGATGGACATTCGCTATGATGGCAACCACATCCCCGGTGAGCCACTGGGGGGCACTGGGAGCCACTGGGAGGTGGCTGAGGAAGGTTGATACAACTATGCCCTGGCTGGCATCCTGTGGGTCAAGCACGCACCATGGTGTGGAATGTCCCTGTGGAATGTCTCTGTGGGGACCATGGTTGATCACCCTTGTGTTGGGGTGTCCCCATGGGTCTCTGACCATTGTCCCTTGTGTCCCCAGGGAGTCCCCTCCAGTTTTATGTGGATGCCATCAACCCACGCCATGTCAGTGCCTATGGGCCTGGACTGAGCCATGGGATGGTCAACAAGCCATGCACATTCACCATTGTCACCAAGGATGCTGGCGAGGGTGAGTGATGGTCAAGGGGGGCTGGGAGGCCCTGGGGACCCCCCAGTGCCATCAGGAGGGACTGGAGACCCCTGTTGCCTCCTGACACACCTTGTCCAGTGGCTTCTGACAATGCCTGTGCCTCCAGGTGGGCTGTCGCTAGCGGTCGAAGGTCCCTCCAAGGCGGAGATTACCTGCCAGGACAACAAGGACGGGACATGCACCGTGTCCTACCTGCCCACAGCCCCTGGCGATTACAGCATCATCGTGCGCTTTGATGACAAACACATCCCGGGCAGCCCCTTCACTGCCAAGATCACTGGTGAGACACAGTGCACAGTGTGGTCTGGGGAGTTCTGGAGGTTCTTGGGGGCTCCACGTGGCCATGGGGGCACCTAGTTGGCCATGGAGACATCTATGGAGTCATGGCCATGAGGGCACCTGCGAGGCTGTGGGGGCACTTGTATGACCGTGGGGGCACCTGTGGGTCATGAAGACCATGACATGGTTATGGGGACACCTGTGGGGTAATGGGCACACTTGCCCCATGGCCATTGGGACAGCTGTGGTGTCTCTTGTCCACCCCTGGCCACCTGGATCCCCCCTCCCATGGCCTTGGGGACACTGTGAAACCTTGGAGTCCCCAACCCATGGCCATAGGGTGTCATAGAGCTTTGAGGACCCCATGACAAGGCCATGTAGACCTTGTGGGGACTCTATCCATGGCCTTGAGGATGCTATTCACACATCTTTGGGCCACCCCTGATTCTGAGGACCCTCTCCACGTGTCCATTGGGACCTTGTGGGGCTTTGGGAATATCATTCCATCACCACTGGGATCATACTCATCTTGTCGTCCACCTTGGGTTGATGTCCCTGCTGATGGCATCTCTGCAGGGGATGACTCCATGCGCACGTCCCAGCTCAATGTGGGCACCTCAACTGATGTGTCACTGAAGATCGCAGAGACAGACCTGAGCCTGTTGGCGGCCACCATCCGCGCACCCTCGGGCAACGAGGAGCCATGCCTGCTCAAGCGGCTGCCCAACCGCCACATCGGTGTGCAGGGACACGGGGACACCATGGGGACACAGGGACATGCAGATGTGGGCGCAGGAGAACTGGCACATGGGCACATGAGAGGAGGATGTGGGACCTGGGAACTTGTCAGGACAGGGAACAGTGGGGCTAGGGGGTCACAGGGATGGGTGGCCTTGTGGCATTGGGTCAGCAGGGGGTTGGTGGCCATAGTCAGGGGACTTGGATGGTGACCAGGGGCTGATCGAGGTGGCCAGGGGCTGGTGGCGGTGGCTAGGGGATGCGGATGGTACATGCATGGTGGCCAAGTCTGGTGGTGGTGTGTGACCGCTGCGTCCTCCCCAGGCATCTCATTCACACCCAAGGAGGTGGGCGAGCACGTGGTGAGTGTGCGGAAGAGTGGGCAGCACGTCACCAACAGCCCCTTCAAGATCCTGGTGGGACAGTCAGAGATTGGTGATGCTGGCCGGGTCAAGGTGTGGGGCCAGGGGCTTCTGGAGGGCCATACCTTTGAGGTGGCTGAGTTCATCGTGGACACACGCAGTGCTGGTAAGGACATGGTGGGGGATGGCCATGGAGGTAGCCGTGGCTAAGGCCAGGATGGGGTGATGGCCCTGACCATGAGTAGGTTGTGGCCACCCAAGGATAGTGGCCATGGTAATTGCAGTGGTGTACTAAGGCCACATGTGATGGTGGCCAAAGCTACATGTGGCCAGGAAGGGATGGTGGTGATGGTCATGGCCAAGGCCGGATGGTCCCTGTGGCTGGGGTTGGATGGTGGCTGTGGTGGCGATGTGGCCATAGCCAGGATGATTTGAGGACTGTGGCCATGCTATAGCTGTGGCCAGCACAGGATCAGGTGGTGGCTATGCTGTGACCTTCATCTAAATGGGATAGTGACCATGGTGGTGGCATGGCCAATGCCCAGGTGAAAGGTGGCTAAGGCTATGCCATGGCTGTGGCCAACACAGGATGGGCTGGTGGCTATGACTATGGGCACAGTATGACCACGGCCAGGATAGAGTGATGGCCATGTCCATGGTGCAGCCAAGAGGGTGATGCTGGGTGATGCTGTGGTGACCATGGCATGGCCATGGCCAGGACAGGGGTGATGACTGGGATTGGGTTGTGAACGTTGACAGTTTGGGCTTGTGGCCTTGGTGTGACCATGACCAGGACAGGGACAGCCTCCACAGGACACTCTGATCATGTCCCCATGTCCACCCAGGTTACGGCGGGCTGGGCTTGTCCATTGAGGGCCCCAGCAAGGTGGACATTAACTGTGAGGACATGGAGGATGGCACCTGCAAAGTCACCTACTGCCCCACCGAGCCCGGCAACTACATCATCAACATCAAGTTTGCTGACAAACATGTCCCAGGTGGGGCTGGGGGAAACGTGGGGGACAGAGGGTTGTGGTGGGGAGGAGTGCTAGGACCCCCAGGGTGTGATGGGTCCCTGACGTAACTCTCCCACAGGGAGCCCCTTCACGGTGAAGGTGACGGGTGAGGGGCGGATGAAGGAGAGCATCACGCGCCGGCGGCAGGCGCCCTCCATCGCCACTGTTGGCAGCACCTGTGACCTCAACCTTAAGATCCCAGGTACGGTTGGCCTTCCTCCTCCTTCTCCTCCTCCTTCTTCTTCTCCTCCTCCTACCCCCTCCTCCTCCCACCCTCCCTCCTTCTCCTCCTCCTTCTCCTCCTCTTTTCCTCCTCTTCCTTCTCCTCTTCTCATCTTTCATCCTCCATTATCCTCCTCTTCATGCTCCATCATCCTCCTCTCTTCCTCCTCTTCTTCTCCCTTCTCTATCCTAATCTTCCTCCTCCTGCTCTGTGGGCCATGGGGATGGAGACGCATCTCAGCCACTCCAGCTCTGATTTCTCCTTGCTTCCTCTTTCTCTCCCATCTGTGCATCTGTGTCCATGTCTGTGTCCCTCTGTGTGCCTGTGCTGCGTCCTTGCATCCCACTGTGCATGCCACCCTGTACTGATACCTCCATCCATGTGTCTGTGTGTCCATTCACACCTATCCACGTGTCCATCTCTGGCTTCATCCACCCTTGGCTCCACCCCTCCCTGCACCATTCTCTACTTCCAACCCTGTGACCACCCATGTCTCCACCCATCATGATTCCATCATCCCTGTGTCCATCCTTGTCTCCATCCCTCCATGTCTCCGCTCATCCACGTCTCCTCCCATCACTACATCCTCCCCTCTGTCCATTCATCCCCATGTCCATCCATATCCTTCTGTGCCCCCATCACCCCTCTGTGCACCCTTCCGTTCCCCCTCCGTGCTCACGTCCTGTGGTCCCCACGTGTCCCCACGTGTCCGCACTGTCCCTCTGTGTCCCCGCGGGGTGTTCCCCAGGGAACTGGTTCCAGATGGTGTCGGCGCAGGAGCGGCTGACGCGCACGTTCACGCGCAGCAGCCACACGTACACACGCACGGAGCGCACTGAGATCAGCAAGACGCGCGGCGGCGAGACCACGCGCGAGGTGCACGTGGAGGAATCGACCCGCGTGGGCGGCGCCTTCCCCCGCGCCCCCCCAGAGCCCTTCGGGGCCTTCGGGGCCTTCGGGACCCGCGAGGGCATCGGCGCCTTCGCAGCCCCTGCGCGCCCACACGAGGGTGCGTCCCGCACCGGGGTCCTTCGGGGGGTGCGTGAGGGGGTGTGCAGCAAAGTGGGATTGCACAAGAGCTGCGTGTGCATGAGGGGCAAGTGTGCACCAGCGCTGGGTGTGCAGGGCACTGTGCTTGCACAAGGGGCAGGAGGGCACGAGGGGAGTGTGAGTGCAGGGAGGTGTGTTTGCACAAGGACTGGGTGCACCGGAGCACCAGTGTGTGTTTGCACAGAGCTGTGCTTGCACAAGGGCCGGGTGTGCAGGGAAGTGGGCGTGCGTGAGAGCTGGGCACACTTGCCATGGGAGTGCCCTTGCACATGGCTGTGTGTGCTCACACAAGGGCCCACCTGTGTGTGCCCAGGACACACCTGGGACAGACTCCCTGGCACATGCGTGGGGGCTGCTGTGCTGATGGGGGGTGCCCTTCCCACAGGGATATGTGCAGAGGTGGGGGCAGCTCTGGCTCTTTGCACACGCAGGTGCACACCTGCTTACGGGGTGTGTGCGCTCAGCCCAGAGGGCTGTGGGTCCCTTCGGCATGGGTGTGCAGTCCCTCAAGGGCATGTGCATGTGTGTGCACACGTGTGTGTAAATGTGCGTGCGTGCACGCTGGCAAGTGCACGTGTCCTGTGCGTGAAGGGATGCACTTGCAGGGTGGGGTGCACCCAGTGGGGGGGTGTACCTGGGCTCTGGTGGGTGTTGTGATGTCAGGGCACACTGATGGCAGGATGGTGGGATGACAGTGACAAGGGTGCCCTGGTGGTGGGGTAGGAGGGTGTTAGTGTGCTGGGGAGCCCTTGGGATGATGGTGAGAAGGTGGTGGGGCAATGGGGTGCCCCAGTGCCCTGGTATCAGAGTGACAGGATGTTGGGGTGCCAGGATGACACAGTGCCCCGGTGACAGGATGCAGGGGTGCTGTGGTGCCAGGGTGATGGCTTGATGGGGTGACAGGGTGCCATGGTGACAGGATGACAGGGTGCCCCAATGACAGATGCTGGGGTGCCATAATGACCTGGTGATATGGGAATGGGGTGCAGAGGGGGTGCAGGCGTTCCCGGGTTACAGGATGATGGAGTGATGTGGTGACAAGGTGCCCTGGTGACAGGATGACAGTGTGCCATATAGTGATGGGGTGCTGGGGTGCCATAGTGTCGCAGTGGTGGTGTGACAACAAGGGGGTGGTGTTGGGGTGCCCAGGTGCCTGCAAGGTGACACAGTGTGTGCCTGCAGGTGAGACGATGCTGCAGGAGCTAGGATGCCATCGTGGGAGGGTGTTGGGGTGGCGCTGGGGTGCCGATGGTGTTGGGGTGCCCACGGTGATGGGGTGCGTGCTTGCAGGCGAGGCATCGGCGCAGGAGCTGTCGGCGCAGGTGCTGAGCCCGTCGGGGCAGCGGCGCGAGGCCGAGGTGGTGCCGGGGGGCGCGGGGGTGTACAGCGTGCGCTTCGTGCCCCAGGAGACGGGCGCCCACACCGTCAGCGTCAAGTTCCGGGGGCAGCACGTGCCCGGGAGCCCCTTCCAGTTCACCGTGGGGCCCCTGGGCGAGGGTGGCGCCCACAAGGTGCGCGCGGGGGGCACCGGGCTGCAGCGCGCTGTGGCCGGCACGCCAGGTATGTGGGGGTCTGCTGAGTATGGGGGATGATGGGGGCCTGGGGGCTCAGGGGGGTAATGGGTGTGTGGGTGTGATGTGCATGTGGGGGCAATGAGGGATGGGTGCTCTTGGGGGGGATGTGTGTGGGGTCTGGGTGCTGTTGGGGGTGTGGGTGGCAGTGGGGGGGTAGGTGCTATATGTGTGGGGGGAGTTGGTGAAATTTGGGGGCTCTGGGTGCTGTGCTGGGGGATTTGGGTACAGCTGGGTGTAGGGGCAATGGGGGGGTGTCATAGATGCTCTGTGTTCCATGGGTGGGATGTGGGTTCTTTGGGAGGCTCTGGGTGCCATGGGGATGTGGGTGCAAGTCTGTGCTGGGTGTCACCATCCTGGGGTGCCATTGAGGGCCAGGGTGACCCCGGTGACCCCCCCCAGCTGAGTTCAGCATCTGGACGCGTGAGGCGGGCGCGGGGGGACTCTCCATTGCTGTCGAGGGGCCCAGCAAGGCCGAGATCTCCTTTGAGGACCGCAAGGACGGCTCCTGTGGTGTCTCCTACCTGGTGCAGGAGCCAGGTGAGGGGGGCCTATACCCCAACACCCCCAACCACCCTAACCACCCCTAACATCCCCCAGGGTGCTCAGCCTGGGGCTGGGGCCACAGGACCCTCATATGAGGAGGAATGCACATGCAAATGTATCCCCAATTAAGGGTGTCCCCCCAGGAGGATGTCCCCAAATAAAGGTGTCTCCCTGCACAGGTGTCCCCATGGGAGGGTGTCTCCATGAGTGGTGTCTCTGCGCATGGGTGTCCCCACATTGCAATGTTCCCAAGGGAAGGTGTCCCTGTGTGGGGGCTCCCTGCCTGACTGTCCCCTGTCCCCCAGGTGACTACGAGGTGTCCATCAAGTTCAACGAGGAGCACATCCCTGACAGCCCCTTCATTGTCCCTGTCGCCTCCCACTCTGATGATGCCCGACGCCTCACTGTCACCAGCCTGCAGGTACTGGGGACAGCCCCTGTGAAACCCTGGGGCACCCCTGGGCTCACATGCCACAGGATGCCCTCTGGGTCACTTTTGGGCTGCTCTGAGCCCCTATTGCACTCTTGGGATGCCCACTGTGTGTCATCATTGGGTCTCCTGTGGCACCCTTGGACCCTCTGGGGCCACCTCTCTCTCCCTCATGTCACCCCTAGACCACCTTTATGTCCCTCTGAGCCAGCCTTGGGACCCTCTCTGATGCCAGTCTCACGACCCTTGTGTCACACTGCACCCCTGTGACACCCTTGGACCCCGTGGTGTTCCCCCTGCCCCACTGCCCCCCTGCTGTGTTCCTCCATTCCCTGGGGTGATCAGCCAGCATCATTCACGATGTCCCCCTGTCCTCCCCCATCCCTGATGCCACTGTGGTGTCCCCACAGGAGACAGTGGCAGTGAACCAGCCAGCGTCCTTCGCGGTGCAGCTGAACGGGGCGCGCGGCGTCATCGATGCCAAGGTGCACACGCCTGCAGGGGTGGTGGAGGAGTGCTACGTGTCCGAGCTGGACAGCGGTGAGGGGACACGGGGACACTGCGGGGACACTGCGGGGACACCGGGTCTGCAGATGTGGGGTTGTGGGCACAGGGTGCAGGACACGGGGACATATGATGTGGGGACATGGGGCTTGAGGGCATGAGAACATGGGGTATGGGGACACAGGACATGGTGACATGATGACATCCACCAGACTAGTACACACTGGGGTTCTTGCGTGGGGTGTGGAGACATAGGGATGTGGGACACGGGACACAAGGGTATGGGGACATGTCTGTGTCCCCCTGATATGCATTGGGGTTCCTGCTGTGCAAGAACAGGGGTGTAGGGACATGGGGACACAGGAACATGGGGGTGTGGGGACATGGGGACACAGGGACATGGTGACATGTCTGTGTCCCCCAGACCGGTACGCCCTGGGGTTCCTGCCACGTGAGAACGGAGTGCACTCCATCGACCTGCGCTTCAACGGGCGCCACGTGCCCGGGAGCCCCTTCAACATCCGCGTGGGCGAGCAGAGCCAGGCTGGGGACCCTGGGCTCGTCACTGCCTTTGGGCCGGGCCTCGAGGGTGGCCGCACAGGTGACACTGCTGTGGAGACAGGGTCGGGGCTGTGGGAGGTGGGTGGGGAGAGACACAGCCGTGAAATGGTGATGGAGACAGAGCCACGATGGAGATGTGGCCATGGCGTTGCCCTGATGGGAACATGGCCGTGGGTGGTGACCACAACAGTGTCCTGGTGTCCCCCTCATGATGCCATCGCCATGTCCATCTCCCAGGGGTGCCCTCGGAGTTCCTGGTGAAGACAGCCAATGCAGGGGCAGGAGCACTGGCTGTCACCATTGATGGCCCCTCCAAAGTGGAGCTGGACTGTACTGAGGTCCCTGAGGGCCACCGCGTCACCTACACCCCAATGGCCCCTGGCAACTACCTCATCTCCATCAAGTATGGGGGCCCCCACCACATCGTGGGGAGCCCTTTCAAGGCCAAGGTTACTGGTATGAACAGGGGGGACATGGGGATGGGAGGGGACATGCGTATTGGGAGGGACATGGGGACAGAGAGGAACATGGATCTAGCGGGGACACGGGAACTGGGGGGGACATGGGGACACCAGGGCCACATCATGGGCAGCCCCTTCAAGGCCAAGGTCACTGGTACAGATGGGGTGGGGGCAGATATGGGGATGGGGAGCATGGAAAAGGGAGACTGGGGGAGGAAAATATGGGAGTCCCCTGTGTGGAGTGACAAGGGTCTGTGATGGGCATGATGGGGAGTTGCAGGAGGGCCAGCCTGCAGGACCCCCAGGGTGACATGAGTGGGGGAGTCCTGGAGGTGACGTGGTGTAGGAGCCCCCGGATGACATGATAGGGGTCCCAGGGGGAGGGGGGTTGTCCCCAAAAGATATCCCCCCAGCACGGTGTGATGGGGGTGTCTCACGGTGGGGCCTGACCGTGTCCCCCTGGTACTCCCCAGGCCCACGGCTGTCGGGCGGGCACAGTCTGCATGAGACCTCGACAGTGCTGGTGGAGCCAGTGGTGAGGGCGGGCTCACGGGGTCCCCCCGCCTTTGGGGGGGTCACCAAGGCCCCGTCAGACGCTGGGCAGGTGGTGGCCCGGGGGCCAGGGCTGGCAGCCGCCCGCCTAGGCCACAAGAACCACTTCACCGTGGACTGCAGCAAGGCCGGTGAGGGGCACTGGGGGTCCCGGGGGCTGGGGTGGGTGGGAGGGGGCATGGGGCTGGAAGGGCAGATGGGGGCTCAGCAGGTGCTCCAGGGGCTCCTAGGGGAGTCCTGTGAGGGCTTGGAGGAGAGGTGGTGGGTCTGCGGGGTGTTCAGGGAATTCTGGGGAGTCTTCAGAAAGGATGGGGTGGCTTAAAGGTGGGCCTGGGGGCCCTGGGAGGGGATGGGGTGGGTGAGTGGGGGAGTCTGGTGGAGGATCTGGGATGCAGGCGGGAAGCTCGGGGTGACCCTGGGGTCTCAAGCTGAGGGTTCACCCTGCCCATGTCCCCCCAGGCACAAACATGCTGCTGGTGGGGGTGCATGGCCCCAAGGCCCCGTGCGAGGAGGTGCATGTGAAGCACGAGGGGAACCGCGTGTACACGGTGACCTACAGCGTGCGGGAGCGCGGCGAGTACGTGCTGCTGCTGCGCTGGGGGGACCGCGACGTCCCGGGGAGCCCCTTCCGTGTCACTGCGGCCTGAGAGCCCCGGCGTGCGGGGGGCCGCGGGCCTGGCAATAAAACACTGGGAGAGGAACAGCGTCCGAGTGGTGACTGGGGACACGGCACGCGGTGGGGCTGGGAGCAGGCCAGAGCCGGGGCCACTCTGGGGAAGGACGCCTGGTCCACGGATGTCCTGAGCAAGACACCACAATTCTGGGGTGTGCAGAACAGCACAGCAGGGTTTGGGGGTGGCCCTGGGGGTCTGGGGCAGGACGGTGGGGCCCGGGGGTGTCTAGAGAAGGACATCCTGGTCCTGGGGGGTGGGGGGCATTCTGTGGGCTGCAGGATGGGATCATGAGGCCCCGGTGTGAGATGGTCGGGTCTGGAACACAACACTGGAGGTGGCCTGGAGCAGAATGCCCGAGAGATGAGGGGGTCCAAGGGAATTCCATGGAGGAACAGTGGCAGCCTGGGGGCCCCGGGGTGTTCGGGGGTCCAAGGAGATTCCATGGAGGAACAGCGGCAGCCTGGGGGGCCCGGGGTGTTCGGGGCTCCAAGGGGATTCCATGGAGGAACAGCGGCAGCCTGGGGGGCCCGGGGTGTTCGGGGGTCCAAGGGGATTCCATGGAGGAACAGCGGCAGCCTGGGGGGCCCGGGGGGGTTCGGAGTCCCGGCCAGAGCGGTCCGGTGTGCCTGCGGGGCCCGTGCCGTCCGGTAGAGGGCGCTGTGCAGGACAGGGCCCCGCGTCCCCTCAAGTTCACGGCGAGCTGCGCATGCGCGCAGTGAGGGGCGGGGCCGGCGGTAAGGAGTGGGACGAGGACGCAGAGAGGCGTGGCCATCAAGGGCGTGGCTCCTCCCCCGGCGGTGGGCGGGGCCTGGCCGCGTTGCCGGGCAGCGGCGGGCGGGGCGCTCCGGGAGCGGCGGCGGAACCCGGAAGTGGCGGCGGGTTCCGGTCGGTCCCGACCGGTCCCGATCCCCACAGCCGCTCCCGGCGGCCGCTTTCCCTCGGTCCCTGTCCCGGCGGATTCCGTTCCCAGCGCGGCATGGCGGGCCGCGGGAAGCTGATCGCGGTGATGGGCGATGAGGACACGGTGACCGGGTTTCTGCTGGGCGGCATCGGGGAGCTGGACAAGCACCGGCGGCCCAACTTCCTGGTGGTGGAAAAGGAAACAAGCCTGGCGGAGATCGAGGAGACGTTCCGGTGTGTGTGGGGGGAAGGCAGCCCGGGAGGGCTCGGGCGGCCTGAGGGGGGCCGGGGGGGTCAGTAAGGTTCGGGGTGCCAGAGGGCTCCCTGTGGTGGCCGTGTGAGTCCACAGTGGGGTCTCTGAGGGGGATCCAGACAGGTTCTGGGCTCTCGGGGGTCGCAGAGTTCCGGGGGGGAAGGGGGAGGACCGGCGGGAGTCTGGGGTCAGGGTGCCAGGAGTGTTCAGGGGATCGGGGTCCCAAGGGGCCCGAGGAGCGTGTCCCGCCTGCTGGGGCGCCCACGGTGAGCGCTCTGTGCCCCTCACTCTCCCTTTTTCCCGTTGGCAGGGGTTTCCTGGCACGGGAGGACGTGGGCATGATCCTGATCTCGCAAGCGCTGGCGGAGCAGATCCGGCCGGCGGTCGCAGCCCATGCCCGGGCGCTGCCCGCGGTGCTCGAGATCCCCTCCAAGGACCACCCCTACGACCCGGCCCGGGACTCGGTGCTGCGCCGCGCCCGGGGGCTCTTTGCACCCGATGAGCTGCGATAGAGCCCTCCAGGACCCCCCAGCCCCTGCCCACACTCCCCCAAATCCCCCTCTAAGCTCCCCCAAACAGTTCCCCCAATACCTCCCAGTGTGTGCAAGCCCCCGTGGCACACCCAAGCTGTCCCCTGCACCCGTGGCCTCTTTGTACCCAGCCACGGGTGACTGGCACCCCCAGACAGTCCCTGGTACCTTCCCAGCACCCTCAAAAGGTCCTCCACCACTCCCCCAGCTTCTTCACACTTGACAACCTGTGGTAGCCCTCCCTGGTACCCCAAAACAGCCTGTGACACGCTATGGGGTCACAAGCCAGGCCTGGGGTCTCCATCCCAGGGAAGCCCACCCAGGGGCCCCCAGCCCACCTGGGGCAGTTGTGCCCCATGCCTGTGGGGTCCCCACCCCAAGAAGTCCCCAGCCCATCCCAGGGTGTTTCTGGGGGGTCCTGGGGGTTCCCGGGGTGTCCTTCGAATGCTGGGGGGCTGTGATTGCCCTGTGGGTCTGAGGGTGACATGGGGAACTTGGCGTGTCTCTGAGGGTGCCTGGGGCTGCCACAGGGGCCCTGAGGGTGACCCGTGACTATGTCTCAGTCATGTCCCATGATGGGGAAGTGCCACCACTGTATCCTGCTAAATCCTGCCAGGTCCTGCCTGTAGGCAGGGAGGGACGCCGTGGGGGAGGAAAGGAACACCCCAAGGACACTGGGAGTTGTCACTGTGACCTTGTCACCGTTCCCCCAGCTCCTCCTCAGCCTCCTCAGCCCCAGCAGAACCTGGGGGGAAGGTTATTTATTGTCCTCCCCCAGTGCCCAAATGTCATTTGTGTCCCCTGTGTGTCTGCCTGACAGTGTCCCCAACATGTGCTGACACCACTGACTGTCTGCTCTGCTCTGTGGGGTGCTGTGAGGGATGGGGACGGGAGGAAGACAGAAATGGGGGGACTTGGGATCGTGGCAGAGGGACATGCAGTGCGGCACGGGGACAGAGACGTGGAGGGCTCAGGGCACAGGAGCACCCTGAGACCCCTCCATAACCCCCACCTTTGGGGGGACAGCAGGGGTGAGCCCCCTGCACCCCACAGCGCCTGAGGGCATTGGTCTGAGGGCCTGGGAGCCCCATGCACCCAGGTCTGCCCCCATGTTTCTGTTCCCACCTCCTCAGCAGCCCCTGCTGTGCCCCTGCCGACAGGGGTGACTCCTGGAGGGGCGCTGAGGGGGAACCCACATCTCTGGGGATCTGGGTAGTGGCCGTGCTGGGGACATGCAGTGGGGAGTGGGCAAGGCCGGGCACAGACACAGTTGTCACAGATGTCCCACACACACACACACAAGTGCCACACACAGGTGTCACACACATACCACAAATACACATTTATGACACATAGAATTACAGAACAGTGTGAGGTGGAAGGCAGCTCACCAGTTGCTGCCCACTGCTCGTTGTACTGATGAGAGAAGTACCAGGGTAGCAAAAAAGGACTTCAGGGTGCTGGGTTGCCTGGTTGAAGAGACAAAAGCAAAAGGTACAAGAGGTGGTGGTCTTGATTTTTTTGGTAGTAGGGATGAATGCCAAAATGAACAGATGGAGATGGATGGGTTCACCTCTAGAAGAGGCAAAAGGTTCCAACCTGTGAATTGGCAGGGCTGATTGAGAGGGCTTTAAACTAGATTTGAAGGGAGAGGGGGATGAGAGCACACTCACTGGAAATGAAGCTGGGGGCAGCAGGCCAGTGCTGGGGAGAAGTTGATAGCACAGCTAAAGTGCATCTACACCGATGCAGCAGTGTGGTCAACACAGGAGGAGCTGGAGGCCATGGTGCAGCAGCAAAGCTCTGATGTAGTTGCTGTCATGGAACTGTGATGAGATGACTCCATGACTGGAATGCTGCAATGGATGGCTCCAAGCTCTTCAGAAGGGACAGGTGAGGCAGGAGAGGTGGTGTGATGACTCTGTATGCTAGGGAGGGTTTTGGCTGTCTGGAGCTTAGTAATGAAAAGGTTGACTGGTCATGGGTAAAAATCAAGAGGAAGGCTGGCAAGGCAGATATCTTGGTGGGGGTCTGTTCTAGACCTCCCAACCAGGATGAAGAGGCAGATAAATTATTCTATGAAGTGCTGGCTGATGTTTTGTGGTTGCCAGCCCTTGTTTTTGTGGAGGTCCTTAACCTGCTGGATGTCTGCTGGAAGCAACACAGTGGAGAGGAGACAGTCTGAGAGGCTCCTGGAATGTGTGGAAGAGAACTTCTTAGTAGTTGAGCAGCCCACCATGGGTGGGGCCCCGCTGGATCTGCTGTTTGCAGACAGAGGGGCTGTTGGAAGATGTGGTGGTCAGAGCCATCTTGGGCATAGTGACCCTGAAATGAAGGAGTTTTCAGTCCTTGGTGAAGTAACAAGGTGCTTAACAAAGTCTCTACACTGTCAGAGGGTGAATTTCAGCCAGTTTGGGACACTGATTTGGACAGTCCCTTGCGAATCAGCCCTTACAAACAAAGGGTCCCAGGAAGGCTGGGCATACATCAAGAAGGAAACCTTTAAGGTGCAGGAGCAGCCTGTCCCTATGTGCCTAAGAATGAGCTGGTGGGGAAGAAGTGATTGTCCCAGGACACCTCAAGTCCTGTGTCCAGTTCTCAGCCCCTCAGTTCAAGAAGGACAGTGAGGGGCTGGAGTGTGTCCAGAGAAGGCAACATAGCTGGGGAGGGCCTGGAGGGTGAATCCTATGAGGAGTAGCTGAGGGAGCTGTGGAGTCTCAGCCTGGAGAAAAGGAGGCTCAGGGGGAACCTTCTCACTCTCCAGAACTCCCGGACAGGAGAGCGGAGCCAGGGGAGTCTCAGCCTTCCAGGGAGCAAAGGACAGGACAAGAGGGAGCGGCCTCAAGTTATGCCAGAAGAGGTTCAGGGTGGACTTCAAGAAAAAATTTTTCATGGAAAGGTGGTCAGGCATTGGAAGGGGCTGTCCCATGGAGTCTCAGTCCCTGGAGGTGTCCAAGGAACAACTGAATGTAACACTCAGTGGTCTGGTCTGGTTGACAAAGTGGAGACCAGGCATGGGTTGGACTCAATGGTCTAGGAGGGCTTCTCCAGTGTAATTGATTCTGTGGTTCTGTGTGATTCTGTGATTTGACATATTTGTATGGATTGATGGAATCCACTCTCAGCCTGCTCCAGACTAACTAGGCCAAGCTCCTGCAGTCTCTCCTCATCAACAGACATGCTCCAGACTCTGAATCATCTTTGTGGCTTCCTTGACCCTCTCCAGCAGCTCCTTGTCTTTCCTGAGTTGTGGAGCGCAGAACAGCCTCACGTGGGCAGGGCAGAGGGGCGGGATCACCCCCCTGCCCTGCTGGCCACACTCTGCCCAACACCCCTGTGATGTCCCACCCAAAGGGGAAGGGAGAACCTGGGATCCCAATGTGCAGGAAGAATTTACTATCTTTGTTAATGACAAGGATGATGGGAGGGAGTGCACCCTCTGCATGTTTGCAGGTGACACCAAGCTGAGTGGGGCAGGTTGCACTCTGAGGGACCTGGACAGGCCCAAGTGGTGGCCTGTGGGAACCTCAGGAGGTTTGACAAGACCAAGTGCAGATGCTGCACCTGAGCAACCTTTGGAATCCATCCAGGCTTGGAATGAGCAGATGGAGGAGCCGTGGGAAAAGGACTTGGGGGTGCTGGTGGATGGGGGGGACATGACCCAGAACCTCCTGTCCTGGGCTCATCCCATAGCATGGGCAGCAGGGGATACTCTTGGATTGTGCTGTGTGAGGGAGATCAGGCATGCTGACCGCCTTCCATCCAGAGAGCAGCAACTGTATTTTCCTCTGTAATTTCATACTGTTATCTTTTTACCCTTAGCCATCCTCCCACAAAGTACTTCAAGAAATTATGGAGGGAAAAAATGTAAGCTTTCATTTCTCTGGGTATTTAATCAAAGTCAGATGCCTTTATGAAATGGATGCAAACAAACACATGCAAAAGGTGAATGTAGGTGAACTAGCAGAGCACTGCTGTTTTACAGTAAGGATCACCACATTTAAAATATTCGTTGGGGGTGGGAAGAACGGTTGACAGGCTGAGAGAGTTATGGCTGGCCAGCCTGGAGAACAGATGGTTCCAGAGAGACTCTGGTGCCTCTTCCAGTACTTAAAAGGGGCTTAGACAAAGGCTAGAGGGGTACTTTGGACAAGAGCGTGTAGTGATAGGACACAAGAAAAATGGCCTTAAGCTGCAGGTGGGCAGATTTAGATTAGGTGTTAGGAGGGAATTTCTGACTGTGAGTGCAGGCAGGCCCTGGCACAGAGCAGCTGTGGCTGCCCCTGGATCCCTGGCAGTGCCCAAGGCCAGACTGGACAGGCCTTGGAGCACCCTGGAATAGTGGAAGGTGTCCCTGCCCATGGCAGTGGTGTCACTGGCTGGTCATTAAAGTCCATTCCACCCAGAGCATTCCATGTCTCTATGACTCTGTGCTGCCCCTCCCTGCCATGCCCAGCACTCAGAACCAGCCCCTCTGTGACAGTGGCCCTGGCCCGGGCACTGTGAGCACCACGAAGGCTGTGCGTGTGGTGGCAGTGGCCACACTGGAGGTGACACGTCTGTTCAGGCTCTGCCACCTGCGCTGGCACCGATGGCTCTTCTGTGGCTGCTCATGCTGCTGGCCCTGGCCGGGCCCGTGTGGGGCACCTGGGACTCCTGCAGGTCAGTGGTTCCAGGCTCTGGGAGGGAGCTGGAGGAACACTTGGGGACTTCCCTGGCAGAACTGTGCTGAAAGATGCCCCTCGGGGTTGTGTGGCCCTGCTGCCGCTCAGCACCAGGTGGGACTTTCAGCCTGAGCAGTAGCAGAGCAGTAGCAGCCACTGAGCAGGGCAGTGATGGCTTTGTGCTTCCAGAGGGACCTGCGGGCTCCGGCCCATGGCCTCTGACCACAGCACTGCTGTTCTCGACTACAACTCTGTGACTTCTGCTGATGACACGTCCCATGTGGGTGGCACCGGTGTCCAGCCAGGGGCCTGGCCCGGCATCGTCAGCATCCAGGCCACCTGGGAGAACGGCACGTGGCACATGTGCACGGGTGTCCTCCTCAGCTCCCAGTGGGTCCTCACGGTCGCACACTGCTTCGCCAGGGCCGGGTAAGAGACAGCAGGGACAGAGATGTCCCCAGAGCACGGGGCAGGCGCCCAGCTCGCAGCACCAGGGCCACTTCCCTGCCCACCCGGGGAAGCAGAAGGCCGGGAAATGCTGGGCTGCTGCAGCCCATGGCTCTGCTCCCTGTCACCCCTCTGTCCATCTGCTCCCCAGGGGCATCTCCATGTGGGACGTGGTGATAGGGGCCTCAGATCTGAGACAGCCAGGCCCCGAGGCTGTGGTGAGACGCATCCAGAGGCTCCTGGTGCACCAGCACTACGTGGCTGCCACGGCCAGGAACGACATCGCCCTGGTGGAGCTGAACCAGCCCGTGGAGTGCAGCGACTACATCCAGCTGGGCTGTGTGCCCGACGCCTCGCTCAGGGTCTCAGAGCTGAAATCCTGCTACATCGCCGGCTGGAACTTTGCCAGAAGTGAGTTCTCCAATAGGATGTGCGCTCCCAGGGCGAGCTGGGCACCCCGGGGTCACGGGCTGGGTGCACCGGGGACACGGGCTGGGCACTCCGGGGACACAGGCTGGGCACTCCGGGGACACAGGCTGGACACCTGGGGACACGGGCTGGGCACCCCGGGGACACCAGCTGGGCACCCCGGGGACACGGGCTGGGCACTCCGGGGACACAGGCTGGACACCCGGGGACACAGGCTGGGCACTCCGGGATCACGGGCTGGGCACTCCGGGATCACGGGCTGGGCACCCTGGGGACACGGGCTGGGCACCCTGGGGACACGGGCTGGGCACTCTGGGGACACGGGCTGGGCACCCTGGGGACACGGGCTGGGCACCCCGGGGACACCAGCTGGGCACCCCGGGGACACCACACGGGCTGGGCACAGACAGAGTCCGGCCGCAGGACGCCAGCGGGGCCGGCTCAAAGCAGCCCGGGCTGGGGGAAGGAGTCCCCGCCAAGACGGGGCGTGGAACGGGATGAGCTGTAAGGTCCCTGCTCACCCAGACAATTCCTGCTGGCCCTGTGAAACCTCGGGGGAGATGGGTCTGGTCCCTTCCCCAGGCCAAAAGCAGGGACACAGCTGGACAACATCGCTCCGTGGGGAAGGGGCAGAGCCAGGAAGGGGGTTCACCCCAGGCAGGGGAGGGGATGGGTATCGAGCTGCTGGGGGCTCATTCCCCTCTGTGCCCACAGCTCAGGGAACAGGCATGGTGCTGCAGGAGTCCAAGGTCCACCTCATGGACACGGAGCTCTGCAACAGCAGCCCATGGTATGCAGGGGCCGTTCATGCTGACAACCTGTGTGCTGGCTACCCACAGGGTGGTATTGACACATGCAAGGTAGGAGCGTGTGATGAGTCCCTCAGCCCCTGGCAGTGTAGGGACCCCCTGATCCCCCCATGCAGCCCAGGCTGTCCCCTGTCCACCCCTCCCTTCCCCACAGCAGCGCCCCTCACTGTCGCTGAACCATCTCTCCTGGCACAGGGGGACAGTGGGGGTCCCCTCGTCTGCAAGGACAATGAAGCCGACTACTACTGGCTGGTGGGCTTGAACAGCTGGGGAAGAGGTTGTGACAGAGCCAGGCACCCCGGGATCTACACCTCCACTCAGCACTTCTACAACTGGATCCTGCTCCAGACGGGCCTGAGCCCCGCAGAAAGAGCTGGTCCAGCACCGGAGCCAGTTGTCACCTTGGCCCCTGAGGAGGAGCCTGAGGAACCAGAGGAACCAGAAGAACACATCAACTTGACCCCTGAGTACAGCCAGAGACCAGCAGTGACATCCTCAGGCACGTCACTGTCCATGGCATTCCCACACCAGATCCTGGTGCATTTCTGGAATCTGGTGCAGGAGTTCCTGCAGTTTCGGAAGGACAAAAAAGCCTGAGCAGCAGGATGAGCAGGATCCAGGGCTACCTACAGTGGATCATGGCAGCTCCTGCTGGGCCAAAGGTAGTCTTGGGGCCAGAGGCTTCTCTGTCCTGCCCATGCTGCTGTGCTGCAGCCACAGCGATGCTGATGTGACTGAGGCATTGAAGTAAAGTTTCTGTGTTCACCATTACCCGTGTTTTCAGCCCTGCTCAGTGCACTCGCAGGCTTGCAGAGTCCCTGCTCTGTCTGTCCATCTGCTGTGCTGTTCACATTCATTCTTCAGCCTGGAGAGGGCTCCAGGGAAACCTCAGTGCCCCTTGCAGTGCCAGAAGCAAGTTATAATAGTGGGGGAGAGTGGCTTTTTGCATGGGCAGGCCATGACAGGACAAGGAGGAATGGATTAAATCTAGAGGAGGGGAGATTGGGATGAGATGCTGGGAAAGGAGTTTTTACTCAGAGGGTGATGAGGCCCTGGCACAGGGTGCCTAGAGAAGCTGTGGCTGCCCCTGGATCCCTGGAAGTGTCTAAGGCCAGGCAGGACAGGACTCGGAGCAACCTGAGATAGTGGAAGGTGTCCCTGTCCATGGCAGGGGGTGGAATGAGGTGACCTTCCATGACTGTTTTAAGAGTGTGTGTGTGTATCCAGCTCTCTGGAATGCAGCATCTTGTGCACACACGTGCACACAGACAAGAGCCATGGCCACATCCAACCAGCTGGGACAGAACCGGCCCCTGGGTGTGAGCCCACCTGTGTCAGCTGTATGGACCAGGAAGGAGAAACCTCCTGTGCTCAGCAGCCCCTGGGATCTGTCTGTTCTGGGGCAGAACGGGGACAGCAGCCCAGGGATAGCAGCAGAGGTCATGGGTGGACTGAGGCAGCACTGGCTCAGCTGGAAGCATGCTGAGCTGGCCTGTGACCTTAAACAACCTGGGACCTGCCTCCTTACAGCAGCAGTGCGGGGACGATGCCATCATAGCTTTGTAAAAAATATCCTTTAGTGTTTGCTTTCTGCAGCAGGTACCACTACAGTGCCTGGGCAGGATCCCTCCTGCAGGTCCAGGATGGCTCACTTCTCCCTAGGCAGCTCTGCCTTGAAGGAGCAGTAGGAATGAGCCACCACCCATGTGGAATCATGTGGATTCTCCCATCCCTCTCCTGAGCGAAATGTGCAGCAGCGAGGGCCGAGCCAATGAAGATTCTGCCCAGGCAGGTTCCCACAAGAAGGGAAGAGGCCCAGCTGCCCATCACCACAGCTCTAGGGCATGAGAAGCATCACTGTCCTCCATGCAAGCTCCAGAAGTCCAGAGCCAAGGGGAAAACAGGCTCAGGTTCCAGGCCTAAGCAGATGAGGGCTCCTCTTCAGTGCAGCTCTTCCCTTTATCTGGCAAATCCTTGCTTGTTTTCTGCAGTTCAAAGCTCTGGAAAGGAGCAGGACAAGGAACTGCTGAGAAATGACACAGACTGCAACAACTGTATCTGCTGTGGCTCTTTTAGACTCCACCTAGGGCAGTGAGAGCTCTTGTGATGGTTCCCACTTCCCCCCTCCCTGCCCAGACTGATCAGCACACAAAGCCCAGCAGAGGGCAAAGCTTCCCGTGCTGCAGTTTCCCCCCTTTGCCACAGGGGAAAAAGAGCAGAACTGCTCATCCGACAGGACTCAGGACAGAGCAGGGACAGAGCCTTCCCTACCTCCAGCTCCCGCAGGACCTCGTCCATGAAGTCTCCTGAGTGCTGTTTGTAAGCCACGGCCAGTCTGATGGCATCGTTGAAGAGCTGGTGGGAAGGACAAGGCCCGTCACTCACAGGATGGGGCACACGGGCACTGGATTTCTGTAGCAGATGGAGACTGTTCCCACATCCCAGAGGAAAGAAAGCCCTCTGCAGCTCTCCATAGCCACCAGCCACATGGAGCTGAAATGACGGACAGCAGCCCCCATGTCCCTGCACGGCCAAGGGGCCTCGTGGACACCAAGCCCAGCAGTCAAACGCCCATCTCACCTTCACCACGTTGGTGCCGTCGGCAGCAGACACAAAGTAAAAGGGCAAGCTGAACTTCCGGGCAAAATTGAAGCTTTTCTGGGTCACCTTCATATCCGCTGAGGCAGACAAAGAAGATATGGTCAGTCAGACATGGCAGGAGATCCAGAAGGTGGTGTCTTCTGTGTGACACATCAGCCCCTGCTGAGCCAGATGAGCCACAGCCCTGTGACAGCAATCCCAAAGGGCTGGCTGGCATTCCCCATGGGAGGGAACCTTCCAGCCTCCTGCAGAGCCAGGTGAACAGTTCTGTCAGCAGGTACATTGAGACACTTCAGCACAGAGGAGTCTGTACAGGCTGAAGGAGCACCAAGACTATTCCTGACTGATCCAGGGAAGCCACAGAACAGCTTTTGCTTCCTTTAGTTGCCATTTTTGACCAGGTGCTACTCCAATCACTTTTGGGATCTTGATGGATAGAATAGGCAGTGTAGTAAGGACAGAACTAGAAGAAAAATGCTTGAATAAAATTGAAATGGATGAAATTTACACTTTTAATTGCTGGTGACACAGGACAAGCACCTTTAAGACAGCAGCTGAGGTCAGCACAGGACCCTGCCCTGGGGGACTGAGGAAATCCTCTGGACCCAACAGACAAGGGACATTGGTTCTCAGTAAGGACAGGAGTGAATCCCACCATGACCCTGGCAAGCGGGGAGCAGCAGGCACACTCACCATCAATCTTGTTGGCCACTACAATGCACGGAATCTCTGGGCGGAATTCCCTCAGCTCCTTGTACCAGCTGTTCAGGTTCTTGTAGGTGACCTTCCGCTGCACATCAAACACCTTCCAAGAGAGAACCACCTATCCTGGGGCCAGCCCAGCACTGACTGACACAGGACAGCTGTGACCAACACAAGGACAGAATGCAGAATGTTCCCAGGAAGACAAGACGAAGGGAACTGGGCGTTATTAGAAAGGGTGAAAGAGAAAGGGGCAGTATCGCCAAGCCCAGCAAGCAGGAAACAGCCCCTTGATGTCCTTTACACTGTCCTGTGTCCTGTGCAAGTCCCTGCCACTCACACAGGGAGCTGGCACTGGGAACAGTTTGTGCCAAGCAGGATCAGATGTGGCCTCCTCTGTTCTGACAACTAAACCACAAATGAAAATCACTGGTGGAACAGTGGAAAGTGAGAGTGACAAGACAAACCAGGAGATCTGAGCAGGAGAGGAGCCAACAAAACTGGCAACAGGGGCAAACATGAGGACATTGAGAAGACAGCAGAGCCAGGGGATAGAGGAAAAGGGTTACCAGGAGAGACAGACCAGAGCTAACCAGGTCCATCTACAGGGGGCTTATATGGTGAGAGAAGAAAGAACAATCTAGGAAAGTTTTTTAAACCACTGGAAGAGACAAGGAACACATGGCAGTGTAACCATAAAAATAACACAAGTGTCACTGAGACCATTCTGCACCCAGCTCCCACGGGCCCAGCTGAGACCCCCTCACCATGATGCAGGCATGGGCCTGGTGGTAGTAGGAGGCGTGCATGCTCCGGAACCGTTCCTGGCCTGCCGTGTCCCAGAAGTCTGTAACTCAAAAACAGCTCAGAATGACACAACTCATCGAGCTCTGTTTTTCTCACAACTTACACCCAGGAGGAAAGCATAGCCCACCTGCTCAGAGACACAAACTGAGCTTCACCTCACTAATCTGAAACACCTCAGGGTTAAGAAATTGTGGCAAACTGGGACCTTTCCTTACTGGGCTCAGCTGTGGGCTGTGCTGGCACTGGCCATCAACAAAGGAGAAGCCACCAGTGACACGAGTTGTGTGGGACAGCAGGACCAACCAAGACAGGCAGAAGTGCACAGAGCAGTAGCCATGTCTGGCACTCTCTCACTAGGGATGACAATGGGAAACTACCTAAAACTCCAGCAGCTGCTGGACACTGCTGATTTCTGACCCAGCGATGGTCAGCCGGGGCCCTGCCATGGGAAATGCTCCAGCTTCTCTCACAGACATCTGACTCTGCTCTCCCAGGGGCAGGAATCATTCTGAGGTGCTGAAGGTAAGTCAGCCAGAGGCAAACAGGTCCCCAGTCCATGAAGTTCTATGTACACCAGATATCATGGGGCAAATCTGGACATGGCAGTGCCTTTTGCTGTTGGTGCAGCTCAGGTGGAGATCCCCCACCTCTCACTGTGTTTGTAGGTTCACATCTGGCTCTGGTTTGCTGTATGAATTGGCTCAGCTTCAGTTAAGAACTTCAGTGTAGTCACACCTCTTGTCAGCTGGACCCAAGCATGGTGCTGTACCCAAAGCCAAATGAGCCAGTTTCCTTAGGGATTCTTTTGCACTGATACTGTGACTGGATTCTGTGTCAGACCCACTGGACAGTGACTTTCTTAAACTGCCCAAATACAAACAGGTCCCCACCAGACCACATTTGCATTCACTGTCTGTGTCATAACGAAGCTGTTGAGCAGTGTCAGCCCCGGTCCCAACGAGCCATGACCAGTGACTCCATGTGGAGTCCATCCAGACCATTCTCTATCCTCCGACTGTCCACCCATCCATCCAACCTCTGTCTCTCCAGCTCAGAGTCCAGGACATCGTGGGGACAGTGCGCTACACTTTGCCAAGCCCAGGGGGATGATGGCAGTCACTTTGCCCCATCCACCAATGCTGCAGACCCGTCCCAGAAGGGCACCAGATTTGTCACGATGCAGTTGTCTATCAAAACACGTAAGCGAGACCCAGACCGAGGGGATCTGCCCTTCCCAGCTGTTCCCTCTGCCACGGCACGCCGTGTCCCCGGGCTGGCCCCACTCACCCACGCGGACCTCCTGCCCGCCCACCCGGGCGCGGTGCTGGTACAGCGTCAGGGCGAACGTGGAGAGCTGCTGCGGCTGGCTGCGGCGCGTTAAGGAGCCCACCGAGAGGGGCAGAGCCGCTCCGCCGCGACCCCGCCCGCCGCCGTGCCGGCCCCGCTCCCCCGCTGCCAAGGATACAAGCCATCGAGCAGGAACCGCTCCAGCAGCCTGCCGAGAGAGCACGTGTGGCCGTGAGCCGCGGCACCGCCGCTGCCCGCCCGGCTCCGCGGGACCCCTGCCCCAACCCCCGGGACGACCGCGCCCCACGCACTTGGACTTGCCCACGGCGCTGTCGCCCAGGCAGATGATCTTCACCGTCTCCTCAGCGCCGGCCGCGGCCTCAACCCGGGCCTCATCCGGGGCCTCCTCCCGCGCCGCGGCCCGGCCCTGCTGCTCCGCCGCCGTCGCCATGGTAGCGCCTGCGCGTCCCCGATGCCGCGCGACGCGGCCCGGCCCCGCCCCATCCCGGTCCAGCCCCGCCCCGCCCCGCCCCATCCCGGCCCCGGCCCCGCCCCGGCCCATCCCAGCCCCGCCCCCAGCCCCGCCCCCAGCACCCCCCTTCCCCCCCGGCCCGGCCCGGCCCGGCCATGGCGGCCCCCGCCCGGCGGCTGCAGCTGACGCTGGCGCTGCTCAAGCCGGACGCGGTGGCCCATCCGCTCGTGTGCGAGGTGAGGGCTGGGCCGGGCCGGGCACGCCACGGCGTAGCGTAGCAGGCCTCGCCACGACCCCCCCCAGCGCCGCCTCTTCCCGCAGGCCGTGCACGCCGCCATCCTCCGTCACCGGTTCCTCATCGTCCGCGCCAAGGAGGTGCGGTGCGGCGCGGAGCAGAGCCGCCGCTTCTACCGGGAGCACGCAGGTACGAGCGGGGCTCAGGCCTGCCGGAGCGGGATGCTGCCCCGAGCCGGTGCCGACTCGGTCCGTGTCTGTCCGCAGGCCGTTTCTTCTACCAGCGGCTGGTGGAGTTCATGGCCAGGTACGTGCCGCGCTGTGCGCTGCCGTGACCCGTGTGCGGAGCGGCTCGCCGGCGCGTGCGGAGGTGGGAGGTTCTCGGCATCGTAGCCTGCCGTGACAGCAGTGATACCTGGCGGGTGGCACCCCGAAGGTGATAGAGGTCATCCTGTGGAGTAGGCCAGCAGTGCCAGCGCCGTGGCCTCGGTGCCGCGCTGGGACCGTGCCCGTCCCCGTGGCGTGGCAGAGCAGGCCAGGGCCCAGCGTGGCAGCTGTACTGTGCAGGTTTGTCAGGACGAATAACCTGTTTGTAATGAGCTCTTCATAATCTTTTCTCTTGCTGTTCCTGGGCCCTTGCTGCAGTGGCCCCATGTGGGCTTACATCCTGGCCCATGAGAATGCTGTCCCTCTCTGGAGATCCCTGATGGGACCCACTAAAGTGTTCCGAGCCCGACACAGCGACCCAGACTCCATCCGAGGTGCCTATGGCCTTACGGACACCAGGAACACGACCCATGGCTCAGGTAGGCATAGCATTCTTGGATGGTTCTTGGGGAGGCAGGAATGATGGTGCTTTGTCTGCCTTTGCTTTAGTTCTGGAGCTCCAAGTGAGCGATGTGTTCCCTTATGCAGATCACATGCACTCCTGGCCAGGTGCAGCCTAGCCAGGCACCTTTGGAGTGCAGCACATGTTTGTGGTGGCAGACTGGCATCTCATTGCCTTTCCCTCTCTTTTAACAGACTCACCTGCCTCAGCCAGCAGAGAAATTGCCTTTTTCTTCCCCGAGTTCGACGAGCAGCGCTGGTACGAGCAGGACGAGCCGCGGCTGCGGCGCGGGCAGCTGTTCTACAGCGCGCAGGAGCGCGTGCACCGCGTGCTCGGGGCTCAGCCGGCACAGGTGAGCGGAATTACCTGGCCAGGGCGTGCTTTGCTGGTCTGGCAGCCCTGTGGGCACTCTCCTCGGGCAGCAGACACAGATCTGTGCTGTGTGCCAGGGAGTGCAGGAGGGGGAAAGCAGCGTTGTGCTGCCTGGGATCAGATTGTTGGTGTAACAGGCAGATGCTGGGGGGCTGTAGGAAGAGTTCCCCCAGCAGTGCTCATGCTGACAGTCTGGCCATGCAGCTCACTGGCTCCCTGAGTTTTTTTGGGTGTGAACAGGTCAGGTGAGTTGGTCAAGGGCCAGGTGAAGCATGGGTTGCTTGTTCCAGGTGGGATTGGCCTGGGTTTGCTAATGGGAAGCCTCAGATTCTCCCAGCTGGCTGTTCCCACAGTGCCTTAGGGAGAAAAGAAAGAAGAAGGACGTGAAGAAAGACATCAGCAGGGCAAGATAAACTGTCCTGTCCTTGCTCACCTATAGCTGGGCTGGGAAATGAGGAGCTTTGCCAATAGCTCTGCATGTGAGAGCACTTGGAGCCCTCAGTGTCCACGGCCCGACTGGGTGCCGGGGCAGTTCCGTATCTTTGGGAAATGGGATGCACAAGGCCATTGAATTACCCAGATATGTGGTGGAACAATGGCAGGGTGGTGCAGAAGGGCTTAGTTGGGAGGTACAGAGCCAGGTCCTGGCGGCTGATTTGTGTTTCTCTCTGTGATGCTGTGTGAGATGTGTTCCTCAGTGGGGTTTCAGTCCATTTATGCTGTCTCCCTATGGGCTCCTTCCAGTGCTGCCATTTTAGTTACAGTGCCCTGTTGGAATTTCCGTTGGACACTCCCAAATGCTCGGGCTGGGGAAGGTGTGCTGTGCTGTGCTTGGGGCAGGAAAGCTGAGCTGAGATTCAGCAGAGCCCTGGTACATCACAGAGCCAGGGCAGGGACTCTCCAGGTGCTTCCAGACCCCTGTGAGGTGTTGGATAGTGACTGACTGGCTCTGTGGTGGAGAGCATGGCCCAGACTCACCCAACTCACGTGTTTGTGTTCCCTCCTCCTCCTGTCTGGGATCAAATGGTCATTGTTCTGTTCCAGGTACAGATCCAGGGATCTGCAGGACATCACTGCTGTCCCTGTCCTCAGCAATGTCCAGAGGGGATCTGCTCAGGATCCTGTGTGTCTTCACACAGGTCTGAGAGCTGTTGTACCCAGTGCTGTTGATACTTTATTGATATTTTGTCCGTTTTTTTAATTGATTCCCGGAGGTTTTGCTCAGATCTGTGTGTTTTTCTTTTAACTATTAAACTTGACTATTTTTCACCTTTCTTCTTTTATGTTGTGCTTTCTTTCTGGGATATTCCTTCGTAATGTCATTAACTGATAATTCCTGGCTCACACTTGCTGCTTTTGAAGTTTTGGTCTTTTTTCCTACTCACTTGCAATTGTTACACTTGGGAAAAGGGCCTTTTGAACACTGCCAGTGCAGAGAACTCTGCCAGCAGGATTATCACAGTGACACCACCTCAGAGCCACCGTGATTCAGGTACCTGCTGGGTGGCACCTTGACATTGCCCTGGCCCTGAGGCTGTACCTGAGCACAGGTGCTCAGACTGGGCAGCCCATTGCCCCAGGCAGAGGATTTATTGTGTGAATCTAAAGCTGTCCAGCAGACTTTATCAGAGACCTGAGGCTCAAGCACTTGGTGTTTGATGCAGGAGACAGTGTCAAAACTGATTTTTGATCTCCAAGGAAGTCTTACAAAATGTCACGGGTAACTCTGCTTGGAGGGCTCTAATCAAAGTGGGTTTGTTTGTTTTGGGTTTTTTCCCCATTTTCTTTTTCTTTTCCTTGTAAATACCCAGTAAGTGATTTTGCTTTTCCAGTGCTGCTTGCCCCATCCCTGGCAGTTTCCTGGGCTGAGCTGGATGGGCCTGGAGCAGCCTGGTGTAGTGGGTGACATCCCTGTTCATGGCAGGGGCATGGAGCTGGATAAGCTCCATGGTCCTCCCCAGCCCAAGCCGTTCCATGCTGATGGGTGTGTGTTACAGCAGCAAATCAGTCTCCCAGTTGGTCTCCAGCCGAGACAATGTGGCACCTCAGTACTGCTTTGAAGAGCCGTTTGAGATCCCTGTGTTTTCCTGGAAGCTGCAGGTGCCTGGCCCATCTGTGGGGTCTGTGCTGTGTGTCTGCAGCAGCTTCTGCCCCAGGTGCTGCTGCAAAGCTCTGCCTGGGGCACAAGGTCCAGCCCAGGCTCCTGCAGGGACACCTCAAGTGTGGAGCTGGGACAGGGCATCTCACAGGGACGTGTGAGTTTGGGCCTAAACTTGATCTGCTCTTGGAAGAAATGAGCAGGTTTGTGTCAGCACTGGAGGGGACAGCACAGTTTGGCCTGGGAAGAAGGGAAGGAAAGGCTTCAGAGGGAAATCAGTGCTGATCCCAGCCCAGGCCTGGCCTCAGTCCCTGCCACCACGGGCAGAACCCTCTCAGCTTGAGGAATTTCATTTGATTTATTGCTGTAACACAAACTTTTAGTAATTGATTCAGGTACTGAGGAAGACCCAAGCTAATGACTAAAGAAACACCCAGGGAAATACCTTTCCTCTACTTTCCCAGGTTCAGCTTCAGTCCAGCATCTTTTCTCCCCTCTTTTCCTGCAGGTTCTGCCCAGTCTCTCTGAGTCCCTGGGGGAGGTGACACAGCGCAGAGGGCTGGGCTGGGCTTTGCTTTTCTACTTGTTTCTTCCTCTTTCCTTCTTGTTTAGTCACTCATGGCACACGCACAGGCTTCAGTCCCTCAGGTGTGCACCTGCTCTGGTGTCATCCCTCCCTGGGCAGGTCTCTTCAGGGAGAAATGGGCCAGTGGGAATTTCATTAAGTTCTGGAGGAAAACACCATGTCCTGCACCTGGGCAGGGATGTTTCCATTTGCCAACACTCACATGAGGGACCAGAGAAGCATCTGGCTGTCCTGATGGCCATAAGTCACCCCTGAGTCAGCAATGCACCTCCGTGGTCTGACAGCATCCTCAGGTGTGGGAGCCAGAGCACTTGCCCATCCCCTCCTGGGGCACAGGTAAGGCCACATCTGGAGCATTGGCACCAGTTTTGGACTCCCCAGTGCAAGACAGCCTGGTCAGAACTGGAGTCCAGCATGGATTGATTAGGACATCTGAGAATCTGACAGGTAAGGAGAGGCTGAGGGCTGGGGCTGCTCAGACTTAGGAGCTCAGTGGGGTTTATCAGTGGGTAGAAGTTCCAGGTGTGAGCAGTGAAGGGAACCTCAGATGGACACAAGGCAATGGAAACGACCTGAAAACTGGTAATTTCACTGAGACACAAAAAACCCTCTTTTATTATTTTTATACTCCAAGGGTGATAAAATAAGGTCAGGTGCCCCTATGCCGAGGCAAGGCTCTGGCCTCAACACCCTCTGGAGTTCCTTTCTGTGCTCCTGGGCACGTGTGGACCCCGGGCTGTTGCTGCAGTGGCAGGGGATGCGCTGGGGCCACGTGGGCACCTGGGCTGCAGGTCAGGCCTCTCCTTCCTCCAGCATGGCCATAGCTCCTACCAGCCCCACCTCGGGGGCTCTCTTGCTGTTCAGTATGTCCCTCTCTGCAGCTGATCTGTGTTGGAACCCTGGATGCTGAGAATTTCAGACTTTGTGTGCTGACATGCACTGATCCCCAAGAGAACACTGCATTTGACCTGAGGCTGCGGAGAAGGCTTCCAGAATTGATTGAGAGCACTTGTATTGTGGGTGTGGAGTTTGTTAGAAGTGTGTGATATCACAGGGTGGAAAACTTAGAGTTTAAGGTTTTAGAATATAGTAATACATGTAGAGCAAGATGGAGGTTTTAGCATGGTAGCTGGTCCTTCTTCACCTTCTTCCTTCTTCTTCATGGGTTTGGGTGATTTTGTGTAATTGGACAGAAAACTCTGCATTGCGGACTTTGAGTGATTAGTTATTGGGTTAAAAGTGAAAATAATTTAGGTGTCTTTTCTTAATTGGATAGTTTAGCCTTAAAAGACCATGTACAGAAAGATTGTTAGCCATTTTGTAGCTTGTTAGTAGAATGCTGTAGAACTCACCACTCGTAATAGAGATAAGAAATAATAAACACCTGAGTCTGGACATGAAAACACTGTCTCGAGGGCTTCAATCTCCACCTTGACAGAGGCAGAAAAGAAGCCAAGAACCAGCAGATCTGCTCTTCTCACAACAGCCTGTATCCTGCTTTTCCCAGGTCCGGGGACAAGAAAGAATGGGTACAATGGAAATGCAGACAAATTTACCACTTCAGTGCTGGCTGTCTCTGCTAAAGCTGCATCTCACTGTGCAGAGCTAGAGACAAGGGTGTTGTAGGTGGCCAAAGATTTTGTGGATTTGATCTTGTATCAGGCTGTGGGTTCTCACATGGAAAAGAAAAGGAGCCTGTGAAAGCAGCCACAGAATCAAATCCCAGACAAACAGAAGTAATGGTGTTCAGGGAAGGCTGTGCCAGAGAAATCCAATCCATCCCCACACTGAAAGTTCCAAGGAATTAGATTTGGGGGTCACAACCCTGTTGTCCACAGTTTTCCCACAGAGTTGCTGTACAAAGCAGGAGGAATAAGGAGTGAGAGAAACACCAAACTGCAGAAAAAAATCCTCATAGATGGGGCCTGTTTTCTTCCTAGCACAGAAAATAAACGCTCTCCTGTAGGAGCGACAGGGGTAGGGCGGCTGGGACGGATGGAGACGAGAGATCTCTGAACTTGGGGTGGTGGAACTTGGGGTTTATTGCATAGGGCCAAGTGCAGGGCCCTGCTGGGAGCTGCCAGCCACAGCTCAGAGCAGGCCCGAGAGAAGAGCCCTAAAGAGAGAGAGCAAGAGGAAAAGAGAGCGAGGCTCCTGTTACAATACAGTAAATCTTCTGTGCTGAATATTTTAATTTTCAAGTACAAGATATAAATCTTATTGCATTTATATACAACTTATAAGAATCAGTACATTACCATACTGTGTTACATTTTAAACCCTAAAAACTCCTCTTTGGGCCCCCTCTGCTAAGCCAGTAGGGTCTGCTCTGACCCTTGGACCTGTCTGCAAGCAGAGGGTGTTGTTCCATCCAAAGGGATTACCTTCAGCCAGCCACACCATTGTTTTCCAGTTGTTCAGTAACTGAGGTATCTCAAAGCTTGCTTTCATTTCAATATTGCTAATAGTTTCCATATTCTCAACATCTTTTGCCAGGCAGTCATATTTATAAGGCTTTCCTGTTTCATCTTCCCCAGCTCTCCCACCTCATGCCCCAGACAGGCCAAGCATGGGCTGGATCTGGACACTGACCAAATGTAACTTTGAGTTTGATGTGATGCCACAGACCAGGAAAACCCCATGACAGACCAGACTCCTGTCAACACAGCCAAGCCATCCATTAAGTGGCTGCCTTGAACTTTTACCAGCCCAGAACTTTTAACAGCCCCCTGTGGGCCTCGTTTGCACATTCACAAACGTGCAGGGGAGCAGGTGGAGTGCTCTGGGCTTTCCTAATTGGCACTGGAGCTCCTGTTCCCACAGACAGGAGGCTGTGGGGAATGGGACCGAGCAGGCAGACTGGGAACACAGGAACTTCTCTCTCCAACTTCAGCCTCCTGGTAGAAGGGCACTAATTGGCCTCAGGGGCAGAGCTGGTGCCCACACCTGGATGAGGAGCCTCGGGCTGGCCCTGTGCAGCCGGGGACAGAGCAGTGGGAAGAAGGGGACAGGCAGCAGGTGCCAACACGGCCCAGAAAGACCATGAGCAACCACGAGGAAAAACTGCTGATCAGTGATGACAGAAGAGACTTTCCTTGGTGCTTTCTGAGCACAGGTTGGCCAGGAAGAGCCAGTGGCCCCAGGGCTGCTGCCGTGACCACACTTTCTATGTCCAGGCCCCTGCAGGTGTTGGACCTCCTCTGGGCAAGGGTGATGCCCCAGGGTAAGAGGCACTCTGTGTTTGTGAGTGCAGTGTTTGGGCTTCTGCAAACATCAGCACACTACAAACACCTGTAAATCTGGTCAGCTTTGGCCAGTTTATAGTTAGACCATAAAACTGCAACCCTTCTTGCCCAGTCTTCTTAAACACAAGTGTAAATTACACTGGACAAAAGCTTGAAACAGTACAATTTTCTTCAGACAAAAATCTCCTTGTCAAGTGTTGGGAGAGGAGTCTGCAGGAATCTGTGACCTCTCCCACAAGATGTGGGGTCAGGCTGTTGTCCTGTCTTGAACAGGCCAAAGTGGGAATGCCAAATTTAGCTTATTCTTATTCCTTGCCTGGTTCCAGTAACAGGTGGCCCTGACAATTTAGCTAAAAATAATTTGAAAAATCCTGAAGGAAGTGCTTTTCCTGAGGAAATCATTGTAAGAACCCCCTGAAATGTTATTATTGGAAAACCTGGTGAGAGTTTGATTCCAGCATCAGACTTGTGCTGGGCAGGGACTGCTGGTCCAAGCCATGCTTTGAGCAGGCCCTTGCAGCAGAGGTGGCTCGTCTGTGGCCAGGTGGGTGCTGAGAATCTCCAAGATCAGAGTCCAGGGCCTCTCAGGGCCTTTATCCAGTGTTCCAGGGTTTTTTTCCCTGAGATCCAGTGAGGATGTCTCCTGTTCCAGCTTGTCCAAGTTGCCTCTCTGGTCACCATGCAGCTGTGAGCAGAGTCTGTACCCGTCACCTCTCCCAATAACTTGAGGCAACTGCAGACTGTGGTCAGGGCCCCCTTTTCCTCACTCCAAAAACAGTGGGACATGGGAAAATCCTACTGAAGCGTGCCCATAGAGAGTTTTAAAAAGTCATGCTAGAATCACAGACTCTTAGATAGATTTGGGTTGAGAGGGACCTTAAAGCTCATCCAGTTGCACCCCCTGCCTGGGGCAGGGACATTTTCCACTAGACCAGGTCATTTCAAGCCCTGTTCAGCCTGGTCTAGGACACTTCAGGGATGTGGAAGCCCAAGTGGAGAAGAAAAGGGGAACACAAAAACACAAGCTCTAGGTTGTATGAAATCTGCTGGAACTGCTGTCTGGGTGACACCTGCAGGACAGGACAGTTTTAGTGCCCTCAGAGCTGCATCTGACACAACCAAAACCACTGAGGAGAAAAACCTGAGCATGAAACTCTTGCAGCCTCAGGGAGAAGCGCAGCTATCAACAACCCACTGAGCTCCCGAGCCAGGTGTGGCTGCAGGGATCCTGGGCCCAGAGGCTGCCTGGGCAGCAGCAGGGTGAGCAGGGATGAAGGCCAGGAGAGCTCTCAGTGGGCACATGTCAGAGCAGCAGCAATGTCAGGGAAAGCACCTCGTTCAGAGGGTGTGAAGAGGTCATGCTCTATCCAGAGGGCAGGGACAAGTGGAGAGTCACCAGGATCTGTCTTGGCACTTGTCCTGTGGAACATCCTCTTCGGTCGTAGGAAAGAGGTGAGAGTGCTCTCCTGCTCCAGGGCAGGGCCAGAAGGACTTGGACAGGCTGGGAAATGGAGCCAGAAGGAGCTGGTAAAATTCAACAAAGACAAATGCCAGGTCCTGTATCCAGCGCTCCCCCCAAAAAAACCACACCACAATCTCAGGAGAGGTCAGTGAGGACCCCCCCAGACAGGCTAGGGATGAAGCCCCACAATGAGAGCAGGGGCTGGAAGTGCTGAGTGGACTCTGCCCACAGGAGGAATGGCTTTGGGGACACCACGGAGCCGTTTGTCTGCCATCCCTGTCGGGAGGTTATCCCAAAACCAGCGCCACGCTCATTACAGGGGGACACGGAGGGAGGAGGAGGGGCGTCAGGCAAAAGCCCGACAAAACCCACCCCTTTCTAGTCCCCATCCTCAAAGGAAGCATTTGTGCCCATGTGGAGACCAGAACCAGCTGGCAGGGAGCTGAGATACAAGTGATGGTGATTTCTGCTGGAGAAAGAATTCTTGAGCAGGAAGGTGCATCCCTCAAAACAGCCAAGGAAACAGGACTGGGAGCAGCCACTGGTGCTACAACAGTGCCCTTGGCTTTGGGAGATAAGACACATGCTTGGAGAAGATAAGAGTCTGATTTTCAGAAGTGACAAGTGTTTATAGGGTCTGGGCCCAATCCTGAAGGATGCACCCCCAATTTGAGGTATTTGGTTTAAAAAACCATCTTCCTTAACATTTCACAAGTTCATGGAGATTTGATTTACTGCTGGACACCACTGGCCAGGTTTGATATCCATCAGAAGACCAGAGGGGGACCCAAACATGATATTTATTATCCTAAAGGCTGTTCTGAAGACGTGGACTACCAGAACTGAAATTTCAGGCATCCAGAGAGATTTCAGTATATTTTTTGTGCCAAGTATTGGTGGTCTCAGAAAAGTCCCTTTTCAAATATCAAAGTGGGAGGGGGTTTCTGCAGGTGCTGCCAGCATGTGCCTTCCCTAAAACGTTGGGAAAGTGACCAGGCTGTATTGGAATGCCATGGCACCAAATTTCAGTGTGAAACAAGGAAATGCTCATCACTGCCACAAGCAAAAGGTGTAATTTTGTAAACTCAAAGCAAACGAATGAAAAAGTCCCATTACTGTGGTCCCTCTGCCCTGCCAGCTCAGCTGCCCTGCCTGAGAGCTGCTCGAGAAAGGCAGAGCCCAGAGTCACTGTTCCATGTACACACAGGACACAGATCCACAGCTACAAACACACACACACACACACACACACACACACACACACACACACACACACACACACACACACGGCCACAGCCACAGCCACTCTTTTTTCACACTTGCTGCTTATCTTTTTCAGCCCCAGATACCCTCTGACACCCTCTGACACCCCAGCCCTGCATTTCCCCTCACTGAGGCTGCCACTCCCTTGGTATCTATGCTGGATTTCCACACAGGGTGTTCATCCCCATCTGGGGCTGTAGCTCACACTTTATTTCCCAGAAGATGCTACTGTTCAGCCTCTCATCTCTTGACATTCCAGACCCAGAGTTTATGCTTGGACCATCTCCTACGGCCCCACCATCAGGAGCAGAAGCTGCAAGGACACCAAATCAATAGTGCTTCCCTGCTATAGAAACATCAGGGCGCTCTCTCGACCTCCAGATTCACTCCCTGCAGCAGTCCTCGTTTCCTGGGGGTCCCACTTTACATTTCCCTGGCACTGCATGGTGAACTCCAGCTGAACTCACTTTATCAGGAACAGCTCCAGGCTCTGAGCAGGCAGTGCTCACCCAGCCATCTCACTGAGCTGGAGCCATCTCACTGCTGAGCCCTTCAAACACCCTGGGCACTGCTTGGTGCCTCCTGTGTCCAGCCAGTGCCACTGCTAGGGCTCTGTCCCTCCTGTCCAAGTCCTCTCCCAGGTCTCTGGACTACATCAGCTTCCCCACAGAGCTGAGCCTGAGCGGGCACGGTTAGCGCAGGTAGTGAGAGCACAGGGAGCGTAGGCGCCCTGCAGTCACCTCCTGCTGTGCCCCTACAGCTGTGGTGCTGCCAGCTTGGCCAAAGGCCAGCCCCCATCACTGCTCCTCTCTGCTGACAGCGGCAGGTGTGGGCACCTCACAGCCCTGCAACAGGTAAGATGGGGCTGTAGGAAGGACTTGGCACCCAGGAACTGCAGCTCCCAGCTCCTTCAGCAGCCTCCTCCCTTGCCCAGGCGCTGCAGCCCAGGTGCTGAAGAGCTGAAAGGCTGGAGCAAGAGTCCAGCACTGGTCAGCACCTGGCACAGCCCGGGGCAAGGCAGGAGGTCAGCTGTGTCACAAGGGCTTGGTCCCGTGGGCTCAGATCCCACTGCTGCAGGCTGCTGCTCCTCGCTCCTGTCCCTGAGCAGGAGCCACCTCTGGAAGCCGCTCCCCAGGGTCCCCACAGGGTTAAAAGCTTCTGCTGCGCTTGCAGCACGGAGGGCACACGGGCTTCTCGTCATGCAGGTAAGACAAACCAGCCACATGGAACATAGGACAGCACCTGGGGACAGCTTACTAAGGACTGGGTGCCATCCAGTCTCTGTTCTTGGCTGTGGAGGTGAGGAGCAAGGTTTCACCAGGATGCTGTCATGCACTGCTGGGGGGGAACCTGGTGCTGGCCCCCAGGGCTCTGGGTGGTCTGGGAAGGCTGTGGCTGCTGCTGCCTCCAATAGAGGCATCCAGTCCTTTCCAAGAGAAATGAATCCTGTGTTGTTATCTGCTCCCTCAGTTCAGCTGTGCCCTTGCACTTGCCCAAGGCTCAGGACCCCACCTCCCAGGGCTGAGTGCTCCAGGCTGCCTACTCTGCTCACCTGAGTGAGTACAGGTGCAGTGGCTTGGTGAGGAGAACCACATCCTCCTGCAAAGCAGCTTCCCTGCATGGGTACGGAGCACAAATGTGCTCCTGCACCAGCAGAACTGGTCTCTGGTTGGCTCACATGGCACTGTCACAAAGGTCCCTCCCATCTCCTGAGGGAAGGACAGGAACCTGGCCTGGCAA
This sequence comes from Haemorhous mexicanus, assembly GCF_027477595.1. Classification (NCBI taxonomy): domain Eukaryota; kingdom Metazoa; phylum Chordata; class Aves; order Passeriformes; family Fringillidae; genus Haemorhous; species Haemorhous mexicanus. The sequence goes on from NC_082345.1 coordinate 76,085,245, forward strand.
TGGTGCCATCTGTGTTCCCTCTCTGCTTCCCATCCAGCCTTTCTGGCCTTGTCTTTTTTTGGTCTTTGCTCATTGAAGCACCTTGGCCCCATCCATGGCAGGGGCAGGGTGGGCAGCAGCAGCCCTGGCTGGATGTGCCCAGTGCACGCCACCCCCATCAGCCCCTGGCTGAAGTTCTGAACCAGAAATGCTTCCTCAGGCCTCCTCCATCTCTTGGACATGGTGATCACAGCTCCATGTGACAGTGAGCAAACCCCTTGTGCCAGGGTGAAAATTGAAATAGGATGATGGAAAAAAGGTGGGGAGTTCCAGGCCAGGAGATCTCTGCTGGCTTAAATTATCCTGTGAATCAACAAACCCCATGTGATGAGTTGCTCTTTCTTGGAACCTGTACTTTTGTGAGTGGAACCCCTGCTTTGTGAGAGCTGGTTATTACAGAGGAGGAAACAGGGTAAAGAAAAAAAAATTAACTGGTGCAGGGTGATGCCATATCCCCGGCCCAGGGCTGGGGAAGAACAAGCTCAGTGACAGCATCTAGGGGATGCTGTGACCTGAGCAGGGGCAGGGAAACATTTACTCAGAATAAATACATCCAGGAGGGGGAGAGACACATGCTTGGAATAGTCATCAGGACGAGGGGCTGGGTAGGCAAAGAACTCCAAGAGGTGTGGGTGGATGCCCCCTGCTCTTGGGTTTTTCTGTGTGCTTCTTCTGCAGTCAGGTACCCAGCATGGGATGGCAGCTCTTTGGACTCCAAAATCCCAGCATCTGTGAAATCTGAACTCAGGAAACTTTCAGCCACCAGGGAGATGGGATCAGAGCTGTACCATTAGGGAACCCCATGCCTCACGGGGGGCTGTGCTCTAGTCCCCTGGCTTACAGTCCCCCCGTCTCCTCAGGGCTCACTTCTGCCCAAAGCCTGACCCAGCTTGCCCCATGGCAGGTACGAACCAGACACAGGTGACGGAGTTTGTGCTCCTGGGCTTTTCCCACGGCCGGCCCTTCCTCTTTGCTCTTTTCCTGGCCATTTACCTGGCTACCCTGCTGGGCAACTCTGCAATTCTCTCCCTCGTGTCCCTGGATGCCCACCTCCACAGCCCCATGTACTTCTTCCTTAGTCACCTGTCCTGCCTGGACCTTTGCTACTCATCAGTGACGGTGCCCAAACTCCTGGCGAACGCTTTGCGCCCGCGGGCCACCATCTCCTACGGGGGGTGCCTGGCGCAGACGTTCCTGCTGATGTGGTGCGCGGGGGCCGAGTGCGCGCTGCTGGCCCTCATGGCCTACGACCGCTTCGCCGCCGTGTGCCAGCCCCTGCGCTACTGCCAGGCCCTGCGCCGCAGCACCTGCGCCGCCGCTGCCGCCGGCTGCTGGCTCTGGGGGCTGCTGGACTCGGCCCTGCACACGCTCCTGGCGGCCCGGCTCTCCTTCTGCGGGGCTGCCCAGCTCCAGCACATCTTCTGCGACGTGCCGCCACTGCTGGGGGCCGCCTGCAGCGACACCCGCCCCAACGAGCTGGCCCTCCACGTCTCCAGCATCTTTGTGGGACTCAGTCCCTTTCTGCTAGTTGTCATCTCCTACCTTTGCATCCTGGCCACCGTCCTTGGGATGCCACTGGCCACCAGCCGGCGCAAGGCCTTCTCCACCTGCTCTGCACACCTGATCGTGGTCACCCTGTACTTCGTGGCAGCCAACCTGAACTACAACCGGCCCAGCTCGGGCTACTCCCCGGCAGCTGACACGCTGGTCTCTGTGCTGTACTGCATCATCATCCCCATGCTGAACCCCCTCGTCTACAGCCTCCGCAACCAGGAGGTGTGGGGGGCCCTGCGGAAGGCTGTGCGGGTGAGCGCCACACCAGGCTCCCCGGGCAACAACGCCTGAGCGGTGCCAGGGCTGCCACAGGCTGCCAACAGGGCGCTGCCACTGCAATGTCCATCCGTGGGATGTCTGTGACAGCACAGCGAGCCTGGGGCTCCCAGCCCAAGCACACGGCACACTGCCATCACTTGTCTCACCCTCAGCGCATCACTGAGAGCAGAATGGCAAAATAAAGTCGGGAACAAGGCTACAGGTCCAGGATTCTGTCTTTATTTTCCAGATGCCGTGTGCTGAGCTCGGCATAGGAGGTGCTGCAGCCGTGCTACTGCCAGGCAGCTCTGCAAAAGGCAAATTCATGTGGAGCCAGACATGTGCTGGCTCTGAGCATAGCCACGAGCTCTGCCTCAGGGCCGCCCCAGGTCTTGAGTCAGGCTCTGTGCAGAACAAGGGCAGTGCCAGGGATTGCAAAACCTGGCCTGGGCAAGAGGGGCTGTCCCACCATCCACTGTCCCCACATGCCTTGGCTTCAAATCTGATGACTGCTGGGTTTCCCCAGGCTGCCAGGGAGGCTCTGCAGCACTCTGTACATAAGCACAGCGCCTTGCACAGGCCACCCACGGACTCAGTGCTGCACTCAGACACAGAGGTCTTAGCACTGAGCTGAGAGCTGGTGGCATTGAACTCCTCACCAGAAATGCTTTGCTTTATGGCCAGAAAAAATTCCCTGTGCAGCTTTTGTGTGTGCTGTGGCTGTGGGTGACGGTGGCTGAGGACTGGCTGTGGGTCTGCAGCTGGGCCCAAGCTCAAATCATTCTGTGGTTGTGGGGGCAGTGGCCAGATCTGCAGGTGTGCACACGAGGCACATGAGCACTGCAGCAGAGCCAGGAGCACGGGCTCACTGGGGCAAGGGAGAAGACACAGGCAGGTGACACCTGCAGTCACACAACCTACATTGGCTGGGCCCAAACGCACTCATCTGTAGCTCAGTTACCAAGAGATACCCAACAGTATCTAATCTGTTCCCAAAGTAACCCACTGGAGAGTCAGAACTGGGACTAGGGGGCACACAGCCTCGTTGGGAGCAGTTTGCCATTTCTTAGTGCACAACACATGCTGATTTTATGCTTCAAGGAAAGAAATGTTTCTGTAACCCACCTAGTTGGGTTGGGCTGTTGCTCCTATCCAGACAGGCTGTGAGCCCCTCAGCCCCCCTTGCTATACACCCTTCTAGATTCTAAAAAGTCCTTGAAGCACTCTCAGTCCAGTGTCACTGGACACATCAGTCTGACCAGTGGACACCTTTCTAAGGAGCCCCTGGAAGGGGACAGCAGGAAACAGCAGAAACCACACAAGGAAAAAGACTGGGGAAGTTGCCTCAGAGAAACAAAAAACCCAAAGCACTCCAAACAAAAACCCAAAGCCAACCAACCAGAAACCCAAACAAGAAACCTCTGGAAAAGTTACACTAAAATTGATAATTTTTAACCCGAATCCCAATTCACCTTTCCTGTGGCAGACAGACAGCGTTGGGTATTCCCAGGATCAAACACTGAGCAGGAATGCCACACTCCTGCACAGGTAGTACAGGCAGGGTCAACTGCAGGTTGGTCCAGGACTCACCTGCGAACCACACTGAACTCTAAAGCTTTAGTGTCACAGAGCACCCTCTGCACACACTGCTGGCAGTGGCAGTGATGGGGTGTGCTCCCACAGCACTTCAGGTGTTCCTGCAGCCTCTCAGGTGTGCTCCCACAGCCCCTCAGCCCCTCAGGTGTGCTCCCACAGCCCCTCAGTCCCACAGCCGTGCTCCCACAGCCCCTCAGTCCCACAGCCCCTCAGGTGCTGTTCTACTCAGCTGTCCCTGGTTTATTCCTGCTGTGATGGTACCTGCATCCCACAGAGGAACAATTCCCACAGCTGAACATCCACCTAAGTGGTACTGGCTTGAGGGAGGGCTTTACTTTTGCATTTCTGAAAACTGTTTTTTAAACATTAGCAACAAAATGTTTCCTGCTGTCCTGCTTCCCACCTGCCCAGCCTTTTCCTTACATCTGTGATGAAGAGCCAGGCTTTTCAGGAGCCTCCAGTAGGCACAGAGGACATGAACTGTCACAGAATCACTGGGACACGGTCTGAGCCAGGCCAGAGCAGAAGCTGGTAGGGAGGGCACAGCCCCAGGGATTGACACCTGTGCCCAAAAGGGTCACACAGACCACGTTCATGTTTCTCTGGCCCATGCTGCAAGCATGGCTCGTCCTAAAAATGGAAACTCTTCCTTGGAATAAACACAAATTTGGTTTTCCCAGGGCTCTTTTCCCTGACCCCTGATTAGGATGAGATCCAGGGCCACAGCAACTGACAAAGGTCCCACAGCTCACATCCTTCTGCCTTGCCTAGACTAGGTTTGGTACTTCTGCTTTTGGGAATTGCCCCACTGGGAACAGGACACATTCCTGCAGGCTTGCTGGCTGACAGGTGGGGCAGCCTAGATAGAAGAGACCTTGCATTGCACTCATATGCTCTTAAACCATCCCACCTTTCCCATCTGGAAGTGGGTGGGAATCAAAATCCTCTTGGGCATAAGACAAAACATTGCCTCTGGCACTGCCAATTTGCTCCTTGATATTTCTCTGAATGTGGATATACCGAGCTGAGCCAAATGAAGCTGATAACAGCGGAAAGGCTAAAGCACAGAGAGGCTGCCATGATTTGACACTGGCCAAATGCCAGGCACCCACAAGTCACTCACCCTCCCCTGCCACAGAGGAGGGAAAAAAAATAAAGAGTTCATGAGTTGAGAAAGGACTGTGAGAAAGCACTTCACACCATGGTCTCACTATGGCCTGCAGAGGAATCTCAGCTCTGGCACCTGGTGCACATCCTGCCCCTCCTTTCCCACTGACCTTGCTGTCTCCAGGTTGTTTCCCTCACATGTTCTCACCTCCCCCTCTTCTATGGCTAGAAAAAAACCAAACAAACTGTGCCCACTTTGTTTTGAGCTTCTTCAATATATGATACACAGAGGCAAGAGGTGGAATGTGTTGGTTTTGCATGGCCTGGTTTTTGGTAGTGGGGGGCACAGAGGTGGCTTCTGTGAGAAGCTTCTGGAAGCTTCCACCATATCCAGCAGAGCCAACCACTGGTGGCTCTGAAAATGGATGTGCTGCTGGCCACAGCTGAGCTAAGGAGAGATGATGGTAACACCTCCGTGATTTAAGTGAGGAGCAATTTCAATTCCAGACAGAGGAGAGGAGAAGGTGAGAACATGTGAGGGAGACAACCTGGAGACACCAAGGTCAGTGCAGAAGGAGGGGCAGGAGGTGCTCCAGGGGCCAGAGCTGAGACTCCTCTGCAGCCATGGTGACAGCATGGTGAGACAGCTGTGCCCCTGCAGCCCGAGGGGATCCACAGGGGATGCAGAGACCCACCCCCAGCCCGTGGGGATCCACAGGGGATGCAGAGATCCACTGGGGATGCAGAGATCCACCTGGAGCCCGGAGGGAGGTGCCCATGCCAGAGCAGTGGATGCCTGGAGGAGGCTGTGATCCAGTGGTAGAGCCAGTGGAGAGAGGGGGCCCTGCTCCCAGGCTGGAGCAGCCTGTCCTTGGAGGACTGCACCCCGTGGAACAGTGACCCATGCTGCAGCAGTTTTTGGAAGACTGCTGCTCATGAGAGTGGACCTGTGCCAGAGAAATTCACAGAGAGCTGTCTCCCATGGGAGGGACCTCATGGTCTCACAGGGGAAGGGCTCCTCTCCCAGAGCAGTGGAAGAAAATCTCAGTGATGAAATGACCAAAACTCCCATGCCCTGTCTCCCTGCACTGCTGATGGGAAGGAAGGAGGAGTTGGGGGAAAAAAGGTGTTTTAAGGACTTATTTTATTTCTCATTATCCTCCTCTGACTCTGTTAGTAATAAATTCACTTTTTATACCTCTAAGTCAAGCCTATTTTGCCCTTGGAGTGTTTTCCCCCAGTCCTTATCTCAGCTCACAAAGCCTTCATTAAATTTTTCTCTCCTCTGCAAAGCTGTGGGAGAGGTGGGTGAATGAGTGACTTTTGTGGGTGTCTGGCATTTGGCCAGTGTCAAACCATGACAGAGGCTAAGTTGGGAAGGAAGCGGCTTGTTCTGGGCTAATTTCATTGCAGAAGCTTCACATAATTTGCTGGGAAGAGGCCGACTCTGCCATGGCACTGTCCCCGCCACCAGCCTTCATCCACCATCTCAATGTGCGTGATTGTGTCATCAGGATCAAAAGAAATCTCATCATCTCCATCTGCAAAAATTGTCAAGAAAAGACAGTCACAATGCAAAGAGAACCCCAGAGAGAGCTGGTTCACGTTCTTCCTCCCACTTCTTCTCCATGCAGGAGAAGACAGAACAAGTGCTCTGATAACCCCAAGAGTTTACCTCACCCAACCCCCTCCCACAGCACAGATAAAGCAGAGAAAGAGCAAGACCTCACAGATGAAAGATGAAGTTTCTCTGTTCCTGTCCTGCTCTGGGCCAGGACAAGGCTAATTTTTTGCAGTTGTTGGGAGGGGCCATGGCCGTGACATGGAGGTAATTCTGTACCACTTCATGTCATTGCCAGGGTGGGGGAAAGGGACTCTCGATTCCAAGGAACACTGGGTTGAGAAAATGTGGTGGAAGGAGCCATCCAATATTGTCTATTGGTGGGTGTTTTTCCATGTGAAAAATTTCTTTTCTTATATCTTTTGTTATTAACATTGTTGCTGTTACTTTTTGCTTTCTTATCGCTGTTTCCAAAATTGCTGTTATCTCAACCTGTGATCTTTGCCTTTTTGTGCCTCCAATTGGAGAGATTGAAGGTTGCATAGTTTTTTTTTACTGGGACTACTAAACTGGAGAATACCATTCCTACACCATGATGTCCCCCAGCCATATCTCATTCTGCTTCCCAGGTGGAAGAAATGTAAACCACCAAGTCCCAGCCCTTTCCCCACTGCAGTGAACTCCCACGTGGCTGCAGCACAGCCCTGCGGGCACAGCGCCTTCCCCCAGCACTGAGGGCAGACCCACCTCCTTGGTAATCATAGAGAGCCACTGCGCAGATCCCGGGGCTCTGCCCCTCAGAAGCATGGTCCGTGTTCCCTGCAGGACACAGGACACACAGATGAGACAGAGGTTGAAGCATCCACACAGTCCTGGTCAGTGCCACCCTCCAGCCCAGCTCTGGGGAAGCACCTGTCAGCAAGGAGAGGTGCACCACAGTCCAAAGCAAGGACTGACTTCCCTCCCCTCCCTCAAGGAGACAGTTGGGTCCTGATTTTCATGCTCCTCTCCCAAGAAAAAGGTTGGGAATAACTCCAGCCTCTCCACTTGTCAGCAATGCCAGCTATGACGGAAGCACTGACAGCAGCCCATGCAGTTTGCTCCTGTGCATGAACAAAGGCTACCTGCACTCCTCACACCAGAGACTCCACCAGAGCAGGTCCCAGGAACACCAGCCATATGACGCATGGGCTGAACCAGAGGCACCCCCAGGCCCCAGGGCAGTACTTACCAGGAAACTGGAGCAAGAGCATTGGTCCACATCCAGCTCCTCCCGGACCCTGGATCAGGGTCTGTGGCAGCCTCCTGCCCAGACCCTGATCCAGCAGATTCCTGCTGTCCAGTCCAGCATCCCATGCAGCTCATCTGCACCTTAGAGCTGGGCAGGGGAGTGGGACACAACCAAGTCTCTATCACCAGAAGCTGCTATCCTGACCACAGTAGATTTCAGGATAAAAGTTCCCTCTGAAGTTTGTCCCATACATCCAGTGAGGTTATTGGACAGGTACAAGCTTCCCAAGACATGGGCTATTCCATCAGTACTCACCCAGGTGGGGATGGCTCTGTCTGGGCTCCTGAGGAAGGATCACCTCATAGTCTTCACCTCCATCTCCTCCAAAGTCGTAGGTGGCATCCAGCTTTCCCAGCGGGGCTGGCAGCTCCTCATAGTCAGCACCTCCACTGGTGCTGTCACAGTAGTCAGAGGGCTCTGGCAGCTCCTCGTAGTCTCCATCAACATCCAAACTTACATTGTAGGTGGGCTGACCCTGGCTGGGGACCTTGCACAGCTCTGCATCCAGATCTGCTGGCCTTGGCGGCAAAGTGGGTGGTACTTCTTCATCCTCCCTTTTGGCCTCCTGCCATGAGGTGGGAAAATGACAGCAAAGTCACCTACAAGGCACCCACCACAGGCAGCTCTTTCATGACTTCCAGCACCTGACACAAGGCAGCCCTTTTACTGCTGCCAGGGCACAAATGGAACACTGTCCCCTGCACAACAGGGAAACAGCTGAGCTGCTCGGGCTGTGCTGAACCAGCAGCTGGGATTGTCCTGGAGACCCCTAGGACTCACGTGTCAGAACTCTGTTCATGCTTCACCACAGCCAGTGGTAGTGCCACTGCACTGACCCGCTCCCAGAACTTGTCCCATGGGGTCAGCAGTGTCCCATGGGGTCAGGTGCTGGGCAGCCATGGCCCATCCCCAGGCCAATGCTCCCCCTTATCCTTCCAAAGCCTCTCCCACCCTGTGGCTGTGATCCACGTCTTCCTGCAGGGCTGCACATAAAGCATAGCTCCTCTCAGGTGCAATCCCCCTCTGCCTGCTCCTCTGCCCAGCTCTCCCAGGCTGCCTTGGTACCTGTTCTCCTGGTGACATGGGCTGGTCCCCAGCAGTGCCCCTGGGTACCGCTGCTGGCACAGCTGGAGGGGCTGCACCAGTCTCAGTGGGCTCCTTCTCTCTCAGAGCGATTTCCTGCTGGAGAAAAGCCATCAGACTGCTCAGTCCTTTTGAACAATGGCTGTTCATGTTCCCAACAGAGCAACTCCACCTACAAACCTGCTCTGGGCCTGGGCACTTGCAGGTTGGTGACAACAGTTGGGCAGCCCCAAAGAGGAGCAATGTGGGGGGGGGACAGCTCCACCATTAACACCCCTGTGTCCTCTGAGTGCAGGAACAGCGCCAGGGGGAAGGCAGGTAAACACAGGGTCTGGGGGCCATATCCAGTTTGCTGGGATGCATCTCACATAGACTGCTGGGATAGCAGTGCTGGGGAGCAATAACCACACTGTCTGCCAGGCACCTGAGGCAAAAGAAGCTGAGGCCAGAGCACAGGTTGAGTGCAGGTATGTCCTTGTATGAGTGTTTGGTGTGCTGAAAAGGAAAGTCCAGTGACAACTGTAAAGCTCAGTGGCCATTCTTGGCAGATGTAGGGAAGCAGTTTAGGCAGGAGGTTACCCTCAAGAGACCAGACAGAAGGACATGGAGCTGCAAGGCTCCGAGGAAAAGTCCGTGTCACAAGTCTTGGAGGACACGGTAAGACAGCCCTGGCTCACCTGCTGCTGAGCCAGCCGGTGCTCCCGGGCCTGCCGCCTCAGCCGCTCCTCCTCTGCCCGCCTCCTGCTCTCCTCCTCTGCCGACTGGGCCATGTGCTCAAAGCGCTGCCGCAGGCTGCTGGTGCCACTGGAGGCTCCTGTGAGGAGACAGCCGATTGACCCAGCCCTGCGTCTTCCTTCCACCACCCCAAGCATCCAGGAGAAACCCAGACCTCTGCCTCTTCCAGAGAAACTTGTAGTCAGCCTCCTTCTCCTGCCCTCCAGCACAGGTTAAATGCCTATCCCACTACAGCACACACCTCCCAGCAGGCTGCCACAGAAGGACTGTGAGGCCCACAGCTTCCTAAGCCCAGGGCTGGTACTCAGGTCTCACCTGCCTCCAGGGGTCTTGTTTTCTCATAGGAGGAGGTGGGAGCTGCCATCTCATCAAAGCCAGCACTCTGCAAGAGGAAGTGAAAGAACTGTTCAGCCCATTGGGCAATGCCAGTGCTGGCTTTGAGTACTGGTGATGGCAGGCTTTGTTCCCAGGTATGTTTGTCCTCACCTGCACACCTGCCCTGGCCCAGGGCAGGCTGTTGGCTGCAGTCCCCCCTTCTGACACCTCCCTGTCCTGGGGATGTGCCTGTTGCCCCCCAGCCAAGGACACAGGTGCCCCTGCCCAAGAGAGCTGGAAAGGTGCTGTGGAGCCCAGTGGGGAAGGCTGAGCAGTGACACAGGACAGCAGGGCTGGGGACACTCCCTGTACCATGGCAAGGAGCTGGGGGGATGCCTGGGGGGATACCTGGGGGGATGCCTGGCCATCTATCTGCCTCTTCCCCAGGCCCAGGGACACTGTGCATCCACCCCAGCACTCCCTGTGGCATGAGGACTGAAAGCACTTCCCTGCTGGACGCACAGCTGGCTCACCTGCCACGTGTGTGCAGTGGCACAGGCTGGAGAGCAGCACCTGTGTGCAAACACCTGCAGCAACACCGGCTTCAGGAGGGATGGAGAGAGGCTGGACCGGGAATAGGATTGGTGGGGAGGATGCAGGAAAGCCAAAGTGAGATATAGAAGGCTTAAGGGTTTATCTGCTTTCATGAGAAAACTATTTCATGCAAAAAGGAATGAGCAGGTAGGACCCGCTTCTCAGCCTGACACTTTACAGCAAGTGCTGCCTGCAGGTGTCACAATAGGCTGGTGGCCGACTGTGGCAGCAGCTCTCTGGCCACGGAGAGCAAGGCACAACTTTCCCAGGCATTTTCCTGGGGAAGGCTGTGACAAGATGAGAGCTTCCTTGAGCTCCTGAGGACAGTGATGCTGGCGCTGTACCAAACACAGCCCTGTGCCCCCAGCAAAGGAAGGAGGTTTCAGGGAAGGCACCCTCACTCCTCTTCCAAAAGCCCCAGGATCTGCATCTTTTAGGCTATCACATCCATGCAGATCACAGCCACTTGCAGGACCCCCTCTGGGGACCAAGCCTTCAGGGCAGCCTGCCAAGCACGGAACTGATCTCAGTGCCTCTCTCTGAGATGTGACTGTAGATGAGGCTTTGCCTGGTGTCAGCCCAAACAGAAAACCTGAACCAGCAACTTGGTGACCCCTCCTCATGCACAGCAGATTGATCTACACCAATCCCATGTGTGCTGGAGTTTGTCAAGGTGTGCAGGAAGATTTAGCACGTGAGCAGACCATAAGGCACTCCTTGATAGGAGTGAAAAATCTGCAGAGGGTAACTAGCAGCAGAGAAGTGAGAGGTGACAGAGAGTGCCACGAGGAATTCCAACATTACAGTCTCCCCAGGCTGCATTCCTCTGCACCCTCTGGTATTTTATGCTCGGCCAGTTCCTTCCATAGCTGTGCACTGGGTACTGGGATCCCAGCTCCACTGGGGGAATCTCTTCTCTTTCATCTGGGCAAAAAGCAGTGGTTACAAGGAAGGAATTGCAGGCTGTAGCAGTCTTACCTTATCCACTCTATCTTTCTGGACCCCATAACGGCCTCCAAACCCCTTGGCATAGTCTGTATTGAAAAAAAAAGTTATTTTAAGGTATTTTGTATTTTGTGTGCACCTCTGACTTCAGTATACTGTGACCAGTGAAATGAGTTTGCATGTGTTATCTCTAGTTAATTCTATATGTGATGAGACACAGATAAAGCTAAGTGCTATGGACAGTAGCTTTTAGGACTAATCCCTCCCTCCTTTCAGCTGAGGGCACAAATGTGCAGGGCTGCAGCTGCCAACCTGAGCCCAAGGCACCAGGGTGAGGCCAGTCACCCCACCTGAGTGGAGCGTAGCCCTGTTTGGGGAGGTCAAACATGCTGCACAAAAGGCACTCCTGGGATCTGCTCTGCCTCATTCCTCTGTGAGAGCTCGTGACTTCAGACTGTGTCTCGTGTGCGCAAAGAGCAAATCTGGGCGGAATCGGGGCAGGGAGGTTACAATGAGCTCGTGGTTAGGAACGTCCCTCACACGGAAAGGCAGAGTCTGGGAGTCCTGTCTGAGGGACTCACATTGCGTGTCCCCCACTGATCCAAGCTCCCACCTGCTCTGCCCTTGTGCTTTGAGGTTCACTGCATCTGCAGCGTACTCGACACATTCTGTTTTCAGCTGCTGCATCTCTTACTATGAACCACAAGCTCCAGACCCAGGTCTGTGTGTGCTACAAGGAAACTGCTACCACCTCTGGCAGTATTTCCCAACCTCTTTGGGATGCATGGGGCTGCACTTCTTCCTGATGGTCCCAGCCAAGGGCATTCTTGTCCTGACGATCCCTCTGGACCCCAAACTTCCCACCAAAGCCCACAGAATAGTCTTCAGCCACAGGGATCCAGATCAGGGCACGGAAGAGAACACACAAGGGAGGGAAGGAGACAAGTGGCAGCAGTGTGAGCTCAGGCAGTTCTCACAGGTTTTCCATGCCCAGAACTTAAAGACATGGAACAAGGCCAGATTTCCCCACTGGTGTTGCAGCAACAGCCCTCCCTCCTCCCTGGGATATACCACCTGCTATTAGCACCTGCCTGCGCTTCCCCTTCACCCTTCCTTTGGTGATATGCTGTCCAGGAGATACCTACGCCCACAGAACTCTTCTGCTCCTCTTCCTTTACCCTGAACTCTTTTTAGCAGCCATGCACTGTGCAATGGCTTTCCTCACCTGGCCCTTCCCAACAGCTCCCTGTAGCCCTTCCACCATTCTTGCAGCAGATTGAAAATGCTCTGCACTGCCCTGCAAGTGTCCATAGTTCCAGTGGGAACAGTTCCCTGCTCCAGCCCTGACACGGCCTGCTCCTCCTCCTCAGCTGGCTCCCCCACCTCTCCTACCCCCTCCAGCATGCCCAGCCCCTCCAGCTCCCTCAGTTTTCCCCAGCTCACCTGGCTGCCGGGGCTCACCTTTCTGAGAGTCATGCTTCTCTGCCTGGCTCTTGTAGTCAAATCCCACTGCTGCTTTGTCCACCTTATCCCTTTCCACTCCGTAACGGCCACCAAAGCCCTTGGAGTAATCTGAGGTGGAGCATGGAGTCAAATGCTGCCCCCAGCATGGGGCTGGTGAGGAGAGGATAGGGAGCAGCACTGGGGAGGGCCCCCAGGGAGAAGGGACAGCAGCAGAGATTATAGAAAACAGCACAGAAAGCGAAGGGTTGGAGGGGACAGAGTGGATGGTAGGGAGCACCACAGATGAGAGCCCACAGGAATGGGAGCACAAGGCAAATGGGGTCAGGGCACCAGGAGACACAGCAGGCAGGAGGAAAGAAGAAAACAGACATGCCAAGGACAGTGGCACATGGGGCCACAAGGGAGATGGACTGGGAACAGGAATCTGAAACAAGAGACAGGAGACTGTGCCACAGCCAACAGCACAGGATACTGGGAGCAGAAGAGAAGCTGGGCAAAGAGTCAAGGGGCCACATATGCCCATGGACTTGCCTTTTTGGGACGAGTGTTTCTCCACCTCACTCTTGTATTCAAAGCCCAGTGCTGACTGGAACAAGAAGTGGAGGACTGTCAATCATCCTGAGGGCCAAGATGGATCTCAGCCTTCCTCCCCTGGGGCCAGGCTGTCACTGGCTCCCTGTCTCATGCTGCAGCACACAGGAGCAAACACCACAGCCCCTGGAGAAACAGTGTTCTGCCTGGGTGGGACAGGCCCACCACAGCAATGCACACCAGCCATCTCCACAGGTGCTGCACACTGCCCTGCACACAGCTGAGCCGTGCTTCAGCAAGACCAGGGCACAGCCTGCATGGCCTGAGCTTTGAGAACAGCCCCAGGCTGGCATGTGGCAGGGCTCCAGGGCCAGCACAGGCCACAGGTATAGATTTCAGTTGCACTGTCCAACACACCTTATCGGCTCGGTCCCGCTGGACTCCGAACTTGCCACCAAAGCCCTGGGCTGCATCTGTCTGCGAGGAGTGCTTCCCAACATCAGCAATGTACTCGTGTCCTACTGCGCACTGAGAGGAGAGACAGTGTGACGTGAGCATCCATGGTGGACAGGCAGAGGCACCACAGCTGCTCCCACACGCTGCTGACACGCTCGCAGCCACAGGTAACAGGTCCAAGCTGGCTGGGCGATGGTGCCCAGGCTCTCCACGTGGCCTTTGCCAGCAGCAGCTCTGCTCAGAGACTTGCGAGGAGCCTCGAGGGCTGTCATCTCCCAAATGTCTCCACTGCCAGCTCATTAAGCAAAGCGTGGGATGCTGAATGCCACCTGCTCTCAAGTGCTGGTGGAGTTGCATGGTGGACAATCACAGGGTAGACAAGAGAAAAGTGCAGACAGGCACATATAGCCAAGAACTCCAGGCAGAGCTCTGGCACCCATTTCCTGTTTCTGTATCTGACAGTGAGGGCCAGCAAACCTGGCCAAAGGCCAAGCCAGGAACCTGCTCTCCTGGCTGGAGGTGCTGTGGCCAGGAACCACAGACACTCTATGCCAAAATGGAACAGCTGTGCTCAGACTCTGCTGGACCACAGTGAGGGTGCTTTTGTTAAGCAACTTCTTGGCCTTTTGGCAACTTCTTGGTCCAGTTTCACCAGGATGCTGCAAAGTGTTCAGATTCTGCCCCTCCTCCTGAGGAGTATGTGCAGTTCCTAACTACAACAGCTCTAGCAGGGAGAGCAGGGAATTTTTGAGGACAGTCTTTCTCACCCTGCCATCCTGGTATTGTTCAATCCCACAGTGACCACACCTATGGAACCCTACCTCGATCTAAACATCTCACTTCTGAGAAAGAAGCATTAAATGCCGAAAGGTGAAGGAAGAAGCGTGATAATGATTATCACAAAACACAGACCAGATCTGATGCCTAGAGCTTTATCTCAGGGAGATATGAGCTCTGTAATGCAGAATATGAGGAGGGAATTACTACACATCAGTTCTGCAAGCACAAGTAGGGAGGCACCAGATTTAATTGTTATGCAGCAGGCTTGAACAGCCCCAGAAAGCCTTTCACAGCTAAAGGGAGCATTGCAAAGAAGTTGTAGAGATGAGTTACACAAATGAATTCAAATAGATCCTGGAGACAGAGTACGGGCTAGCTGGATTTGTGTGAATCTGTGCAGCCATGCAAAATCTCCATACTCTCCCTTCAGGGTCAGGCCAGAAAACAGAGATACCCCCTCCCTTAAGAGAAAAGCACTCTTCCACTGAGGCTCAGGGAAGCCTCCCACAGCTGTTACCTTATCCATTCGGTCTCGCTCTGTTCCAAATTTGCCTCCATAGCCATAGGATGCCTTGGGGCCTGTCTCCAGCTCCTTCTTCTTGATGACCTCGTGTTCCTCTGATACCTTGTTCCTCAGCTGATGGATGCTGGAGACAGAGACAGGGCAGGTGGGTGTGGGATTTTGCAGAGCCAAAGCCCAGCAGGATGTACAGGCAGGACCAGCTGCCTGCGCTGGGCTCCCCTGGGGTCTGGCAAGGGACCAGTGGGCTCATGGGGACATACAGCCCCTGTCCTGCAGCCCTGTTCAGGGCTACACCCCGACCTTCTCGGGACCCCACACCTTCCTTTTTCCTGCAGGGCTGCACTGGACTGTCCCGAGGGAACTGTGCCGCGGCTCAGCCCGGGCAGGGAAGGAGCAGGCAGCCTTTGCCCTGGGGCAGCCCCGTGTGCAGGTGCTCGGACCCCGATCCGCCACAGCTGCGGGGCGGGACCCGGCCAAGAGCTGCAGAACGGGGCCGCGGAGGCTCCCGGCCCGTCGCAAACCGGCCCGGCTGTGCCTGCGGTGCCGCCCCGCTCTCCTCCGCAGGGCCGGGCCGGGCCCCCCCCAGGCACGGCCCAGTCTGTGCCCGGCACGGCCCGTTCTATCCCCGGCAGGGCCCGTTCTGTGCCCGGCACGGCCCGTTCTATCCCCGGCAGGCCCCGTTCTGTGCCGGGCACGGCCCGTTCTATCCCCGGCAGGCCCCGTTCTGTGCCCGGCGGGGCCCGTTCTGTGCCCGGCACGGCCCGTTCTATCCCCGGCAAGGCCCCGTTCTGTGCCCGGCAGGCCCCGTTCTGTCCCCGGCACGGCCCGTTCTATCCCCGGCAGGCCCCGTTCTGTGCCCGGCAGGCCCCGTTCTGTCCCCGGCAGGGCCCGTTCTGTCCCCGGCAGGGCCCGTTCTGTCCCCGGCAGGCCCTGTTCTATCCCCGGCAGGCCCCGTTCTGTCCCCGGCAGGTCCCGTTCTATCCCCGGCAGGCCCCGTTCTGTCCCCGGCAGGCCCCGTTCTGTCCCGGCAGGGCCCGTTCTGTGCCCGGCAGGGCCCGTTCTGTGCCCGGCAGGGCCCGTTCTGTGCCCGGCAGGGCCCGTTCTATCCCCGGCAGGCCCCGTTCTGTCCCGGCAGGCCCCGTTCTGTGCCCGGCACGGCCCGTTCTGTGCCCGGCAGGCCCCGGTCTGTCGCCGGCAGGGCTCGTTCTATCCCCGGCGGGGCCCGTTCTGTGCTTGGCAGGGCCCGTTCTGTGCCGGGCACGGCCCGTTCTGTGCCGGGCACGGCCCGTTCTGTCCCGGCGGGGCCGCTCCCCCACGCCCTGGTCCCGCTCCCTGTCCCGCTGCACTCACTCGATGTGCCCGGCGCGGCCAGAGCCTTCGATGGTTTTGGCTCCCCAGCGTTGCTCTCGCTCGGAGATGTCGTTCTGTGGACGAACCACGGCCGTCAGCCCCAGCCCGCATGGGGCTTGCTGTGCTCCGTCGGACCAGGCACGGCCCAGGGGTCTCGCACCCCATCCCCGCCGGGCCAGGGTCTCTGACCCACTCCGCAGAGCCGGGGCGACACCGGCATGTGCGGAATTCGCTGTTCGGGAAATTGCCCGAGAAACCACAGTGACCCCAGCCCTCGGGCCTGGCCATCATGGCCTTGTGGAAGCTCTAAACATATATTTGAGAAACTAAAGCATCCCTAAAGTATTTCCTAATATACAATAAAGCTGAAAATATGTATATGTGAAATAGAATGAAAAGTCTTACTGTGTTCACGCTTAGTTTGAATGCTTCCACAAATAGAAAAAATAAATTAAGCAAAAAAATTTGACAGTTTAGATTTTTCCTAAAACATTAATAACTTGAAACTATGAGAAAGGAATTTGATTTTCTCCCCCAAACTAGAATTTCTTAGTGGAAATAGTAAGGCATGACTGAACCTCACAAACACAGGACTTTTGTTCAACAGGAGAGGCTTATTACGAAAGTAATAGAGAACCAAATGGAAAATGAAAATCATGATCCTGTATGAATGCAGAGGGTTCCCCAGCCTGAACCCTTCTGCTCTCTCACCAGCTCAACTCAGAGTTGAACTAGGTAGAAAACAAGAGTGTAAGAGGCACAGAGCTGCACCTACACAACCTGACTGTAAGCAGAGTAGGATTGTTCATCTGGAAAAAAGATAAATGGGGGAAATCCTGCATCCTGTACAGTTACAAACAGTGTGGGACAGAGAAAATTTGTTTGCTGTGTCTTGTAACGTGTTGTGGAGGGGACAAGGAAGTTACCCTTGTAAGGAGGGAGTTTCTTAAATGAGCAGGTTTGAGAAACCCTGCATATTCTGTACTCCTTAAGTGCCATTACTTGTGGCCAGGCATGGGGTATGCAATGGTGTAGGAAGTTCTGGAGACTAAACCTGGAGATGTGTCAGAAGTGGCTCAGACAGTGACCTGACAGTGCCTGCGAGGGGCTGATGGCACTCGGCTGATCCTGCCCTGCCAGCAGTGCTGCAGCCCCGCCGAGCCCCGAGCCCTGCCCCAGCAGCAAGAGCCCAGGGCCAGGAGCTCTTCACACCACACCATCAGTATGACAGTTTCCACACCAGACACTCACCACGAAATCAGGGTCTGTGTCCCAGTCGTCTCCCTCAGCCTCCACTTTCACTGACACGTTGTGTCCCACAACTGCTTTCCACATCTGCACAACAAGGACAGGCTGTCACCCAGTGTGGCCACACACGTCCACAGCTGACTCACTCTCAGTCACAGCAGAACCCAGGCTGGAAGGGGCCCTTACAGGCCACCTGTCCTCACACATCTGTCCCTCATACAGCACAGGGCACCCCAAGATAGCTGCTCCTGAGCCCCAGCACGTCTTACAGCAAAGCACACGGGGAGTGTAGGTGTAAACCATGGCCTTCATGCACCCTGACTCTGCAGTAGGAACACACACATTATAATGTAAATGAATGCTGGCATCCAGTTACCAGATTCTGCTTTTCCAAAACACATTAATTTTCTGTGCTGTGGGAGGCGGTTCCCTGAGTTACCCCAGCTATTAGTTCAGTTGCACACACCATGGTGTGCTCCAACACCATGACACTGTGCTGTTGGAACTGAGTGGCCTCCTCAAGCCTCTGTCTGCTTTTCAACCTTTTAATCCCTGCCCAAAGCCTAGAGAAGGGTCAGAGCAAGGCTGGACAGTGGTGTGACAGAGCTGCTGCTGTGTGGTGTTCATGTCTGTCAGGTGGAGAAAATGGGAAATGGGTCTAAAAGCACTGAAGATGTAGGGCTAAACTGGCTGAGCTGTGGTGGAACTGCTCCTGCAGGCCTGGAGGAAGTGATGGACCCAGGAAGAGGAAGTTAAAAGTAATGTGAAATCTTAAACTGCTACATTTCATTTTCACGGTGACCGTGAAAAAAACATGATGAAAAAGCAACAGAATTTTTCCAAAATGAGAGAGAGAAAAGATTCATTTGTTGCCCCTACACCCCAGAGCAATCACTCTCATCAGAGCTCCAATCCTTCATATCCCACCCCTATTTTTGCCTGCAGTATTGAGAAACTGCAAGTTCTCTCTGTTGCCCAAAGCAGCTTTTTCATGGGGCAGAGAGAAAGATGGAAGAGAGAAGATGAAGGGCTAAGGCAGATACACAGTGAAGACCTGGTTTTAGGCCTTCTCCAGGTGCCTCAGGATCACAGCCAGTCTGTGACATTGCCCACTGACAGCAATCCGGTGCCAAACTGGATACAGTTAATTGCAGTTAATTGCAGTTAGAAGGAGGGGGTGTGGAAACGCTCATGTGGACAACACAGCCCCTTCTAACATCTTTCTTCTCCTTTTCCTTTCTCTCATTTATTGGCATCTCTCATGCCAAAGATTTTTAAAGTTTGTTGCTCTTTTGTAAAGCATAAACCAGCAATAATAAACAGTTAACACAATGCTGACCATCATCAGGGCAGCTGATTTGAGCTCAAATAAGATGGTTCAAGGTTTTAAATACTGCTGTAATTGTTGTTGACCACCCATTCTCCAAAGCCACCTGCCATGCGTTGTGGGAACCATGACAAACCACAGGCTGTAATCGCATCACAAGGCTCTGTCATATGAGAAATATCTGTCATTATGACAAATATCAGCCAGGGTAGCGTCTCAACCCTTTTTTGACCCGTTTTCCCCTAGGAAAACATCCACTGTAGCACAAATACAGGGCTACCACAAGCACAGTTGTGCTGGTAGATTTGGAAACGTGGTTCTTTAGAGCCTCAAACACAAGAACCACAATGATGACAGGACAATAGTCTAAGAAGCAAATGTGGAGCATTGTCCACTTTAACATGCTTGTTCAGAAAGTTCTCTTTGCCCACCAAAAACTACACTTTTTGGTAGTAATTTCTCACTTTCCACTCCCAAAACCCCGTCAAGTTTTCTTACCTTTAAAGGCTCACCAGTTCCTGCTGGCAAACTTGCTGCTTTTTGCTCAGGCACCTGCTGCTAGTGACAGCTTTGGGCCTGTGTCTGCTCTGAGTTCCTGTTTTAACTTCAGCACTTTTCACTTCCTGCATCCCAGCCCCCAGCTCTGCTCAAGTCGTGAGTCCCAGAGCTGGCCCCAGTGCTGCGGTTCCCCTGCAGGCTGCCTCTGCCCTGAGACACTGATGCAGTGCAGACACAGAGTTCCCCCATCAGCACACTTGTGTTTTAAAGACTCTCACATGGGTATAAAAGCCAGAGTTCTGGTGGAGGCACAAATCCTGGAGCCACGTCTTGAGCATGCCTTTTACTTTCAGTATCTCTCCCCATTACTTGGAGGCTTGAGGAGAACACTGTGCTCCTGAACCTTTTCCCATTCTGCCCTGGGGCCTGAAAACTGCTTTGATCAAACTTGGGCTTCTTGTTGCAACATCACCAGTACCCATATGAGAGAACCAGAGTGGGTACAGTCCAAAGGCTGCACTGAACTGAAGTCAGTTGTCCAGTGACATCTGTGTCTCAGGCTCCTGGGAGGCAGCAAGCAGTCCTGAAGAGTCTAGCACATGGGTGCTTTCATTGTGCTCAGGAACAACTTACCTGTGATTGCACCCTCTGTTGTTTCTCCTCAGCACTGGCCTTAATGCAGCTCTCATTATCAGGGGTGGGTTGATCTGCCCTCGGTGAGGGCCCCTGCGCAGGCTCCTTGCACCTCATCGTGAGCTTTGTCTGCCATTCCCAGATCCTCACACCTGTCTGGAAAGGGAACTGAGAGGATCAGGAGGGCACCCGTTAGAGCTCCATGCAGTAACTTGTATCCACTCCTCCCTACAGCCCTGATGCTGCCTTTCTCCTGGCACATAACCAGACCTGTCCCAGCCTCAGTAGTGCTGCTGAACTTGCACGAGCATCCGAGGATGACAGAGCACAGCTTTGTTGGCTGACCTTCCTTCTCAGCCTTTATTGAAGATACATCAAAAATCAAGGCAGGACAGGTCCATTGGACAAGAAACAAAATGTTGAAATGTCTGAGACAGGAATCATCAGCTAAAAGGCCCCATCTTTCATCAGGTCAAACCACAAAGCTGCTCAGTCAGACTATGCTTAGCAGACCAGGAGATCCTTTTGAGGTTTTATTCCTATATTTAATCTAAGCTATAACTGTTCCATCTGTAGGTATAAAACATTTTAATGTATCTAAGGCATCAGAATCATGCCTTTCTTCAGGAAAAAAAATGCAGGGGCTTTAAGGAAACATACTTTGCTTATAATCCTTGCTCCTGTTAAACACAGTGGAAACATTATCTACAGCCTTACAACACCCCAATGCTGGCTTTTGTTCCAGTGGTGGTAGGGGACTGTAGTAGTGAACAAGGGGTATGAACAAGGGTACCTGGTTTTGGCTACAGAAAGTTGGGACAGTTGAACTGTCTCCCATCTGAATGACCAGCACGTTCTAGCTCACTGTCACCAGCTTCTCTATCTGTCCTGGGGTTACACAGGTCTAACAAGGTGCAGTGTTCAGGCAAATGTGGAAGAACAAACTCAAGTAGGTATTGTTTTACTAGAATTGCTTTCACGATGCATGCAATGGTCTGGGTTGGAAGTGATCTTAAAATCATTAGTTCCACACATCCCTGCCAGGAGACATTGCCCATTCAGGTGCTATTTCCTTATTCTGTCAGCTGAAAAAGGCTGAACAAGAGGTGAGCTAGGGAAAAAAAGTCATCACCTAGGCATTCACATTGTATAAAGAAACAGCTTCTGCAACGGGGACACAAGGCAGTGCACACAAAGGAGACCTGCAGTCCCGCCGTGTCCCACACAAGGCGGGCTGATACAGCAGCACTACACCCTCCACTTGCAGTTACATGGCAATGTTACACAAACTCCATCTGAAAAATAAACTTTATTATACATACAGGAGTTCATACCCCAGGAAACTATAGACAAACTGTTTGGTCACTGAATTTGACATAGTTGGAGGAAGTTCACGCTGATAATCATGGACAGTCCACAAGAGGATATCTAGTGCCAGTGCTCTGGACCTGCCAGAGATCAAGCTGGTTTAGCTACCAGTGAAATCAATCCACCCTCAAATAGGCTTTCTGCACTGGCTGTAGCAGCTTAGTTTACCACCAATATCAAAAGAACTACCTCTTTCCCATGGGAAAAATGTGACTGTTAATGCTCTACTAAGAGGCAGACAGGATCCTCCTGGCCAGTACTCTGAAGGAAATGACCACTCAGGATCTGACAGTGAATGCCACTGAACTTCCTCTGCATTCAACATTCTCCTTTTGGAAGAGAGCAGTCTCAAATTCAGGAGGTTTTTAGAAAACATATGGAAATATATCCGTATTTCCATATATCGTAAAAGATTCAGTCCATTTGCATCATTTGATGCAAACATGCCCAAACACCAGCACCAGCTTTCTACACCAGAGGGTTCTAAGACCAGAAGGTTTTAGAACTCTGGCTCCTTCCTCAGCACAAGGAAGAGAGTTTATTTCTGGAGTTTCCGTGTTTGCTTTGGGCCCACACAGCACATTTATGGACCCCTTCTACACAGCCTGTGCAGGTTCAGTCTCGTGATGAGTATTTAGTGGATGAGAAGGCAGGAGCAGGGCTGCTCTACTAGAGGTAAGGCAGCACCTTCCATCATCATAAGAGGTGCACAAATGCTATAAATAGGAGGATTTTTAACTTAAGAGCTAAAAGGTTTCATGTTTCCTATTCCTTTTAAATAACTAAGTTACTGGCATTATTTTACAGGTTTGTCAGGGCAGACACATGACTGATTTAAAATGGAATGCTCACTGGGGCCAGATATACTAATTTTGGCCCCTCTTCAACAGGAGATGCAACTGAGCAGGAATCATGATTTTAAAATTCACATTCCTTAAAGTGCCCACAACTTCCCTAGGATATGCATTTCAGACAACTCTGAGCCATGGAGCAAATCTAAGGGATGGAAGAAAGGGAAGACAATTCTTTTATATCCAGCTACAATGTTCCCCCAACCCCAATTATGGATTCAGCCTAAGAGGGGGAAGATTGTGCAGTTTTATAAGTGCTGAAGTACTGCAGCAACTTGAGTATTTTTCTTATTCTTACTGCAGCACAATACTACCTAAAATGAGTGGTACTGTTTCCAGGTACAGGAACAGATGCTGTCCTTGAGGCTTGCAGCACAACCCTGGCTCAGAAAACGAACCACTCACATAGAAACACCAAGGGTAGGGCAGATCTCCTGGGAGCAGTTCCCCAGCACCAGCACTGACAGCAGGTGCTGGGTGCAGCTGCTGCTTCAGGGCTGGTTTGGGAAAGGCTGCAGCTGGGACAAGTGCTGCCCTTCTGTGAGGGCATGCAGGCCCTCAGCATGCACAGGGCTGAGGCTCGAGGAAAAGCTGTCACTCCTGTTCACAGGTGGCCTGTGAAGCACAGGAAGAGCAGGACATGGAGAGCAAGCAGATACGTGGCCACTAGCAGGGGCAAGTGGGCCCGGGAGTGGAAGAGAGAGCGTAGCAGGCGTCGTAGTCCAGGAGCACTCCGAGTCTGGAAGAGTGAAGAGAGAGCAGTCACTACAAGGAATGGATGTGGCCCCAGCTGCCTTCATTCAGAACTCTCCAGACCATGGAGATAAGTTTGTTTAAGCTAACGAGCATAAAACTTCCCCAAATTGCTCCTAACACTAGGGCAATCCTCATGAAATGTTCCCCTTCCCCTGCTCTCTGCAGGCTGCTCATGAACCAGCCCCATCCAGTTTTGTTTCCAGCATGGTGACAGCAGAAAAACTACACAGTCCCTGACTGATTTATGTGTGTCTACAGAGGAACTGAAGTGCTGTAGGTTCACAGTTTCTTGAATCAGCTGGGGCTCACATAATTGACAGCTGTGAATGTTAAATTCTTACTCTGCTGGAATTATTATCCATGGAGTCGATCAGCAAGGACTGTTCATGACCTGGAGTCATATCAATGCTGGCACTTAAGGAAGATGACCACTCACTTGACTGCAACCTGCCACAACAAATACAAAATTGAATTCAGTTTTTTATTATGATGTCCCAAATCAACACTGTAATCAAGCTCAGGAGAGAAGGTATTTCTCAAAAAAGGAATCAACCCCTGCAAGCAAGCCCTCGCTTCACTTGCCAAGAGCTGGTTCCATTTGAACAGGTCTCATGCCTCCTGAGCTCACATTAAGCCAAAGAACAGGGCGGCCCAGCTAGCAGGAGTCTTTCTTCCTTTCAAGTGAAATTTTATAGTGTGACCTGAAAGAAGCCAGGGCAGATAATACACCTAATAACCCTAACCTGCACACTTTAAATTCTATGAAATTATTTTGGAAGCCAGCTCTAGCTGTAATAGTGCTGGTTCTTCCTATTTTCTAGTGACAGAGGCAATAGTCACATCCTGGGGCTATGGTTTATTAGTGAGATCAGCTGCAGGGGGCTTTTATAGACTTTAATGCCAGAAGGAGCTACAGTTGTCCAAACCTTGCAGCAATTACCAGGAAACTTCATCCAGAATTCTACCATACGAACCAATATTTTTTGGCTAAATCAGCAAGTGTGTCTGAAGAAAGCCATTGTTTTAACGTAAAAGACTCCACTAGTCCATAACTCCAGTTATTTGAACTACCAGGAAATGCACAGCATATGTGCCTACAATCAGGTCATGTGCTAAAACCCTCTCCATAGTCAATAAGAATCAAGCATTTTGAACCTGCTGCTCCTAATCCCAACATCTAGCCCAGATCAGCTGCCTTTGCTCTGCAGACTCTCAGGGCATCCATGCAGAGCCCTGAGGTAGGCAGAGCCCTGGGCAGTGCAGACCACAGTGCTGGGTAGTGGGCACGGGGCAGGACAGGGGGCTGGGCTGAAACTAAGCCTGGGAAAGGTGGACGGAAGTCCTTTCTCCTAAGTGTTTAATTGTTTCTCAATAACCAAATTAATGAAAAGTTGATATTAATTGGCAATACATTAAAAATGAGAGACATACTTAAAGTCAAAACTGTTTCAGTTATGACAGACAGGTGCTCACTGAGCAGACAAATCCCCTGGAAGCATGAGAACTCCTCTTCAGCCTGCACCCAATTCTCAGTCTCCAAATTGTATTTTCCAGTAATTAATTTAACTAATCAAGAAAGTTGGCATCTAATTTCTAGACAGAACTTGTCTTAATGTCTAATCATTTGT
Organism: Haemorhous mexicanus; assembly: GCF_027477595.1. NCBI lineage: Eukaryota > Metazoa > Chordata > Aves > Passeriformes > Fringillidae > Haemorhous > Haemorhous mexicanus. The sequence continues at coordinate 76,109,736 of NC_082345.1, forward strand.
CTCATCCTATCTGCTTACAACTGAAGGAACAGTAGCCCAGGGAGGTTGTGATGTCTTCCTCTTTGGAGATACTCAACAGCCATCTGGACATGGTCCTGGGCAACTGGCTCTAGGCTGAGTAGGGGGCTGGGCCACATGGTCTTTGGAGGCCCCTCAACCTCAACCCCTTTGGACCCCCACCCTCAACCTTTCTGTGATTCTGTGACAGACACGGGAGTTGTCTCTGCCACCAGTGCCATTTGACAGAAGGGTATGATGAAGTGTATATGAAAAACAGAGCTAGAAGCAGCACACTTCTGTGGTGATAGTGTTCATTTGCTCAAGCTGCCTCACCTCCTGATCTGATCCTGTGCTGCAAAAAGTGCTTCCTCTGCAGCAAGACGTCGGTCCCGTTCTTCCTCCAGCTGCTCCTCCAAATATTTCATATCCTGCTTTGTGCTGCTATGTAAGTGTTCTGTTTCAGACAACCTGTCAGAAAGTAACAAAGCATATGCCAAAAAGGCCCAAATCATGGACCATTGTGTTTCTATTGTATTCACTGATGCAGTTTGTAAACAGACTCAAAGTACCTTCTAGCTCACAGAGGGGACTTAAGTAATCTTTACTATACATAAACTATTTGGAAAACATGAGAGAAGATAAATCTCTTGAAGCTTCATTTTCACATCAGGAAGGAGTTCCTTGCCTCTGTCACCATGGCTCCACCTTCTGAAAATTATTTTGAAAGGGTTTGAGGAATTGTGTACTAGATCTTAGTTTCAGAAGGTTACAAGCAATCCTGTGCTACATCTTAATTCCAGACACACTCTCAGGCTACAACCCTGAGACCAGGACCATTGATATACTTCAACAGCTACTGAGGATGCAGCCTACCAGATCCAAGATGCTGGTTTGGCTGGCATTGCTGCTGTATGTTATCCTTGTATTTTTTTGAAGCTCTAATCCAAAGAGATTACTAATGACAGCTAGTAAGTGCATACAACAGTTTCTCCAAGTGTAGGACTGAGTTTTCCCAACACTCTGGTGCACAGTAAAAGCATCAGGCTCATCACTAGCCTCAAGGCCTCCATCAGGACCAACATCCCCACCCCTGTTTTCTTAGACTTTCTTTACCTCAGCTGCAGCTCCTGCAGTTCAGGTGTGTAAGTGCCTCTCTGTGACTCATTCTTTTCTTGGGGTGCTCCTGGAGCAGCATCTGTTGCAAACAGCTCCTGAAAGAACACAGGAACGTACTGCAAACTGCGCTGAATGAAGAGGACACACAGCCACTACAATGCTGGACAGTTCACAGAGCCACTTGAAATGAGCTTTTCCCCGCTGTGCAGCAAGCCCAGCCCCCTTACCATGCTCTTGTCTGCAGCCTGCAGCTCCTGGAGCTGCCTCTCGAGCACTAGGCAGCGGTTCAGGACCTCGCTGTAGTGCTGATGGCTCTCACAGGTGCTCCGACTGCTCCCTCGGAGCTGGAGGGAGAGGGCATTTTTCTCCTCAAAAACCTGAGATAGCTGAGAAGAGAACACAATCAGCAAGCAAAGAAATTGATTTTGTGAAAGCAAAATTGCTCTCTGTCTAGTTGAGGGTAAGAGTTCTCTTGAGAACATATAACTGCCACACTGCCCATCACTAATGTCAAATGACCAGTGACAATCTCCAAGAGTAGCTTGTGGCAAAGGTTTCTGCAACAGGAGTCTCAAAACATCAAAGAGATGTACAGAATACTACATGTCCAGAAAAAGATTTCTAAAGTGCTGGCATTGACCTAAAACGTTCAGAAATATCATCAGTAAATTATTATTTTATATTCTCACTTTCTCCTTGAACACAGCTCTCTTTCTGAAGATGAATAAATTCCGGGTCTTCCATTTCAGTGTGGGAACTGACTGATTGTGATTCTGCACTGAAATGCAGGAAGTGTTTCAAGCTGGCAGGCAGAAGTGAAGATGACAAGCTTGCCTTCCCAAGGAGGGACTTCCTTCAGCAGCTCAGAAAGCAGGAGGCTAGAAAGTGCTCCTGACAATGGACATGGAACCTGCAAACAACTTTCTTCACACGGTCTCACTCTCTGGTCCCTTTGGCCTTCATCTCCCCCATTCAACTTCTTTCCCCCACTGTCCCCTCCACCTGTCCTCTCTCCTTCCCTCTCCCCTTCTGTCACCTCTTTTTTTCCTCCCCTGCCTTCCTCCCTCCTCCTTTCTGCCTTTGGTCACCTGGGAGAAAGGGCACTAAATGGCAGTGGCAGAAAAGCTGCTGGTTCATACCCTGTCACTGAGCCTGCTGGACGGGATCTGCCTGAGGCCTGGGTATCCTTCTGGTCCATACAGAACAGCTGTCCCACTCATGGCTTCTCTCTGCAGTGCTCTGGCTCTCACAGCTGCTCACTGAGGGACAGCAGTGAGGGACATGGGCTCTGCTGCTGTGCCAGCCCTGTTCAGCAGCAGTGAATCCAACACTGCTTTTCTGAGAGATGTATTTCTGATTTTGTGTTACTTCATTGAATGCCTGCAAGGACAGATTCATTCCTGCTTCCTGAGCCCTATTCCAGCCAAACCCTCCCCACATTCCTTGTCCCTGACTGCAAGAAAGTATAAGATGTATCAGTACCTTGCTGTTTAAATGCTGAATTCTGAGCTCTTTCTGGTGCAGTTCTTTCAGACTGTCACTTAGCTGGGCCTGGAGGTGTTTCATCTCTGCTTCTAGGCTTGAAAAGTCCCCTTTCAGGACTTCTGGAGAAATCTGCCAAGGAAAGAACAATGAAAAATATACTGCTGATGTGAAAACTCGCTCTTGTGTTTCTCCTCTCTTTTCAGTATTCCAAGGTCAAACCTAACATTATTCCTAGACCTGGAACTTGATCTGCTCAGGCAAAGGAGCAAAGGGGGAATAAACGGAAATATACTAAAAGCCATCTGAAAATAAAAACAGTCAGGAAAGATCACCAAACTTGCACATATGATTGGTCCTGCTCAAAAGTTCTCTTAAAGCTGTTTGCAACGGGAAGAAAATAAAAAAGGAACATGAATGAGAAAAGAAAAAACAAACAAAAACCCAAACTAATGTCCACACTGATCTAATCAACAAAGACCAGAAGGCCAGCACTGAAGAATCCTCCTGGAAAGCATCACATGAACATTGTTCAAGCTTTTTCTTTGCATATATGCATGGGTGTATCAAAGGGATAAAGGAGATTTGCTGCCCCCTCCACTGACACAAACCACTGGGACACTGCAGACATGGGTGGGAGAGTTCTGTCTTGGCTCTGATGCACTGCACTGTGCATGCAGCCTTCTCTAGACAAAATACCAAACACATTCCACTCCACTTTTAGGACTGTATACAGGGGGAATAAGAGAGAAGGTGCAGGGTTCGAGCCACAGCCTCTCTGGGCTTGAACCAGGATTGTAGATCCCTGTTACAGTAAAAACAGCAAGAAAAATTCAATAGAAAACTTAAAAATGAAGCTCTGACATTAAAATGAGAACTTAGACAGAAAATCTTAGATTCAAAGACAGTGCAAGAGGGCAATTCTAAACCAGCCAGAATACACACCTGAGAAGTTCCATGCTGCTCCAAAGGACCCAAGGTGCCTAGGAAGCCCTGTCTCTTTTACCCTCTTTCTTGAAACACTGGAAACCAGGAACTTAATGAAGAGCACTTAAGGGTATGCCATAATTTCTGCAACTTTCAGTGATGCAAGTTAGACTGTTGGTATTATCTTTGGAGGCTTCACAACCACATCCAATGTTGCAGTCTGCAGGAGCTGGACACAGGCAACACATGCTCTTGTGGTTGAGTTTCAAGCTTCACATTTCCAGTAAAGAATCTGTATCTTTCCACCCACCTTGCTTTGGTGCTGTTCCTCTATGGCTTGAGACTTGCCGAAGGGCAGCCTCATTTCCTGTGTGATCCTTTGTAAATGGCTCAGCTCTTTGTCCTTCTCTGCAATGGCCATCAGGTACTGCTCCTTCATGCTGCTGCTCTGCTTTTCCCAGGTGGTCTTCTCCTGCCTGCCCAGCATAAACAAGGGGACTTATAAGGAAGTTGCCAGTATGACTTAGGATGACCAGGTACCCAGCTAAGAATGAGCCAAGGGTGATTCAATCATCACCTCATGCTAGACACGAAGTTTTATAATCAAGCCAAGCCAAAACAACACACTAAAGTACAGGAAACTTAAAAGCAGGTTTAAGGAAGTTTTCTGTATTTGGTTGAACCCTTTGGATTGTTCCATGCTGTCCTAGGGTGACCTTTTCACACTTTCTGTGTTTCTGAACATTGTTTTATCTCACTGTACAGAGTTTTGTCAAGGAAGTCACTGGTAATGCCACCTGTCCCCATAATAATTTCTCTGCACGGTTGTATGTGCACCAGACCCACAGTACTGATCCCACCACACCAACCTGAGGCCATCACTTCATGTACAGTGTAAAAGCTGCACAGGAAATAAACCTCCTGTTCTTTTGTCAGGATAAACAAAATTTGTAAGATGCTTCAAACTTTACAAGATCTGCAGTGTTAATTTGAGGGTCAGAGTGGGGGTAGGGGGAAGGGAGAGAACTACAAATTTTTATATCACTCTGGACAATGATAAACCATAGACCTTTCCACAAAGAAAATCCCACCCTTTTCATTCCAGCCTCAGGCATTCTTAAATGGATCTCTGAAATATCTGAAAGCATTTCCCCCTGTTTTCAGAACAGAGCATATTTGTCTGACTAGTTTTAGTCCAGTTGGAGAAGACAATTTTACTAGACTTGAATTACAGAGTTAAAAAGAACAAACTAGAAGACATAGAGCAAGGGAAATAAAGGATTAGACAGCCATACAAAATTAGTATGCTCTAAACTATGATATCAGTGGCATAATAAAGGTTGTTCAGCAGCAGCCTGGAACAGAGAGTACTGTGATCATATACATAAGTTCCAATATAAGAAACAGCCTCAGTTTCCTCTCCAACAGATGATACTGACCACCACTGGATGAAGGAAATAAAAAAAAACCCATCCCTGATCTATTTCACACAGGCATTGACCTCCAAGCTGCTGGGCTGTAATTCTGAGGTAGAAGCTGGGCGAGGGAATCATGTGTCCTCTCCTGGCCAGGGCAGAGTGCTCAGTGTCACCTGGCACAGGCAAGGTTCTTTCTCAGCATTCCCTCCACCTCTGCCCAGAACCGCTCTTTGAGAGAAACAAACACATTTGCAACCTCACCAAGGCAGGAAGCAGACAGACAGGTCACCTGAGCTGCTGAAGCTCCTGCTGGTACACAACTCCTTCCTGCCTCAGCTGTTCTTGTAGACGAAGCTGTTTGTCTGCCTCTTGCTCCCACTGCTGCAGCTGTGCCTTTAAGCGAGAATTCTCAGCAGCTTCCACCCCAACAAGGATGTATTGCTGCTGCAGATTTTCCAGCTCTCTTACCTGGAATTGAAGAGAAACATCATTATGTGACAGCTGAGCAAGCATCAGGTTTATTGTTTAGAACTGTTTAAGAGCATTTCTTACTGTGGTGTCTGGAGGGAGAAAAGGGTCACATTCAGATGACAGAGGAACTAAAAACTGAATCATCAAATACAGCAGTGTACTAAAAACTGCTCAGTAAAAAGCCCTCAGACAATTCTACTGGTAATGAGGGCAGTGAGTTTTGAGCACTCCCATGAAGATGTGAAATACATTAACAAAAAGACTCCAGACAACAATAGTAATTATCTTATTCAGAGGAAAACTAAGTGACACAGAAGGACCTGGTTAAGCATAACTCCTGAAGCTGGTATTTACTGTAAACCAGGAAACTGGTAAGTAAAATCCTTTTGGCTCTCCAATTCCAGTCAGGCTATAATTAGAAATAAGTTGTTGTTACACATGCATCACAGCAATTGTTTTTGAAGACAAGAAGACATGGCTGACTCTGGAGACAGGACAGTGCTCAATGAGTGGCAGTGGGACATGACTGTCAAAGTATGTCTTCTGACCAGCAAGGAGAACTCTGGAACTTGCTGGGCTGCACTGTGCCAGAGACTATACAAACACAGACACATGCAGCGTGCAGCCACGAATGTCAAAAGGAATCTGCAATGTCTTGTACCTTCTTTGAAAGTCAGCTGCCAAGAGGAGGAGGAAACTCAAGCCTTTGTTCTAGTCTCTTACAAATCTAAGGCAAATCAAATGAGCTGACACAGTTGTGAACTAAGCAGGTTAACAGGGACCTTATTTCCATGATTGCATATTTTAAACCAAGCCAACAGAGAAACCACCCTTGGAAGTTAACAATAGAATCACAGCCTCCATGCCAGAGAAAATAATACAGATGGGCCATACCAGGTTCATGGGGTCTGATGGAGCATGCCCACAAATGCTAAGGTCATTGGGAGGCAACTCCATTACCTTTGAAAGGTCATGGTGACCCAAGAGGTTCCTGAAGACTGGAAGAAAGCAAATGTCATCCCTACCTACAAGAAGGGCAAGAAAGGAGAATTGTGAACCTGCAGTCTAGTCAGGCTCATCTCCATCCCCGGGAAAGCGAGGGAGAAACTAATTCTGGAAACTGTTTCCAGATATATGAAAAAAACAGGTTGGCCAGAGAAGCTGTGGAATATTTACTGATGGAGATACTCAAAATCCAACAGGACATAGTACAAGCAACCTATTCCAGCAAGCCTTGTTTGTGCAGGGGGGTTGGACTAGAGGATCACTAGAAGACCCTTTGAATCTCAACTATTCTGTGATTCCATGAAGATGCAGCCTGATCTGTGCATCACATTGCAATTATCAGACCTAAGCGTGCTGAATTTTAAAACTTGAAGATTCAGACCTCCTCTGGTGCTAAAGTAAGAGAAGGAAGAGAAAACATGGACTTACTACTCTGTCTCTGTCACTCTGCAAGGACGCCAGTGCCTTCTTCAGACCCTGCACTTCCAAAGCAGTGGTGGAAATGCTCCCTTCTGCTTGTTGTTTCACTTCTTCAATCTTACGTGTTTTGTTCAATTCATTCAGCAGACGGTCTCGGTCATTCTGTAGGCTTGCCATAGCCTTGGAGAAAGATTTGACTTGGTTGGAAGAGCCTTCCAATTCCAAAGACAAGTGGAGAAGTGCATCATCTTTAGCTCTGAGCTGCTGATTAAGTTCCTCAATGTGGGCCAAGAGACCTCTTTCATCAATAGCCTTCTGCAGTTCTGTCAGCTCAGACCTGACCGTATCTCGGTCCCTGACAGTGGAACGTTGCTCCTCTTGTAGCTGAGCCATCTGTTTCTGAAGATTCTGCACTAGACTCTTCTGTTCTTCTAAGTCTGCAGAATATTTCTGTTTCAAAATATGAAGCTCTTCATTGGCCTGGTCTCGGCTATCCTGAAGAGAGCTCATGGACCTTCCAAAAGACTGAATTTGAGCTCTGAGATCTTTGTTTTCATCTGTGACTTCAAGCAATTTCTGTTCCATTTCCATCAAGTCCCGTGCCAACTCTGCTACTCTCTCTTCAGCTGTCTCGGTTTCATTCCTCATTATCCCTGCATCATGATGCAGGTGCTTCAATTCCTTCCGAAGCCTGTCCTCAGCCTCTCCCACTCTCTTGGCTGCATCCCTCTGAACACATTCTAGCTCCCCCTCAAGTTCTGTTATTCTCTTCTGGGAGAGGGAAAGCTCGTGACTCAGTTGTTGTACCTCTTTCTCTCTAGCCTTCAGTTCTGCTTGACACTCCACAATGGGACTCCCCTCATGTAATGCTGCCATCTCTCTCTGCATCTGTGACAGAGAGGACATAAGAGTTTCAATCTCTTGAGACATACTGACTTTATCCTCTCTTAAGGCTTCCATGCACTTCCTGAGATCATCCTGAGTATGCTCAGACTCTTTCAGCTGTGTTTCTATGGTTGCCTTCTCATTTTCCAGAGTCTGGATCCGCTGAAGCTGTATTTTGAGAAGTTGCTTCTGTTGGGAGTCCTTTATTAAAATCACTTGGTTAAGGTCTTCTCTGTACCGCACCAACTCTGCGTTCAGCTTGGCATTCTCAGAGTTGAGGTCATCCATCTGGCTATGGAAACCTCTCATTTCTTCCTTGAGCTTGTTGTTTTCAGCAGCAGCCTCTTGAATTAGCTGGTCTTTTTCCAAGATTATAACAAGATGGCGTTCCTCAAGCTGCTTGTAGTCCCTCAGAATGCGGTCTCGGTCGTCCTGCAGAGATGACATGGACTTGGTGAAGGAGTCCAGCTGTGCCTTCTGCTGCTTACTTTCTTCTCTGCTTATCTTCATCTTTTCAGTGAGATGACTGAGTTTGTCAAGAAATTTGTTCTTCTCATTTTCCAAGGCTTTTTTATTATCTTCCTCCTTACTTAGCTTACACTCCAACTCTTTCACCTCTTCAGAATGTTGCTGCTGTAATTCAGCTAGAGCAGCCATCACTGCTTCTTCTTTGGCAGACAGCAAACTCATGATCTTTTGATCTTTGGCACTAGTTTCTTCATGCAGCTTATTTGTTAGGTCCTTGGAAGCCTGCAGGTCAGCTTCAAGCTGCTCACAGTTGAGTTTAAAATTCTGGATACTCATCTCTTGTTGCTTGACCACAGTCCCCAGCTCTTCCCTGGCCAGCTCACATTTGGTGAAGGAATTCTGTAAGTCAGCAAGCTGGTCTCTTAGGCTGCTGATTTCTGACTCCAGTTCCTGCTGTTCATTCTGAGACTTGTTGTACAGTTCCTGAGACCCTTCAAGCTGACTCAAAAGCTCTTTTTTTTCCTCCTGCAACATTTCACATGTCTTTTGATGATGCTCTATCTCCTTCCTGCAATCAACCTCCCAGTTTTTCTTGTTGCATTCCAGCCTGAAAAGAAAAAATTAGGCTGGTCAAAAATCCACAAAGTATCTCAGTATCTAAACCCACACTAACTCTGTTCTTATACTAATTTAGAAAAGCCACAGAATTTGTTTTACTTAAAGAAAGCAAGCTGGAAATATCTCTCAATTTAAAATTCAAGATACCTTTTAAAGTTCTGACTGTACTGCTGCCTTAAAGGGGTGGTGGCAGGGGAATATATTCTTTTAAAGCTGTTCATGTCAATACTGAAAAAAGTGTTCACTTAAACACTGAATGTTATCACCTCCCTGTCATTACATTACTTCTCTCGTCCATTGTAGCTAATAATAAAAACAACTCCATGCCACCCCACAATGAAATTGCTGTTCTGATACCTTTGATGTCCATTTAATGCTTCATCATGCAAAGATACAGCATATATATATATATATATAAATATATATAAATATATATATACACACACACACACAAAACAATTTAACAGTTTTACTCCTGTAATAATGGTTCGGCTTTGAATTTTGGAAATACACAGCTGTATACACATTTTGATAGGTTTCCATAGCTCCATCTTCCCCTCGAAATTTATTTTGGAACTAAACTGGAATTATGTAGCCCAATGCTTTTTTGACTTCCCAGTGCAAAAACTCCATGCAAAAAAACCTCTTTAATTAATCTGAAATTTGAAATACTCTGGAGAGTAATCAGATGCTGAGTGCTTGTCACAGAGAACAGATTTAACACAGGTAAAATAAGGACGTGAAGAAGGACTATTTTAGAGTGATCATCTCATGTCCTTGTGCAGATAACAAATGCAAAGTAAGCTTTTCCTGATAAACCTCCCCTGACACAGCTTATTTACCTGGATATATGAGACTGGAGTTCTTCCACACGCATGGTCAGATGTTTCACCTGGTCCTGTAGCACAATACAAGCTTCCTCTTTCCAACGTATTTCTTCTTCCTTCTTTTGAATAGTTTCAGTGAATTTCTTCTCCCATGTTTTTGATTCATCTATCACTCTATCCCTATCATCCTGAAGGGAAGACATGCTCCTGGTGAAGGCTGCAAGCTGGGCTAGTGTATTGTTTAGATTGCCTTCCACTTGCTTGGCTTCCTGATTCTTTGTCTTCAAGGAGTCCTGCAGATCACCAACTATTGTTTCCATTTGGTCCTTCTCCCTCTGCAATGTTGCCAGTTTTGCTTCCATGTTTTTGATCTCCTTTGAGTGCTTGTCTTTTTCCTGTTCCAGTCTTCTCTCAAAATCCTCATCCTTTTTCTTCATTTGGATTTTATTTTGCTCTTTGTTTGCTTGCAACTCTTCTTTCACTTTGATACTCTCAGCTAAAACCCTTGCTGCCTCGCTCTGAGTGTCATCCAACACTACTCTGCACTGAGCAAGCTCTGCCTGGGCTTTCTTGGTGTCTTCAACTGCTTTAGCTGAAGTTTCTTTGGCTGCTTCTAGCTCTTTCTGAGTCTCACTCTGCAGAAATTCCAGAGCTTTAATAGTTCTTTCTAAACTACTGTTCTTTTCCTGGCTTTTGATACAGTCCTTCTGCAGCTGCTTAATCTCCTGCTGTTTCTGTTTCAGCAGTTCTTGAAGCTCTTTTATATGTGTGCTGCTTTCTCCTCTCCAATTGTATTTTAGCTTTTCCACAAATTCCTTTTGCTTTTCTGAACTTGCTTTGCTTTCCTCCTTTGCCATCTGACTTTTCTCCTCCTCCAGTTTGTGCATCATTCTCTGCAAAGTCTGAAGCTCATGTTTCAGTTGATCATTTTCGATTTGGAAGTCTGTTGCATCTTGCTGATAGTTTCCAATACTTCCATTAAGTTCTGCCAGCTGATTCATGAGCCTTTCTTCCAAGTCATCCTTTTCAGCCTCTAGAGCATCCTTCAGTGCCGTCATTCTGATGAGGTCGTCTATGGCTTCTTGGACCATTTGCTCCATCTTTGCTACTGTAGCCTGCAAATCATTCACTTCATGGACTTTCTCTCCCATTTGGTGCTCTAAAGCCCTTTTCTCACCTGCTAAAGTCTCAACACACCTGCGGATGTCACCCAGCTGTTGCTCTGAAGCCCTTCTATTATCTTCCATCTCTGTGATTCGCTTGGTGAGCTCAGCTATTTGCTGTCTGTAGAGACCAGGATCCTCACAAGGTCTATCACTTTCAAATGCCTCTTGTTCCAGCTCTGCAGCACGAGGCTCTGGTCGGAAAGGTACGTCCACTGGATTTTCAGACTCTTCCGTTGGTGATGGTGCGGCAACTGCCTTATTAGTTTCTTCTCCCGCTGTCTGCTGGGTAACATACCTGTCTACAAGTTCTCTGCTTTCCTTCAGCTTAGATTCTGTTACCTGCAAAAGGCACTTCAAGTCCACAATCTCTTGATTAAGAGACTCCTTTTCAGCCATTACTGTCCCAAGCTGAGTAGAAAGAGACTGGCACTCCCTCCTAGAGCACTTCAGGTCTTCTTTCAGGCTAGTGTTTGTAAAGCTCTCTCCAGTCCTGTTCAGCTCTCCATCTGTAAAATGCATCTCTGCTCTAAGCTTCTCATTCTCCTCCTCTAGTTCCAGGATCTTTTGTTGCTTTGATTTTGCAAATTTCCTCATTTTCTCCTTCATTTCATCAATTTCCTGTCCAGCTTCTTGTAGCTGTTTATCTGTTTCCTGTTTTTTTGCTTCAGCCCCTTTTAGCTGAATGAAAATTTCCTGCTTTTCCTGCCTAACAGTTTCCAACACACGCTGAATTCGCTCAGCCTCATTACTTACATTCTCATATGACTGCAGAAGAGTTTCATATTCTCCCTGAAGCTCCTTGTATTTCTCCTGCCACTCAGAACTCTCAGTGGCTTGAAAGCTCTTCAATGATTCCACCTCCTTCTCCAGCTTCTCCTTCTCTAGAACAACTCTATCCAGAGTAAGTGTAAGGTTTTTACAGCATCCATCAACATTCTGATTTTCTCTAAGTAGTTTATCAATTTCTGCAGTAAGTTTTTCTCGCTCTCCAGTGAGGCACACTAACTTTTCTGTTAAGGTATCTGTTTCTTTAACATGGCCACATATTTGGCTTTCCATATTTGTCAGCTTGACAGAAAGACTGTCAATAGTAATTTTAGCATTAGCCAGCTCTTCTTTTAGAGATTTGCTCTCCTTTAGTGCCTCTTTTCTAGAGATAAGTGCTGCTTGCAACTTTCTCTGCATTTGATTCTTCTGCTTAGCTGCTTCTGCATTGTCCTCTCGCTTCTCCTGAATTTCAAGCATCTCTGTTTGTAGTCGCTTGCTTTGCTCCTCGTGCACCTGAGCCTGAGCCTCCAACTGACTACACAGTCTTTGGACTGATTCCTCTTTTTCCAGCAATTGTGCCTGCACATTTTTGAGAGTGTCACTTTTCTCCTTTAACTGCTGCCTAAGAAATTCCATTTCTTCATCCTTTTGAAGCACAAGAATTTTCAAGTCTTCCAGACTGGCCAGTCCAGAAAATTTTCCTTGATTCTCCTCCAATTCTGTCTGAAGATTTGCTCCCTTAGCTTCAGCTTGGTCAGAGGTTCTCTTCAGCCCTTCTATTTCTACAAACAACTGTGCTATGTGCTGTTGCAAATCAAAGACTAATTCTGATTTGTGAGCAAGCTCCCTCTGCATATGGCTGACACTACATTCCAATTCCTCTTTCTCTGTCTGCAATTTGTCAAGGTGTTTTTTCCACTCTTCCTCAGAGATATCTGCAACTTGTACAAGTTTGTTATTTGTTGTATCTTCTGCGTCCATGTATGAAGAATCCAACCTACCTTGACTCCTAAAAACACTCTCTGATGATCCTTTCTGCTCTTGGAGCTGTCTGAGTTGAGCCTGGATGCTGTCTTTCTCTTTTCTTTGCTGATCAAATTGTTCTTGCAGGATGTTGTAATCATCTTTTTGCTGTTTCAGTTGTTCTCTGTGATGCCTGTCTTTTTCTTGAGCCTTTTTTATAGTGTCTTTGCGAGATATGAGAGCTTCTTGAAGTTTTTTTTGAAGTTGTTCTTTTTCTTGTTCAAGAACTGAAATCCTTTCTTTAAAAGAAGGCTTTTGTTTTTCTTCCAGATTTGTACCTGCTGAACTATGTTTCTCATTTTCTTCATCATCTTCTGGGCTTTCATTGGTTTCAGTTACTTGGTCAGGAATTGCCTGATGCTCCATGATTTCTTCTTTAACTGAAGCAGCGTTTGCCTTATCTTGCAAGCTTTGCCTCATTTCCTCAATCACTGCCTGCAGTTGTAATTCAGTAGTTTCTTTTTCCTTCCGGATGCTCTGCAACTCAGATTCCTTTTCAGAAAGCAGCTGAATTAGATAGTCCTCACGGGGCTGGTTTTCAAGACCCAGTTCTTTGCTGATCATGCTTCTCATGTCTTCCTCCCCTACAGCTGCCTGAGCCACTGAGGTTTCTGATTTTTGTTCTCTACTCAGTTGTTCTAATTCATTCTCCAATCTGGTTACCTTCTTCAGAAGCTCCTTCCTGTTCACAAATACTGCTTGCAGCTTCCGCTTTACTTGCTCATTTTCTTTTCTCAGAAGTTCAACTTGATTTACTAATTCCTCATTTTCTTTACTCACTGCTTCTGTCTCATTCTGCTGCTTGGATACCCCACACTTCAGACACGTATCTTTTGCTCCTATGTTCTGTTCTTTTTCTTCCTGGGATTTTAATAACAGACTTGTCTGCTCCTTAAGACTCTTCAGCTCATTTCCTAGAGAAAATTTCTCTTCATTCAGCAGGACCATTTTCTCAGACATGCTGACACTGATCTCTGCCATCTGTCGGTCCTTTTCCTGCAAGGCTTGTTGCAGGCTCTCTATAGACCTGGTGTGCTCAGCAACAAGCTGTTCCAGGCTTGCTGCCTCGTGTCCCTTTAAGGTTAACTTGTGGGAAAGCTCTTCCATCTCTGCTGTATTCTTCCTCAAAAGTTGTCCTAGATCAAGTACTTCACATTCCTTTGTCTCAACCTGGCTTCTCAGATCCTTTAGTTGCATGTCCTGGTCAGAAAGCTGAAGTTGTGCTTCATCCAAGTCCTTTTGCAAAGCTTCAATTTTTATATCCTTCGATTTAAATTCATTTTTAAGGCTCTGGATTTGCTCTCTTAGAAGACTGCTTTGACTGTCTGACAGTCTCTGCTTTTCTGAAAGAGCTAGCTCTTCCTCCAGTTGCTTCACTTGCTCTTTCAGTTCTGTTATGGTAGAAAGTTCTTTGGCCTGACACATGAGCTGATCTTGTTCATCAGTCAAAACACAAAATGTACTGTCAGGATCCTCTCCCTTTTTCCTGTATTCCTCAGCCAACTGGTTTAGCCTATTTATTTCTGCATATTTTTCTCCTAGTTCTTTCCTAAAGGATTCTTCAGATTTCTGCAGAATTATTTGCAGTTCTGTAATTTGGCTTTGTAACTTGATCAGCTCTTGAGATTGAGAGGTGCCAGGGCTTCCCTGAGGCTCTTCTTGGAAGCTGATTCCATTTTCCTGAAGAAAGCCAATTTTCTGCATTTCTGTTTCTTTCTGTATTAAGACACTCTGTGTATCTGAAGCCTTCCACTCCTCCCTCTCCAGACACTGTATCTGTGAATTCTCTTCCATCTGGTTAGCTTCTGTTTGGCTGCCTGTAGAAGTTTGGCCACTGGGGCCCTTGAGCTGGCTTTTCAGAAAAGTTATTTCTTCTTGGGCTTCTTTCAGTTCCAGCAGCAAAACTGACAGCTCCTTCTGTTTCTCTGCAGCAATATAGTCTAGAATTCCAGGTGGACAACTTTCCTCAGTAAACTGCTTGCTTCGATTGGTAAAGCCATCTGTTCTTGCCTAAAGGAAAATAGTAGGCATCACTTTTCCTTTGAATCTTGTGAAAGGGCCAGTTCTGGAAGTATCTGCTTTCTACTCTTTGTAACAGTCTCAGGCTGGCTTCTGCAATAAATAGAAGCCTTGCTAATAACAGGGGGACTCTGTCTTGGCAGTGGGGGGTGGACTAGGTGACCTCCAGAGGTCCCTTCCAACCACAACTATTCTGTGATTCTGTGACTTCCCAGGTCACTTCTGCTAATTTCAGTTTCTGAAGTTGCAGCATGAAAGATTCTGGCTTCAGGACCAGACCAAAATGACAACTTCCTATTCCCTGTCTTCCCCCCTTCTCTCTTGACTGCAATATAGTATAACTCTGAACTGTTTAAGTTCTCCTGTGATTCTAACAAGCCCTAGTGTACTTAACCAGTCACATTTTCATGGCATCCTATTCATAGCCTCTGAATAAGGAGGTTTTTGTCCCCTATTCAATCTGTCCATTTAACATGGCAAAGAAGCAGGATAGAAACCCATATTCCAATCTGCGTCCATGCCCAAAGTGAAAGCACTAGACAAAGCACCTGGAACAAAGTGCTTGGCTTTTTCCAAATTACTATGTTTAAGTTTCTTCCCATCCCCCAAAACAGATTACAACAGAAAAGCACTCACAAATCCTCCCCAGACAGCTTGGATCAACAGCCCACCAATAAGTCAACATGCTGCACCGTATAGACTTGGAGGGCAGAAAGAGTTTATGGGGAACCATTAAAGAAGACCTGCTCCTAAAAAGTCTGCTGTCATAATGAAACAACCACTTTAAGTCACAGGAGGTTAAAAAGAGACAACCCTTCGAGACTTCTAAACTAAATTAAAGGTTTTGTATCTGCAAATGCATACAATACTGAGACCAAAAGGGTTTTGGACTACGTTTGTACCTCAGAGAGCACGGAAGTGTCACCAAAAGGCTTTTGTATTTCAGAATTCACCAGCTCTCCTGACACAAAAAGGAGAGAGAAAAGGAGCACTTGTTACCATCAGAACAACAATTTGCAGGTAATGTCAGTAGGTAGAGTGAAGGGACAAAAATGGGACCCGAGCTTCTATAGAAGGTGAGAAAAGACAAAAAAAAAAAAAAAAAAAAAAGAAAAAAAAAGGCAGCAAACCAAGCACAGAAGAAAACAACCCAGAGTTTGAGTCTATGCAGTGCATAGACATCCTGTTTTGGTTTAACTCCAACCAGTAATTCAGCTGCAGCTGCAGCACGGCTCTGTGCAATCCCCTGCGTTTGCTGCATCACCTGCACACAGCACTTCTGACCCCTGAAGAAGGATGAAGAGCAAAGAGACAAGAGAACCAGGTAACAGATTGGTTTGACTGCTTTTTTTTCCCCATGTGGGATGTGGCATGGAATTCCAGACACAAAAAGACATTTACTGGCTTGCAGAGAAACACACAGTTCTTATTTTATCTTAATTCTCTTCTGTGCCTTACACATGAGTCTTGGCATCTACAAACACACTCCTTCAAACCCTTCTCTCTTTCTAACCTTAGCAACCACTTTTTTCTTCTCTTCTGGTATATCCTACCCATCCCACACTAGAATGTTCTCTTCTACCTCATGTAAATATTTTCTGCCTTCTGTAGATTATCATCTTTAGATTCTGACCTCAGAGCACCTCTTTCTAAATAATCTTCAGATTTGTCCCTGAAACTCCTCAAATTTTCACAATTTTCTTGTCACATGCCTTATTCTGTGTCCTCACCTGTAGAAGAAGAGCAGTCTATATAAGAAGCTGGAGCTTCCACAGTCCACAGGTCTTGCAATTTTGCCTCAGCACCAATATTCTTATTCTGTGGGATGAAGAAAAAACACTGAGCTTTGAGCCAGGATCCTGGTATGAGGAGACAGCTCTCTTAGCTGTTGACTGCTCTGCCAGCTCTAAGTAAAACTATCAAAGTTTGGACACAACTCTGAAGCCTAATGAAAATAAATTAAAAAAAAAATGAAAAAGAGATTGATTTTGATGTTAAGCAATAGACTAAGACATATCTCAGCAGATTAACAGATCAATGATCTAAACAACTTCCTCCCAACCTTGAGATGATTTCTCTTCCATCTTCACTACCTCAAAGAGACTAACCACAGTATCATAACCTTTCACTCACCACCCAAGCAGAGAAGGTGAGAAGTCACATGTTATTGCCTCACTGCTCCAGCAGATAAAGAACCTGGAGCTTTCCCAATAAAGTTATGCTAGGCTCTACCACACAAACAAACCAATAACCCCACAAGAACTTTTTAACTGTTAGATGCCTTAACCTGGGTTTGGGTAACTATACCCAAACCATGGGTCAGGTGCACAAATAGTAGGAATAGCTGTCCAAGTGTAAAAACAGATGTAAGCAATTTAGCTGGCCTCTTTTTATAATGAAGACATTGAAATGGACAATTCCAGGGTTGTTTTCATGGACCCATTTTCAATATTCACCTTGTTGCAGGTGAGTCATATCCTAAAGAACCTGTTTTTCCCAATGTCTACAAAGGGGCAGTAGAAACAGTTCAAATGCTTATATGTGCCCTTGAAAAGCCTACGTGTGTAGGTGTGTGTGCATTCCCACTGATCTACCAGCTCACAGCTTGCAGACAGTTGGAAGGTGGATGAATGACTCAAAATGCTTCTCCAGTTCCAAATAACAACTTTTACCTTAATACTTCACAGTAATATACAAACCTTCTGATACAGAGGAATGTATTAGATAAAACACAGCATTAATCTTCCCCCTGTGGACAGGATGGACCAGCAGAGCAGGATGCAGAGAGCCAGACCTTGCTCTAACCTAACAACCAATTTCACAGCAAATCCTCAGTACAGATACACAGAGGCTGTCATCTCCCTCCCCATGCTGAACACAAGGCCAAGCAGCAGGACATGGTGGAGCAGCACAAGGACAGTGCCCACCTGTCCCCAGTAACGGAGCACACAGCTCCCCAGTCAGTCAGCCAGGTGCCCATGAGGGCAGTGGGAATGGTTTGAAAGGCATCTTATATAATGACAGCTGAGCCTTTGGAATTTTATTTCCAGAGACCCATAGTTCTGCTGAAAAACTAACTCACAACAGGTAGAATATAGCACAAATGTGGACCGGATGGATGAAGGACACAAGAAATGCACACAGCTGGCAAAGGGAAACACAGTCTGTTACTAACACAGTACAAGCTGTATTTGGAAGCTATTTCTGTCTTTCACCATTAATCCAGTTAATAATAACCTTCAAAGAGGATTGGTACAAAAGACCATGATAGCTTAGCTGTTTTAAGGCCAGTCCTTGACCTATTTTATTTCAGCTGCTTTATCATTACCTGTTCTGCATCTTCTGTGACCGTCACAGCTTCCTGCTGAGACTCCCGGAGAACAAGTTGCAAATGTGGTATTTCTGAAACATTCAAACACAAAAAAATTTCTTTGAAACTTTAGACTTTGCTTTAGACAGCAACACAATATTTTTCCAGGAGCTTCTGAGAGAGGACACACGGCTGTTAATAACACTTATGTAGTGGAGATATGTACTGTCATACGTATGTGGATAATGTGGGTTTGGTTTTCTTTAAGGACAACCACACAACCAACATGGTCTTTTAAGCAGCTTTTAGAAAAGAACAATTGTTGTCATACAGACATACTGAAAGACAGGTAATAGAGATTCAAGTTTTAAGAAACATTTTTATAAAGGAGAGGAAAGGAAGAACTATTGTATAAAAACGTTTCAAATTTCATTTGGAAAAAATAAAATGAGAAATTGTTATAAATGTACAAGAAAAATACATTCTAATTAATCTCAGTTCTAAATAATGTATTAGGTGATGGCTCAGCTTTTTAGCACAGGAGCCATTTGTAAAGCAACAAATGCTGTCTTCCCCAGAAGCAATGCTTTTTAATGCTTCTACCAACTTAGAAGCATTAAAAAACAGGCCCCATTTTTGTGAACATGTTAACTAGCAATGATGGTATGAAAAACAGGTTAATATACATGCAAAATAAAACTCAGGACCAAGTTAAACAGTTCTCTAAGGGGTACAAATTTCTGTACTTTTCACTTCTGAGCATGCAGCGAGGACACACATACCATCAACATACAGTAGAAGATTTTCTTCTGTTCTCCTTTACACACTTTTCTACATACAATTGATTATGCAAAACAGTATTTGCTAAGTACTATGGAGGCTGAGGAAGCTCAAATGAATGTTTTGTGAATTCTAACAATTGGAAGGTATCTGTGTTTTCTGTGATAATGGCTTTCCTTTATTGACCCATACTCTACTGTAGTCTTTCCCCAAGTGAACTTCAGACAGCCTCATACAACGTTCCCTTACGGAGCAGGAGGAGAGACCTTCAATCACTCCAAGGGCTGCCTCAAGAGAAGTTCAAGGAATCCATACAGATGTACAGAGAGTTACAGATATTCTGGTCTAATGCCCTGCTAAGCCCACGGAAATTAAGGCTGTACAAGGATTTCAAGAATTTTTATATTTCAAACAACAACAACTTGAAATTTGAAAGGGTTTGTTGAGGTCTGCTTGAAAAGCATCAGAAATTACAGAAATTACAAAATATAAGGTAACTATAAATCCTTATTTCATTCTACCAAAGTCAGGAATGGATTATGGTGGCAGATTTTGGCATCCCACTTTAAATAAGACTGACAAATTCACAACACAAAAAGGAGTAACAAAGTACTTAGAACCTATTGAGCAGATTTAAAAGATTTTTTTTATGTTTCGTTTAATATTTTGGTAGTTTTAAGAAAGAAATTACATCTCCCAGCATTTTAAGATCCAAAAAAAAAAGTAATCAAGCATTCAACACACCCACTGGAAACAGAATTAAAACAACAACACAAGCTTGTTTTGAAGTAAACATGCAACTAAACATGCATTGGGAAAGACGCTTTAAGTTAACATGACAGCGAGGCTCGGAGTCATCGCATTTTTTGGGTGGAATTCCTTTCAGTAGAAGGAGGGAGGAGCTGCTTTTTAAGAAAGCTGATTGAAATTTTCCAGGTGCATTTTGGATGTCCTAAATTGTAGCTTGGGGCATGATTCCAGATTGAAAGCTGGATTTCTGTGAGGCTTTTGATATGGTCTTCCCAACACCCTGGCTCCTAAATTGCTGATATGGGTTTGACAGGTGGGCTGTTATCTGGGGTAAGGAACTGGCTGTGTGCAAAGAGCTGCAGTCAATGGTTCAACATGCACATGGGAACCAGGACCCACAGAAGACCATACTGGGACTGGCACTGTTTAGTGTCCTGACTGCTGACAGACAGCTGGGGGGAGTGCACCCATGGCACACCTGCGGGTGACCCAGGCTGAGCAGCTGATTTTGCTGGGGGGATGTGATACCATCCAGAGGGACCTGGACAAGCTTGAGCAATGCAGCTATGCAGCCCTTGTGCACAGTGAGGTTTAGTAAGGCCAAGTGCAAGGCCCTACACCTGGGCTCGGGCAATCCCCAGTACTGGCACAGACCGTGGGGTGAATGGATTGAAAACAGGCTACAGAGAAAGACTTTGGGATTCTGGTAAACTAAAAATTGGACAGGAGCTGCCAATGTGTGCCTGCAGCCCAGAAAGCCAGTCACACCCTGGGCTGCACCAAAAGAGGTGTGGGCAGCAGGTTGAAAGAGATAATTCTCACCCTCTTCCCTGCTTTTGTTAGACCCCACTCAGAGCACTGTGGCAGTTCTGGGGCTCCCCTGTACAAGACAGATGTGAATCTGCTGGAGTGAGTCCAGAAGAAACCACAAAAATGATCAGAGGGCTGGAACATATCTCCCGTGAAGAAAGGCTGAGAGACTCGTGGTTGTTCAGCCTGGAGAAGAAAGGCTTCAGAGAGGCCTTACTGCAGCTTTTCAAGAGGGCTGCTTCGCCCTGAGATGCCCAGAGAAGCTGTCAGCTGCCCCATCATTGGACATATTCAAGGTCAGGTTGGATGGGGCTCTGAGCAACCTGACCTGGTGAAAGATGTCCCTGCTTAGGGCAGGGGGGATGGACCAGATGATCTTTATGAGTTCCTTCCAACCCAAACCATGCTGTGATTCTAAACAATGTCTTCAAGTTCATTAAAGACCTGCATCTCTGAGATCTTGGAACAAAAAAAGACAAAGATGATGTTCTTGGACTGCAGGAATCGGGTTTATTGGTGATTATTACCAATCTTTGAATGACAGGAAGCAAAATTAATCTATTTCTTAAAAATCAAGACAGCCTACTGTCATAGTGCACCAGACTGTGACGTAAACATGTGAAGGAGTCCACTGTTTTATAGTAAAATTCTAACAGGGCTGTGATATTGCTGCTAGCAGTCTACATGACCAGACACTCAAAATCAATGTAATTGTCTGGGTTTTTTTATATGTGGCATATATATGGGTCCTTTACTGTTTCAGCAAAAGCTATCAAAAATATCCTT